>NC_142031.1:30875120-31193691 GCF_982192425.1 Myodes glareolus | reverse complement strand
CAGTAGACTATTTTAAAACTAGAGCAGCTGCATCTTCAAGTTATTTTAATAAAATATAAAATGTTGGTGCATAGCAGAACTCTCCTGAAGAATGAATCCAGGTAACACATAAATGTATCAAAGTTTGCTAACAGGTAGTATTTCATCCAGGGACAATTGTTGGCTGTCCTTGGGGGCATCATTTTAGTTGTTGGTCCTAAGATGCTCCTGCTACATCGACCTTCTTCCAGTTCCATCCCGAAATGCCAGACCTCCTGATTTCCTCCCATCCTCAAGATTCATGTGTTTCAAACCATTACTTTAAAGATTTCTGCTGAGTTAGAAGTCACCCCAAAACTTTTATTAAATTATGAATGCAAATTATTATTGAATGTTTACCACCTAGGTTCCAACATGACTGAGACGTGAACTGGGCAAGTTAGTTAATCTTAAGGGATCTGATTGTTTTGTTTTTAGTAAGGCTAACAGAAAAGAAAGATAAATGAACATGGTCTATTTACAGTATGTCCAAGAGGAGAAGGAGCAGGAACGTGTGGGTGTGCGAAGACTGTTAAGGTACACTGGTACCCTGTATGCTGAAGATGTTATGTAACACATACACACAGACACATACACACACACACACACACACACACACACACACACACACAGAGAGAGAGAGAGAGAGAGAGAGAGAGAGAGAGAGAGAGAGAGAGAGAGAGATTTTAGAAATACTTAAGCATTGCGAACCAGGTTCATTTCCTTAAGATAAAATCCATGTATTTGTAACTTTTCCATGTCTTGGTTAAAATGACTTGGGAATACAAAATATTTCTTACCAGGTAGGGTTTTTTTTTTAAATTTTTCTTTCTTAGATGTCCAATGATAGTCTCCCACAGAAGCTCCTATCTTTTTCCCGCTGAAACCTAAAACTTGTCAGACTGAGTACTACCAGTAAAGAGTGTACCTGGACCATGCACATGAGCCAGGAATCCTAAGAACCAGTACAACTGAAAGAAAAGCATAATTAAATATTTTATGGAGGGATTATGGGAGATATCTAACACTGACATTAGGGGAAAAGATTCCATAAGATAGAAACACAAGAAATGTATGCAGCTGTGAGAAAACAGGGATGCCCACAGAAAACATTCAACTAAAGATTTTTCAAAAAGGGACAGAACATTGTTGATACCTTTAATTTTAGCTCACTAAAAAGACTTTGTCTAATTTTTAAACAACAATATTATAAAGTAATAAATTTATTTTAGGTTCTCAGATCTACGTTTATTCATCACATAAGAAATTCTAAATGATATTCTCATTTTCAATGAGCATTGCCTCCCCAACTGCTACACTTTCTCTGTGCATAAAGCATCAATATCCCTTAGGTTGTTACCAGAAAAACCAGTGACCATGACAGATGAACAAACTTTGAAGACCAATCATAATTATAAGAATGTACTAAATGAGGATCAACAGAATTATATTCTCATCTTTCCTAATGCTTGCTTTATGTTCTTCAGTATTCTTATAAATAGCCTAAAATCCATGCATTTTATTAAAGAATTGGAAATTTTCTGTGGGCAACAAAGTATGAATAGGAGATGAAAGTGGAGATGATTAATATTCCATTGTGTGCATGTGGTACTTTTTCATTACATATTCATCTGTTGAGTGACACCTAGGTTCATTCCATTTCCTAGCTCCTGTAAATAAGCAGCAATGAATATGGATAAGAAAGTTTTTCCTTGGTAAGATAAAGAGTGCTTTGGGTATTTGTCTTGGAAGACATCCGGGAGTATTAGAAGAGGGAAACTGGGCGGGAATGATCACATCTCTTTGTATACACACATCATATTCACAAAAGGATAAATTTAAACATGAGAAATAATAAAGGAGTAATTGAAGACTTGTGACATAGGCCTCTGACATTTTATTCCTTTTCATCACCGCATCATGTGGCTCAATGTTATGTTTATGCTGAGGTTTCTATGTAAACAGCCATTCAAATAAAATAATTTATTTTACCAAAAAACAAAGAGACAAATGCAGTAAGAACATGCTCAATGGGCCGTTTCCATTTTCTTACATTTCTGACATTAAGGGCATCTAGTTGGTCTAGTGCAGTTGCATACCTGATGCTTGAAGCTCAGTAGATTTAGAACTTTGTTGTTTGTATTTAAAATGTAGCAGATTTTCTAAATGTTTTCTTTAGTTTGAATCTTTTATTTATCTAGTATGTTTGTGTGAATTGGTAACTGTGTCACCTGCCCCAGCAGGCATGTGGCCACCAGGGGATAAATTTTGTGAGTTGTTTTCATCTCTCTGTCCTTCTACCATGTGGGTTTGGGGACTCAAACTCAGGTCCTCATGTTGGGCATCAAATGCCTTTCTCATTATCCCACATCTTTTCATACACTGTTTCCTGCTTGAAGGTTACCTTCTCCAGCCAACCTGGCCTATCCATCATCCACAATTTCTGATCTTCCTGACAATAGTGTGGCCTTTCCTTCTTCCTCCAGCAGAATTTTAGCCCCATTAAGTTAGGTAGGGATATGGTATTTGAGAACTTGGCTTACTTCATTATCTTAATCTTTCTTTATGATTTTTGATAAATAATTGAAGGTTTTTCCCACCAAGCAAGGTATATAGTCATTTTTATTTCATTTTAATTTTAGCTTTTATATTTTAGCTAAATAGTTATTTACTTTGCTATCATATGCTAACATTGCATATTTTTCAGTTGTGAAAATAAGCATCTTTTGTAATACGGTTTGCCTATAAAAATATTATCTTTGCATATTTCTGACTGAAAGTTAATCAAAATCACATTATTGTGTTTCTTTTCATTTATTTATTTAAAAAAACAATTGTCAATTGTTTCTCATTTTACATACCAATCTCAGTTCCAACTCTCTTCCCCCTCCCACCTCACTTCTCATCCACTCCTCAGAGAGAGTAAGGTTTCCCATAGGGAGTCCACAATGTCTGGCGCATCACATCGAAGCAGGACTAAGCCCCCCACCTCAAATATCTAGGATGAGGAAAATATCCCTCCAAAGAGAATAGACTACAAAAAGCCAGTCCAAGCACTTAGTCCCACTGCTAGTGGTGCCACAGACTGCCTAAGCCACACAACTCTCACCTACGTTCAGAGGTTGTAGTTGGGTTGTATGCAGGTTTCTCCACTGTTAGTTAAGAGTCTGTGAACTCCCACTAGCTAAGTTCAGCTATTTCTGTGGGTATCTCCATAACGGACTTCATCTCTTTGTTCATATTGTTGCTTCTCCCTCTCTTTGACTATGATCAGTACTTTCTGCATCTGCTTCCACCAGTTGCTGGATGATGGTTATATGATGACAATTAAGGTAGTCATCAATCTGACTACAGGGGAAGGTCAGTTCATGGACCCTCTCTTCTGTTGCTTAGGTTCTTAGCTGGGATCATCCTTGTGGATTCCTGGGATTTTCCTAGTGCCTTGTTTCTTGCTAACCCTATAATGGTTCCATCAATCAAGATATCTCTTTCATTGCTCTCCCTCTCTGTGCTTCCCCCAGCTTGGCCATCATCCCTTTCCCTCATGTTCTCCTCCTGGCTCCAGTTATTACCTCCCCCTCCCCTTCTCCCTACTCGCCCTCTCCCCCATGTTTGTAATTTTCTCAAGTGAACTTGTCTATTCCCTCTTTCCAGGAGTAACCATGGATGTTTTTTCTCAAAATTTCTCATTGTTCCCTAGTTTCTCTGGGGTCAGGACTTTTGCGTTTACAACTAATATAAGCCATGTTTGTCTTTCTGGATCTGGGTTACCTCACTCAGGATGGTTTTTCCTAGTGCCATCCATTTGGCTGAAAATTTCAACATGTCACTGTTTTTTTCAACCACTGAGTAGTATTCCATTGTGTAAATGTACCAGATCTTTTGTACCCATTCTTCAGTTGAGGGGAATCCAGGTGGTTTCCAGATTCTGGTTATTATGAGTAACACAGATTTGAACAGTTGAGCAAATGTCATTGTGGTATGAGTATGCATCTTTTGGGTATATGCTCAAGAGTGGTATTGATGGCTCCTGAGGTAGATTGATTCCCTATTTTCTGGTAAATTGCCATACTGATTTAAATAGCAGCTGAACAAGATTGCACTCCCACCAGCAATGGAGGAATATTCCCCTTACCCTACATTCTCTCCAGCATAAGCTATCAGTGCTGTTTTTGATCTTATTCATGCAGACTGATGTAAGATGATATCTCAGAGTCATTTTGATTTGAATTGTCATGATGGCTAAGGATGTTGAGCAGTTTCTTAGGTGTCTTTCAACTATTTGAGATTCTTCTCTTGGGAATTCTCTGTTTAGATTTGTACCCCATCTTTTAATTGGAATATTTGGTATTATGATGTCTAGTTTCTTAAGTTTTTTAAAAATATATTTTGAAGATTAGTCCTCTGTCTGATGTGAGGTTGTTGAAGATCTTTCCCCATTTTGTAGGCTTTCATTTTGTCTTATTGACTGTGTCCTTTGCCTTAACAGAATCTTTTATGTTTCAGGAGGTCCCATTTATTAATTATTGCTCTCATTGTCTGTGCTACTGGTGTTATATTAAGAAGTGATCTCCTATGCCCATCTGTTAAGGCTACTTCCCACTTTCTCTTCTATGAGGTTCAGTGTGACTAGATTTATGTTGAAGTCTTTGATCCATTTGGACTTGAGTTTTGCACATGGGGATAGATATGGATCTATTTGCATTCGTCCACATGTTGACATCCAGTTATTCCTGTACCATCTGTTGCAGATGCTTTCTTTTTTCCTTTGCATAATTTTAGCTTCTTCGTAAAAAAAAGTGTTTATAGGTGTGGATTGATATCAGGGTGTTTGATTCAATTCCGTTGTCTGTTTTTGTGCCAGTACCAAGCTGTTTTCATTACTAGAGCTCTATAGTAGAGCTTGAAGTCAGGGATGATGATACTTCCAGAAGTTCCTTTTTTATACAGGATTGTTTTGGCTATACTGAATTTTTTGGTTTTTCATATGAAGTCAAGCATTGTTCTTTTGAGGTCTGTGAAGAATTTTCTTTTGGTTTTGATGGAGATTGCATTGAATCTATAGATTGCTTTTAGTAAGATTGCCGTTTTTATAATGTTGATCCTACCTATCCAAGGGTGTGGAAGATCATTCCATTTTCTGATATCTTCTTCATTTTTTTCTTCAAAGAGTTGTCATGCAGATCTTTCACTTCTTTGGTGATCATTACCCCGAGATATTTTATGTTATTTGTTACTATTACAAAGAGTAATCTTTATCTGATTTCTTTTTCAGTCCTTCCCCCTTTTCATTGGAATATAGGAAAGCTACTGACTTTTCTTTTTAGTTAATCCTGTATCCTGACACATTATTGAAGGTACTTATTAGATGTAGGAGTTCCCTGGTAGAATATTTCTGATTGCTCATATATACTATAATATCATCTGAAATTAGCAAAAAATTGACTTCTTCCTTTCTAATTAGTATCCCCCTTATCTCCTTTGTTGTCTTATTGCTTTATTTAGAACTTTGAGTACTATATTGAATAGAAATGGAGCAAGTATACAGCCTTGCTTTTTCCTGACTTTAGTGAAATAACTTTGACCTTCACTTCATTTTGTTTGATTTTGGTTGTCTGCTTGCTGTTCATTGCTTTTATTATATTTAGATACAATCTTTGTATTCCTGATCTCTCCAAGACCATTATCATGAAGGTGTGTTGGATTTTGTCAAATGCTTTTTCAGCATCTAATGAGATAACTTATGATTTTTTTCTTTCAGATTATTTATATAGTGGATTACATTGACAGATTTTTTTATGTTGAAATGTTCCTGAATCTTTGGGATGAAGCCAACTTAATCATGGTGGATTATTATGTGATGTGTTCTTGCATTCAGTTTGCCAGTATTTTATTGAATACTTTTTATCAATGTTCAGGAGAAAAATTGGTCTGTATTTTCTTTCTTAGTTGAGTCCTTGTGTGGTTTGGGTATGAGGGTAGCTGTAGGCTTGTCAAAAGAGTTGAAAATGTCCCTTCTGTCTCTATTGTATGGGAAAATTTGAAGAGTATAGGTATTAGCTTTTCTCTGAAGTTCTGGTAGAGATCTACAGTGAAACCATCGAGTCCTGGGCTCTTTTTAGTTGGGAGACTTTTGATGACTGCTTATTTTTCCTTACAGATTATAAGTATATTTAAATTGTTGATATGGTCTCCAAAATCACGTTCTTATTTTAAGCTCTTGGTCTGTGAAATTCTAAGCATTCAAACTCCTAAATAGAAAAGTAGATGTCAAGAATTAGTCTACAATTTCTGTAAAATTGTTATAATTTTTCTCTATGCATGTACACATATATATCTTCTTTTTTAAAGAAATATACCTTCTAGCAAAAAATGCTTCTCTTTTGGTCTAGGCTCCATTTTCCATATAGTTTTCATCACTAGAGTCTATTTTCAAATTCAAAATTTTCCACATTTTATGTGGGAAATATACCTGAGCTACAGCCACCACTGCACTGTTTTGATGTTATCTTTTCCAATAATTGTGACATTTTAAAGCTAGCGTAGAAGAAACTACCTGCATTACAGAAGATGGTGTTGGAAGATCATATGTTCATTGCCAGCCTCAGCTACATATCCAAGTTTTGAGTCAAAATAGAAAATCGACTTGTAGTATACAATTGAAATTATTAAAGCAAAAGTTTTATGTGAAAAATGTTGCTAGCTAATCTACTGATATCCAGAAATTCATCTTAAAAATTGCTAATGACTGAGGAGTTGAGACTGAAAGGCTGCATTGTATAAACACTAGAGTAGAATTAAAAACAAACATCCCGACCTCTCATCCATTTCCAATTTGACTTGGAAGGAAGGTTGTCAGACTTAGGGCAGTGGGAGCAACACAAATGAGTCAAGATCACTTTCACCAGTTTATGCCAAGTCTACTTCAAAATGAAAGATTGAGAAAGAATTGAAAATCTGCCTTGGTGGTAGGGGACTGACATACTGTGTGTGTTTGTGTTTGTGTGTATGAAAGTTATAGGTTCAGTGCTCATAACAAAAAATAGTTATAAATGTGGATGTGCCCTTCATAATGAGTATTATTGCATTTTGTGTAGACTTAAAAAGCCAAAAAACAATTAAATATGTTTCATAGTTATATGGGTGTCTCAATGGATATTCTTTAAATTAAATCCACAGGAATAATTATTCATGAGATAAAAAGAGATTTTTTTTTTGAGGACTTAGGTTTGCACTGGGCAGAATCCATTACACCAGAAAGCCTTTAATCATTCATTCATGCCTTGGACCTCTTCATTCACTTTTTAAAGAGGATCTGTAAAGAAAACTGTGAACTTAGGATTCCTTTGAGTTGTATTTGGTGTTGGCATTAATAATTGGAAAAAATAAGATATTGAAATATATTTTTGTTTGTGAAATCCTTGATAATGAGATTTTCTTCCCTTCGGTGATGTAATTCCACCCACATGGAAAGTCGGCATCAGCTCTCTCTTTTTTGTGAAATCAACAGTAAACAGGAAGAAGTGCATGTGTGGGATAGGATGGACTGTCAAAGAGACAGGTGCACATAACAAACTGCAAGGCTGGATTTGTGCACTAGAAATCATATGGAAGAAAAGAGCATTCGTGGGGCCATAACAGCAAATGACTAACTGAAAGGTAGTCTCCACTGGAAGTCTCTGTTTACCTTAGTTGTCGTCGCTGTTGCTGTATTTTGTTTAGGGGTGGTAACTGCCTCAGCTTCTATTCTCAATATATTTCTCAGGCTTTGAGACTTCATCACAACTCACATGTGTTCATGGCTGACTACTACAGTGGAAGCTGTCTTTGAGATATTTCAGAGTTAGGAGTGGCAGAGTTAGCGAGTAAAACACTGTTGCGCAAGCATAAGCAGCTCCGTTCTAATTCCCAGTGCAGACGTAAAGGCAGACACACTAGCACACATGTATGGATGCACAGATGTGGACCAGAGAGTCTCTGCATGAAAAATGGCTGTTTGCCCCGGGACATACATTAGAAAATTATAGGGACTCTATCCCAAACAAGAAGAAAAGAAACAAAGAGAAACAATAAATACATACCCAGGGTTATTCTCTGACCTCTTCATGCTTGCAATATCACACATGGGATTCTACACACAACCGAAAAAGAAAAAAAATCTGAGTGCTAATTTTTTTCAGTGAGACCTCACATAGCTGATAACAAAACAACTGTGCACAAAAATACAAAATTTTACTTTTAGTTTGGGTGCAGATGTTGATAAAATCCGAGCTCTCATGAGTGAGTGTCATGTGGCCACTTTTTTTTTTCTTCTCTCCCCTCATGACCTTAAGTCAGAACTCTTCATATTCTCTGACTGGAGCATGGAAGGCAGTTACACTAACAGGCAGGCCACTTTTTATTGGGTAAACAAACAGCTAAGATCCCAGTCAGCCTCCTCATTTTGGGTTCTCAGAGAACAGGGGTTGCTTCATGACAAGCAATGACAGCAGGGTTGTTAAGCAACCACTATCTTTCTGAACTTAAAAATAACCATGGTTGTGCCTTTCACAGCCAACCTTGATGGACATTCCCAGGAGAATACTGTCCCCTAAAGTCAGATCAAGCACGCCTACAGTGTTTGTATTTGTCCTAATTTCTGTTTTTTAAAAAGTGTGACTCACAATTTTTTTGGAGAATTTTTATTAGTTTGGAAGAAATTGATTATATAGGCTTTTAAATAATTCTTCTTTGTGCAGCTTATGTTTCCAGAACATATGGCCTTGGTAAAAAGAACACAGTCCTTAAACTGGGACAGCCTGGTTTTCTGTCAGGAACTGTCTAAGCCTGGACAGACAGTTCAGTGGATAAAAATGCTTTCTACATAAGGGCCCCTATTTTTTGAATTCCCAGAACCCACACAAGAGTAAAAACTGTCATGTCATACATACCTACAGAACTGGAATCTCAGTGTGTCTTTTGAGAGATGGGCGAAAAGCAGGGAGGCTCTATGGAAGTTCACAGGCTTCCCAGCCTGATGTGATTGCAGAAAAACAGCCAAATGTTGCTGTCTCAGCGAGAGAGAAAGAAATCAGAGTATTTCAAGCGGTCCTTTGAGCTTATGAGCATGCTATGGCATGTGAACATCATCACTCATATACACATATGCACCACATATACACACCATGTACGTATTTGCACATGAAGTGTTGAAATTTTATACTTTTTTTGTACAAGAACATAACTTACAGTGCCATGCATGATCCAAAGTAAAAGACAAATTAGAGAATCAAGTAAAAATGCTTATTTTTGAAATCAAAACAACCCACTTTTCCTCTCAGCTTTATTTTTTTAGCTCTGATAATATGCACCATGATGTTCAATGTTTAAAATATTTCTGAGTAATCATTTGTACACACTATGCAAACCATATCATATAATAAAATACTAAAAGTCCATGTATATGAAAAAGTATGTAGTGAAATCCTTCCCAGAACACAAAATAGAGAACCAGTAATTCAAACCTAACCATAAAATATTTCTTGTCTTTTATCCAATGAATCAATTGCATGTCGCATCCATGGGACAAGGCAAAGTGCTTTTCCAAGGACATTAACTTGCTTGCCGCAAGTCTGTACCTGTTTCCTCCCACATAGTAGCACACACGCCTGCTGAGCACTTGTCTTCAACCTGTAGCCTGACAGATGTGATCCCAGTGAGGTTCCACTATCTTCTACAGCTGAGTGGAGCCCATATGTTGCAGAGAAGAGAGAAAGAAAAGAAGAAGATTAATTCAGTTGTCAATGTAAGTAATTGGGGTTGTCCTGCCACCCTCCACCATTGGCATGGAAGTTGTCCATTTCCTTAATTATTTATAGCAAAGTAGCCTTGGTGTCTGCAAACAACAATGCTCTTCGCCGGTGTGTTTACCCCCGTGGCTCCTTATATTCTGTTTGGATGGAAGTAGGTAGGTTGTTGTCTTAATTGTTCACCCTTAGGAGTTTACTGGATTTATGGACAGAAATGGATGGTTACAGAGTTCAAAGTAGAAGTAAACAAATTCTTATATAGCCAACTTCCCCTCACATGTCTGGTAATGATGCTTTATTCAAAATCCTTTTTCAGTTTGTATACTTTGGAGAATAAGTGAGTTTAGCTTAGTATGCCATTCAAGACAGCCTCTCTCTGGGAATGTATCACAAATTTAGATAATACTTATGAGCTGGTTTGATAAATTACACAAGATTACAAAAGCACAAATGACGTATCAGAATGACACAAGAACTTTATGGTAGATTTACTAGTAAACAATACAAAGTTAGAGACTTGAGAGATAGCTCAATAGTTAAGAGCACTGACTGCTCTTCCTGAGGACAGAGATTTGTATCCCAACACCCACATGGTGACTCACAACCATCTGGAACTTCAGAACAGGGAATCATACACCCTCTTTTAAACTCTGTGAGTACTATACACATGTGTTGCTATACATACATGCAGACAAAAGTACCCATAGTCATAAAATCAAATTAAAAAAAAATCTTTCTTGAAAAAGAATTCACAAGTAGTCTACTTATAAAGCTTATTTGAGATAATTTTAACTAGATAAACTCAGTCTTCTCTCTTCCATGAGTTCTATATAAATAGAGTTGGGTAATAACACTGATAATCATAAAAATTAGAAAATCCACAAAGAGAGATGTAAATGATGTTGTAAAATCTCATAATGGGAAGATATCTACCTAACTTAGTTCTCTGAAGTCTGATTCTTTTATTTTTTTTTAAATAGTCACATTGTTTGCCAAAGTGCTTTCCTTGTAAAACAAAATGGCATTCCCCAATATTTGATAAATGAATTTTCTGAAGAGGTAAAAACTGCAAGATTACCATGTATTTTTTAAATATGAAAGAATCAATCATATGAATTGCATTACTTCAGTTATCTTTCTATTGTTTCTATGTTCATGCATATACATCTAGCTTGTAAATAAGTAACATATATACATAAACAGGTAGACACACATATTTATTCTATATGTGTATTCCTATTAACAAATTAACACATGATGCTGTTATGCAAGTTTAGAATCAAATAATTAGAAAATCTTTGTTGAGTTGGGGAAGTGGGCTATTTTTATCAGCCATTTAAAGCTGGCTATTGTGACATAGACCTGTTATCATAACATTACCAATGTAGAGTTAGGGAGCTTAGAAATTAGATGCCTGTCTGAGTTACATAGAGAGTTTGAGGTTCAAAGCTCATTAAGTTGCACAACTGAATAAAAATGTCACCCAAACTTTTAATAATATTTGCAGTGGTTATTTTATTTAGAATAGTTTCTGCTAATGAAATTAGTACTTTTATATTAACTTCAATACATTACCCATGTTAAAGTTAGAAATATCAAGAAAATATTTGGAAGTGGTTACAAGTAGTTAAAAGAAGTGCATGTAAAACAAAGTCAGACGTCCAGGAAGATAGTCACGTGATAAAGACATTTGCCAGAAAGTCTGAAGGCCTGAATTTGATCCTCATGACACATGTATTATAAAGGGAGAGCTAATTCCTGCCAAAAAATTGAATATACCCCTACTTCTATGCTATAGCATGTACAACACACACACACACAAACATACACACATACATGCACAACTTAAATAATTTTAATTTAATTAAAGTATAATTTGAAATAAAGACGTGACTAGTTAAAAATCATCTGATTCCAGTTATGGTGTCAACAGAAAATATTTTGATACGTACAAGCAAATTCAAAAATAATGTGAATTACACACATTCCTCTAAAACCAATCTATTTGGAAACCATAATCACACAAAGCTTGTACCTAGATAAAATGGATAATATAATAGTAATGTTATCACAGGAGAAAATCAGGTCAAATGAGTCTTTTTTCCTCAATCTTCTTCAATTATCTCTCACACTTAGACTTTTATGAATGTTTGTCATCAGAGGATTTACCAGGCTTCAGGTGAATTCTTAGGGATACACTGTTCACAGACCTTTGGGAACCTGTTTCATTGAGTAGATAAATCTTCAGGAATAAGAGGTGTGAATAGTTAAAGTTTATCTTTCTGAATATTCATATATTGTTCATGTTTGTTAATCTGTATCAAAATACATTGAGAAAAATCTCCACAATTATATAAACATACAGGTTCCTAGCTGATGTTTTCAGTACAAGGTGTGCATTTGAGTGTAAGTGGGGAAGTTCATTGTACTTGATTGCTTTAGGTTTTCTGCAAATTCATTTGGTTAAAACCACTGAATATCTTAAAAATCTCTTCACAAGACACATTAACTATATTTGGCAGGAAAAAGTGTGCATAGATATTTATCATTAACTATTGAGAAGATGACTTCTTTGTGTCTATGTGTAAGCAATATTTGGTTATAGAGCAGGTATCCTAAAGATGTGTTAGATTTTGAAATTTTAAATTTTTCTTTCAAACATTTCTCATTCTTAAGATTTAAGCATGAGCTTATGACTTTCATAAGTACATCAATAATAATGACAGGCTGTATTGAGAAAACTACATTTCTCCCTCCCTCTAGCCCAGGTATGCAATTAGGGGTTGTCAGACAAGATGCCCATCTCTTTAGAATAATTTTGCCTTAGGAAGTTTGTAACATTTAAATAGACAAGTGGAGAATATCTGTCTCAACTCTAGCAGAAGACTCAATTTGGTCTATTCAGTATTTGCAAACACACAACACACACAGAGAGACACACACACACTGATAAAAGGCTACATTAAGAACTCTTTGAATTCTACTATAAATAAACTCCCTTGTGCATACGAATGCATTATTTTGGTGACAGTTGCAAATATGTTACTAATTGTCTTCCTGAGGTAGCCTGTTTTGGGGTAGACTGTATGTGGCTAACTGGGAACAACAGTTTGGAAAATACACACAGAGGGAGAGAGAGAGAGAGCGAGAGAGAGAGAGAGAGAGAGAGAGAGAGAGAGAGAGAGAGAGAAATAATGATGCTAATATTTAGGAATCACTAGTAAGAAATTTTAATGCATTTTATAATTTACTTATATATACAAACTCTATGGTCTCAAACTTTACTTTTTTTTCCCCTCTGTAATTTGTGCTAATAGCTGTGCCTGCTTTTCTGAAGTTGAAATTAAATAATTGTCTTCTGCTCATGGTTTCCAATATCCATCCATACTTTGGGGATTTTAATACTGTAATAGGAAAGACATAAAATCCTCACAGAATTCAGTAGTGCTCTCTATTAAAATTTCCTCTCACATTTTCTTTTAGGCTTCTGTTTCCCAAAGACATTCCCAAGGAGCAAAGTCCCTTAAGATATTTCTTGAAAAGTGACTTGGATGAGGAGAATGTTCAGAGAATACTACACACTTCATTTCTCTCTTAGAGTGCCTTGATGAATATTAAAAGAAAAGAAATTGGTGTCTTTCTGAGCTTAAAATCTGAATCAACCGCCAGCTTTACATAAATGTATTTCACTTTGAATCTCCTTTTCCCATGCTGATGGATTTTGCTTTTGAAACCAAACATAAGTCACATGCCCTGACTTCTTGTAGTGTCTTGTGGGAATTCCTAATATATATTATTGTCTGTGGGCTACTCCCCTCCCAAAGTAGTTTTCATACACAGAAGTTTTGAGGTAGATGTGAGAACTTTGCCTTTCCTACTGTACAGCTCCCCACGTCTGTTCTGGAAGCAACTAAAGCCAGGTGGGATCCTTAATATATCATTGATCATGAAGAGCTTTGGGATAGCTAGGGGCAGTGGCAGAGGATTTATTCACGGCCCCCTCCCCTTGAAAAACTAGATAAAGACTGGTTCTGTATTCCTCACTCTTGTTCAAGGCCTAAAATTCAGCTGGAACAGTATTAAGTAATTTTTCTAACCAAGAGAACTAGATGAAATTGAAAAAGGAAACCCAGCGGGGCCAGCTGAAAAGTGAAGGGTAGGGTGTGATTCGAGGGAGGAGTGCAGCTGTATATTGTTGAGTCCAGAGTTTACTAAAATGTAAAACCTTTGGTTTTTTCCTTTTAAATTTTACTTTAAAATACTTTTATATTTTCTTTATATGTGCACATTTGTGTGAGCACATAGCTTCCATCCAATGACTGTAGGATAACTTATGGGAGTTATGTACCTTATA
Organism: Myodes glareolus; assembly: GCF_982192425.1. Lineage (NCBI taxonomy): Eukaryota > Metazoa > Chordata > Mammalia > Rodentia > Cricetidae > Myodes > Myodes glareolus. The sequence goes on along the minus strand of NC_142031.1, from coordinate 31,179,531 downwards.
TCACAAGAGAGGTTCCAGGGGTAAATGAGTGGAGACATGAGCACAAATGAGCAAACAAGGAACTACACATATATTAATTATCTCCTTGGTCTTGATTCTGGATGTCATGTGATTGGTTACTTGAAGTCCCTGTCTGGACTCTCCTATAATGATGAACTGTAACTTGGGATGGTAAGCTGAAACAAACCCATTTCCCTCTAAAATGGCTTGCTTGCTTATTTATTTAGTTATTTATGGTCAGGATATTTTATCATAGTAACAGAAATGACTTCGAGACCCATCTCTAAATGATTTAAGGTTTGTCAAGGAGGAAGTATGGTTTTACTTCTGAAGGGTTTCCTGCTTAGGTTTCCAAGCCACACAGATACTGGTGGCAGCCAAATAAACTGATTTACTTTCTAAAATACCTGTGAATTGATACAATAGGAACCTGGGACAACTTTGTCAATCATCAAAGTCTTGACAGACATGTTGCATTTTGAGGCATTTTCTATCATCCTGGAGAGTCCCAGGCCTGGCCTCAATATTGCCTTCCCTTCTCAGTTCTCTTAAGTCTGATATGCTCAAAAATTGCTGATTTTAGGTTATAGGAAGCAATATTAGTAAGTAATTGGTTAGGAGCTGAGAAAAGATTGAATCCTGGTAGTCCAGCACCCAGAATGCCAAGTTGGTGCAGTTACTCAATAGCTTTGCTGTCGTTACGGTTACATGGGAAGTAGATATGACCACATAATGATTTATTAGCTTATGTTAACTTCAGTGATATGACATGTGGAAATTATACAAGGCAATGAGAAGCATATGCTAGCCTTTCTAAATAACAGTAATTAATGTTTTTATTTGCATTATCATCAGTATATTAATTCTTTCTAAATACATTTTGTGTTAATTTTATATCTCTATAACTGAAACTTAGAACTGCTAAATGCATATTGGTATATTTCAAATGCAATTGCATTATTTATTTATTCTCTCTCTCTCTCTAAATATGTGTGTGTGTGTCTTTCTCTGTGTGTTTGTGTTTGTTCTTGTGTATATGTGTTTATTTCTGTATAGGCCCGAAAAAAAACTTATGGCAAAGTTGGTTCTATGTTTCTACCATGTGTGATATAGGGATTGAATCTGGGTCCTCTGGCTTTATATTAAACATGTTTACCTGCTAAAGGTACCTTATCCATCTCACATATAGGTATGTTTTTAGACGTTAATAATTAAAGAGCCCAATATCTGTGAAAATATATATGAAATGGGCCTACCCCCTCAGTCCTAGAAATTGAAAAGTCAGCAATACCAGTAGCATCTTGTCTACCTGAAAAGTGGAAAAAGTCCTTTTAATCTTTTTAAATCCCCACATGAACACATAGCTATGACTAGAACTCATTTTAATTTAAAGTTTCTTGTTCTTAAAATGATGATTTATGACAATTTACGTAATACTGCATGCAGTACTATTAAAGTCATTTATTTTCTATACAGGGATCCAGATAGAGAGTATCTGGCCAATTATCCTCGCACATAATTTTCTTTGTCATATTTGACTTCTGTCTATTCTCTGCTCCTATTATACAACCTGTGGGTATTTTCTCCTTCATAGTATTTTGCATTTTGCCTTTTGTTCCTATAGGGATCAAAGCTGAAATTTTGTTCAATAAATTTATATTTTCCATCTATGAGCTTTTAGAAAGACTTCCTTATCATCACTTTATGAGCCAACCAATCCAAGTTTTCCTCCACTGCCACTGTCTCCAGCTATTAGTAAGAGACTGGACTCTAGACCCCATGGATATCAAAATCTACCAATCTCAGATTTCAAAGAAAAAGACCAACTGTTTACAAATGGTCTATGTATCCATAGCCTATTATATGACTTTACTCTCTAAAATACTTACAACAGTAAACTCAGTCATATGCTGTGTGAACAGCAGCCACACTAAAAATTCAAGGGAACAGTAGCAAGCAAGAAAGAAGACAGTATTTCACAAAATACAAATGTAATTATAAGTCTATGATATTTCTGAGGCCCATTTTGTTGAAGGTAGAACTTAAAATAAAGAAGGTTAATGTCCCCGCATGGCCTCAGCTGTTCTGTTTATGTTGATTATTCATTTCAATTTTACTCTGACTGGAGTTATGAATCTGATCTCATCTTCTGTTACATGGTTAAGTATTTGATGTCATTTATACAAAAGGTTCATATTGGTCCCAGTGATTTGAAATTCATTTCACATATGATAAATTTACACTTCTACATTTCTATTTGTGTTGCATTTTCTCATATCAGCTGGAAACCTTTGTTTGTTTATTTATTTGTTTATTGTTTTTTGAGACAGGATTCCTCTGTGTAGCTTTGGAGCCTGTCCCAGAATCTTTTTATCTTTCCCTCCACTGATGTTCCTCATACTAGAAGCTTTACCCCTCCATCTTGAAAGGCCCCATTTTGTCTTTCCTGGAATTCCCATGCTCCCTACTCCCTCATTTATAATCATTCCTGTGACAAATTGCTTTTCCATTCACATCACATTAATCTTCTGGTCCCCATTAACTGCTTCCCTTTCTCTGGGGTTCTTTCCTGAGTTCTCCTTTGGGTCCCCGCAGCCATCTTACTAACGTCAGCTATGCCTAACACTCTTTTCCAGCAAGTCAAGCATAACTAAGTCTGTTAATTTAGGAATTTTTATCTATTCTATATACATAATGATTTATGACTTGCTCTTAATACCACATATAGTTGTGTTTTGGGTAGGATTATGGTAACTTAAATAAGCTATTTTTGTTGGTATATATAATTTTTGGAGCAGTTATCTGGCTTTTCTCCTAACTAGATATTGCTATTACCTGAAGAGTTTCTCAAGCAGAATTTATGAAGATATAAGCATATATATATAATGTTTTATGCATACAAGTTTATATATAAATCTTCTTTAGGCAAGCTTTATGCATTAATGTGCACTAACATGTAACATTGTCTGAGTTGAAGTTGAAGAAATCTAAAATAATCTAGATGATGTGGTTGTAACCAACAGAATCATGCATGCATATTTAGCCTCTAAAGCAAGTTTTGATAAATAAATCATACTTAACCATAAAATCAACAGTTACTTGGTGAGTTAGAACATTTGCTGTGAAATCATGAGACCCTGAGTGCAGATGCCATTACTCTTTTCTAAGTTGTGTTTAGTCTAGCACACACTGGTCACCATAGTAATATGTCTGGGACCACAGTAGTCCAAAAACATTCCAGAATCAGGTTCAGGGAGAGAATATTTCTCAAAGGAATAAAGCACAGGGTTTTTGAGGAGATCACTCAGCAGCATCCTGTGACTGCGATTAATAGACAAAAGCATCCATCACAAATACACGCTCAAAAATTAAAATAATGTACAACAAAGGTTATAAGTATCAAGGGTAAAATGTCATTTCTCACACCTGGCTCATACTCCCTTGGACTCTTTCTTTGGGAAGAGGAGAATGAGCTATGTTCATGAGGCTTGGGCTCTTGTTAAGCCTCAATGCTAGAAGCAGTTCTGTGGCCCTTGACAACCATACCTCTTGTGCTCCTGAGCACAGAATTATCAGGCTGCAATGGTGATGTGACGGAATCCCAGTCCAGCCCTCTCACGTCCTATCTTGCTTTCGACATAAGGTATGCTACAGCCATTTCTTTTCATCGATCCTTGGTGAGACCTTCACCAGTGAATGAACTCAACTTATTTTATCCCTCTTGACAGAATGACAGAACTCCCTGAATGCCCTTTCAGTCATCCACCTAAAACTAGGTGGCAAAACAGAATGCCTTGGGATGAACTGAGGTTCAACACTTCAGCCAAGGCTCCTCAGATCTTGCGCCGGTTGTGCAGTTCTTCGCTCTAGTTCATTCTCAGTCTTTCCTTCTGGCTTACATTTTCCTCTTTTTTCTTCCGTTCTCTTTTTCCTTTCCTTTTCTCTCCTCTGCTCTCTTCTCTTGCCCTTTCATCCTCTCTCCATTTATTTCCCTGTCTGTCCCCTTCACTCTCCTCTTTACTCTCTGCCTCTCGACACTTCACTGCACTTCACTCTTCTCTCTCTTTTCCTTTCTTATTTGCAACAAAACAAAGGAACATAGAAACAAAGACAATTATCTCTCTTGGTTTATTTAAGCATCCACTGAGAATGTGGTGGGATCCACACCTCAGGTAGGAGCAGGATCTTCCTATGCCTGTTCGACTCTTCTCAGTTGAGTCATCTTTAACTTGACATTGTCTTCCCCTCCATCATTATCCCGTGTTCTCTGGGGCCTACTCATCAGTATATGTGTGTGTACTCTCCAGTCTAGTATCAACTTCTTAATTTCTTTTATTGATATAAATTCAACAGTAAACATGTAATCTGTAAGACTCATCATTGAAGTAAGTTTTATTTTTAGACCCCTGAAACAAAAGACTTATTTCTAGTAAGGTACCTTTTTTATTTCTTTTCTGTAAGATTATACACAGAAAAGCACAATTTTGAAGACAATAGTATTATTTCCCACAATAAGAACATAGATTGTTTTATTTTTTACTAAAAATTTCTTTAATATATATAACTTTAAATATTTCATACATGCTATATTTTCATGATATACATCCCCTCCCTGCCTCCAAATCTTCCAAGATCCCTCACTACTAATTTTTTCTCCCCACTTTAACATCTTAAAAAAAACATAGCAGAACAAAATCACTATGTTTAGTTTATACTGCCTTTATGTGCATGGATGGAGGGAATCCACTGGATGATAAAATACTCTTCCAGCACCATAACCCAGGAAAACACTTGACTACTCCTGCCTCAGAATTCTAGTTCCATCCTAAAATGTCCACCAATATGATCTTGTGCATGTCTTGAACAGGTAACCACAGGTACTATAAATTCATCAGTGTGATAGCCATTTCATATTCAAGAAACACTGTTACACAGATATACTTCCCAAATCTCTGACTCTGATAGTCTTGCCACCCCCTCTTCCACAATGATCCTAGACACTTGGGTGGAAGAGGTAATAAGGGTGCTAATTATGACCATATCATTAATTTTCTATTAATTTCAGTTAATGTGGCCACAAAAGGATCACATCTTCTTACCTCTATTCCATTAAAAATAGTATTACGTGAAATGTTTAAATTTAACTTTAATGGACTTTTATCTTGTATGCTATTGCCATTCTAGACCAAAGTTAAAATGGATAGACTGCTAGGGAAAAGTTTAGTTTAGCATACCAGTTTCCTCAAACGAAGCAAACAAACAAACAAACAAAAACCACATATGTGTCCTATATAGAAATATTAGAATTCTGACATCTTTTAAACAGATTTTAGTCTGAAATTCTTTCCAACAGAGAGCAGAAAAGGGCATCTCAGAATCACATAACCAACTACTGACATGACTGATAAGTATCTTAAGTGCCACCTTAGAACCTTCATCCAGCCACAAAGACAGATGCTCAAAAGAAATCCCACACTAGCTCAGAATTGAGTATAATAAAGAGTTATTTATTTAGGGGCAGACTCACAGATTACAGTCCTCTGCTCTAAAGGAAAACAGCAACAGAATCCCACAGCTAGAAGAGAGGCCAGAGGCCTACTTTACCTCCCCAGTTATAGGACAAGAGGCCACGCCCAAGTAGGCACGTAATTTAAAGACTGTAAGAATTCCTACAGTACAACAAAACAGAGGCAGAGACCCACATCAGAGCACTGGGATGACCTCCCAAAGTCCAGTTGGTGAGTGGGAGAAGTGACAGTATGATCAAAGTGGTCAAGACCATGATGGGCATACCCATTGAATCAACTTACCTGAGCTAATGGGAGCTCACCAACTCCAGCCTGAATGGGGAGCAACCAACAAAGGGCCAAATTAGGCCCTCTAAATGTGGGTGACAGCTGTATGGCTTGGGCAGACTGTAGGGTCATTGGCAGTAGGACTAGGATTTATCCCTACTGCTTGTACTGAATTTTGTAACAACTTTTCTTTGGAAGAAAACCTTGCTCAGCCTAGATATGTTGGGGAAGGCCTTGGTCCTTTCTCAAAGCAATGTGCTACACTTTGTTGACTCCTCATGGGAAGCCTTACTCTCTCTGAGGACTGAATGGGGGATGAGGTAGGGGAGAAAGGAGGAGAAAAATGAGAGGAAAAGAGGGAGTGGGATCTGGGATTGACATGTAAAATGAGAAAAGACAGTTTTTTGTTTGGGGGTTTTTTGTTTTGTTTTTTTTCAAGACAAAGTTTCTCTGTAGCTTTGGTGTCTATCCTGGAACTAGCTCTTGTAGACCAGGTTAGCCTCAAACTCACAGAGATCCACCTGTCTCTGCCTCTTGAGTGTCAGGATTAAAGGCGTGCACCACCACTGCCTGGTTGATAGTTTTTTAAAAAATAAATTAAAATTAAAAAAATAAAAGCAAACTACCGATATTAGGTCAGTCAACAGGCCAACATTTTTCCTTTTGGGCAGGGAGACCAGAAAGTTAGATGGAAAAAAAAATCATTACTATATCCTCTGTCTTAGTTAAAGTTTCTATTACTCTGAAGACACACCATGACCACAGCAACTCTTATAAAGGACACCATTTAATTGGGGCTGGTTTACAGTTTCAGACATTCACTCCATTATCTTCATGATGGAACATGGCTGCCGGAAAGCAGACACAGTGCTGGAGAAGGAGATGAGAGTCCTATGTCTTGATTCATGTGTAGCAGAAGGAAAAACTGAGTCACAAAGGGTGTAGCTCAAGCATAGTGGAGACATCAAAAGTCTACCCTTCAGTGTCACACTTCCTCCAGCAATTTACATACGTAAGAGATTAATGTGCCTATTTATTTTTACATTGTTAAATCCTGACTGGATATTTGGCACTGAGGACATATGGCATCCTCAACATTTGTCAGAGTTGATCAATATTTTGATTTCATAACCACTGCTGCTGACAATGCTGCTTCTTGTAATGACTTAGTACAAACTGGCATACATAAGTATAAGTCATTTCAGAAATGCTTGGAAATTATGTCCTAATTCTAAGCCAACATTCCCTCAATGGTGTTGTTAAGATCTCAAGTCAGCAACTCTCAAGGAGTAGATTTTAAAGATCAAGCATTCACATATACTCAAATCCAAAGACGTACTAATATTGTTCTTACAAGCCAGTAATGTCAGTAGAGAAACATTGCCTTTGTTTTCCATAATGAAATTTTTGTGTTTCTTCAGGACAAAATGTATTTTCTATCATAGGAAAAGCACCACAGTTCAGAATGTAAGAGTTTGGAGTCTTAGGTCAGTGCAATTGCAAGGTATGTGTTCAGAATATGGGCTGTAGTGAAGCAAAGCACTGTCAGAAACACATTGGGTTTATTCTGTGTTTTATCTTAAATTTATTTTCTTTTGTTCTCTATACATCTAGATATATATTAGTATAGAGACTCAGGGGATTATTCTGTGGTTAAGAAATCTTGATGCTCTTGCATAGGACCTAAGTTAGGTTATAAGATACTACCTTGAATGACTCACAAATTCTTGAAACTCCAGTTTCAGGAGATCTGATTTCCTCTTTTGGCCCCATGAATTCTTGTACACAGTGTGTATATACACAAAGAGAGACACCACACACTCTCTCTCTCACACATAAAACAAAAGAAATCCTTTATTATTGCCTTTTATTTACAATACTCAGATTCAACAACACTACCTAATATAGGATTGCATTCTACTGTTTAAGAAAGTTGGTATTATAACTGTTGCCACATTGAAGAGATAAAGATATACAAAAGGATACATTCCTCACCACCAGGGGTTAATATTAGTGCAAATTAATCAATCAGGGTAGAAGTAGGCTAGACTGTAGTCTGAGGGGAGAAAAAAAAAAAACAGGAAGAGTTTGTAGAAGAAGCAATAGTGGTGTCTTAGAATTTCTATTGCTGTGAAGAGACACCATGACCAGACCAACTCTTATAAGGAAAACAATTAAATGGTGTGGCTCTCTTACAGTTTCAGAGGTTCAGTCCATTATCATCATGGGGGGGATCATGACAGCCCGCATGCAGATATGGTGCTGACTACATATTGATCAGAAGGCAACAGGAAGTGGACTAACAGGAAGGGGATTCACACACTAGGCAATATCTTGATCATTGGAAACCTCAAAGCCCACCCCCATAGTGACACACTTCCTACATAAAATAAATATCTACTTTAACAAAGCCACATGTCAAAATAGTGACATTCTCTATGAGCTTATGGGAGCCTATTACATTCAAACTACCACAGGTGGCATTCACACCTGGCTACATGTATTGCATGCGAGGAGACATAGCTTTGGGTCCTAGTCCATCTATCTGAAGCATAACCCCACGAGCAACACTTTTAGTCACTGGCTCTTTGTGCTTTATGGCAACAGTGAGATGTGGCCAGGTCAGCAAAGCCAAGCATGCTTGCCTGACTGTAGTATAAATTGGAGATGTGACACTGAAATCTTAGAAACTTATAGGGAATCACAGTAAACACTCCTGGCAAGAGGGATTGCAAGGTAGCATTCTAAGGGCACAGGGCAGACAGCACCATTCCAAATCATGTTGGGACAACAATACTTTCTTTTCCCTTTTTTTTTTTCTGGCTGGGGTTGTGGTAGATGGGGCTCCACTGCTCCACTGACCAGGCAGGGAAGTATGCTTCCTTTTGAGTAGTCTTATAGATAAGGTGCTATTTTCAGAATCTGTTTTTTCCTTGTTTAGGGAAGCAATTTTCAGAAGCCATTGCTGGTTCTGGTTTCAGACATAGTAGAGAGCAGAATAGCATTGCAAGCTCCTTCCTGAGTTTAAATGGCATGCCCTTCCCGATAGACACAACCTATTTATATTCTTCCATATAATAATATGGACATTGTGAAATTTGTTTCAGTAAAGTATGCTATACTCTATATTGTTGCTTTCTAACTTGAAAAGTAAGTGTAACAGGGTACTCTAAGTTTTTAAAATCATTTTATTAATAGTAAAATGTGAATTGAACTAATTTTCCCATAAGATGATTCCCCTCTGTATGTTCTGAATCTGTCTCATTACCATTTGCTAATAAAGCAGCTACTTTGGCCTATGGCAGGGCAGAATATAGATTGGCGGGAAAATAAAACTGAATGTAGAGAAAAGAAGGCAGAGTTAGGCAGCCGTCAGCCAGCCACTGAGAATACAAGACATGTAGAAAATGAAGTAATGCCATGGCCACATGGCAATCCATAAACTAATAGAAATGAGTTAATTAAAGATGTGAAAGCTAAATAGACATACACATGAGACGTTGGTCAGACAGTGTTGTAATTAATAAAATTTTTGTGTGATTATTTGGGTCAGGGTCCAGGGGAAACTAAAGTACCGTTTCAGTTTACAATAAGAATTATGGAGAAATGTGATATAAACTAAAACCACATTCACGGTAAAAATAAGTTTCATAAACAAACTCCTAACAACACACACACACACACACACACACACACACACACACACACACATACACACACACAGACAGAGACAAAGAGAGAGACAGGCACACAGAGGGGGGGAGAGAGAGAGAGAGAGAGGGAGAGAGGGAGGGAGGGAGGGAGGGAGGGAGAGAGAGAGAGAGAGAGAGAGAGAGAGAGAGAGAGAGAGAGAACTGATTTTTAAGGTAGAAACTTTGACTCAGTTCAGCATTCTTTGCTTCAATCTGAAGCAGAACAGTGCCTGAGAAGGATGGTTGGGAAAGAGAGAGGGGTGGGGCTGTCTCTCCCTAGTGCTGGGGTGAGTTCTCCTATGGATGATGGTGCCAGCTCTCCTGATGCACTATCCAGTAAGAGGCAGAACCATCTATCCAGGGGTCAGTAAAGAACAGGTCCAGTTCAACAAGACCCTCAGATTTCAACATTTGTGGTTCCTATGATCCCCTGTGGTAACAGAAACCATGGACATCAGCCCAGATCCTAGTTGCTGTTGAGCCAAGGACTAAGGCAAGGCCAAAGGCACTATTTGAGGCATATTATTAAGATTGTAATACAATAGAATTAACATAAATTAAATATCTATGATAAAAAATGAAAATATAGGTACCAGAGACAACAAGTAGAAAGCAGTAAAGCCTGTCTTTCACCTCAGAAAAGTCTTATAGTAGTCATAATCCCAACCATGTATTATTATTATCAATACAAATTTGAAGAGGCAAGCACGATCTGAGAACCCTTCCTTGTGTTAAGATGCTGTTGCAAGTTGGTAGTGGTCGTGACTGAGGTTTCTTCTCTGAAATATTCACTCAGGTATCTCCCAGTCGCAAGCCTGTTGAGAAGAACATTCAATAGATTTGGCTCTGACCAGGTTGAAACAATTTCATTCAGCCCCTGTTGGGTTAATATCAGAAATATTTGAGCTTGGGGTTTTCTTCTTCTATCTTTCTACATTCCCCTCTGGAAATCCTGTTACATAATGCTATATAGCCTTCTCCGACCTATCATGCCCTCTGCTTTCCCCTTGAATGTTTTTCCCTGTAAACTTTGACCCATCTTATGAAATGCTTTGCTGACCCAAACTCTCAAGTCTCAGCTGCTTCTTTTGTTGCTCAGGCTTTATATTAAATTCATAACTAAGGACCTCAGATAAAGTGTCCATCACAAAGGAAAGAAGATCTCTGAAACAAGAAATTAACTCTGAAAATATAAAGCACAGAGACAAGATATCTTAATTCTGATAGTTTGATATGGGATTTTTAACAACTACCAGCATTATTTTACACTCACCTTGAAGACAGTAAGTAGCCAATGATCATAGAATACTAGGGTAATTGTGATTAACCATTGCTCATAAAATTAAAATAGCTGCTACTGAAACCCAAAGGTCTCTTAGAAACATCAGTAGGAAAACAATTTAAAATAATTTGACTTTAACTGATTATTTTAAAATAATCATTTCAATTAATGAGAATATAGATGTATTAATAAAATAGACCATTTTCAGAATATTCAGTCAGAATTAAAGAGTTAATTAACAAATATTATTAATCAAATAGAGCATAAAGTAGTCAATATACAACAAAGTGTTTTGTAACTGTCACAAATGTGTTGTGATGGTAAAAATATTAAAACCCTTTTTTCTTTCTCTAGTTTATTTTTTAAACATCTTAAAAGGCATAATATTATCTCTTCTTACAGTATGCCACACTGTACACAAAATATGCTATGTATACTTTAATATTTCTGAAACTTAGACATTAGAAACATTTGTTTCAAACTGCAATAATTTAAGTTTCATTGCCTTCATCAATTTCACTGTATCACTGGCCTTAACCAAATAAAGCTAGGGCAAGAAAGGGTTTATTTTGTCTCACAGGTTTCATAGCCAAAGGAAGTGTAGGCTAGAAGAGAAAGAAGGAACCTGAAACATGCCCATAGACCAATCTGGTGAAGGCAATGCCTGAGTTGACGCTGATCTTCCCAGGTGTGCCAAGTTGGCAACTGAAACCAATTTTAACAAACAAAAGCCTATAAAATGCACTATAAAATGTTTGTTGTTTATATAAAAAGGAATTATGACTCATAAGATAACTCAGCGAGTAAAGGTGCCTGAGTTCAGTCCCTGGGAAGCGCATGGTGGAAGGAGAGAACTGATTCAGTCCTGTTGTCCTGTACTACCTTTGTGTTATCTTAACACACACACACACTCTCACACACTCACACATATACACACATGTACACATAACATAGGCATGCATTAAGACATACACACTCACACACACACTACATTTAATAAATAAATAAGTGCAAATAAAGTTTAAAAACAGAAAAAGGAGGCAAAGGAGGAGCAAGGAGAAACAACAAAAAAATAAGGAACAACATGAAAATTTCTGTGTAAGAAGTTGTTAAGCTTTCTGAGGCTGACTCAAAAACTATCCGTACAGTGATTAATTTTAGTTTGAACACACTTGAGTATCAATTATTGCATCTTTTGTGTTTTTCCATATTTTTATACTAAATGTAAGGAAACAGGTTTTCATACAACCAAGTATCTTAACAAAAATCTTGCAGTAAAACAATATCCATTCAAACACTTCTGTCAAACTTTTAAACTATCACAGATTAAATAACAATCTAATGTGAGGTATTAGATTGCTTGATATCTGTTCATATTAGTACTGTATTTATTTTATGTGACTTTTTAAATTAAGAAACGCTATAAGAAAACGCTATTTTTGCAGTGATTGTAACTATATAAAAATTTAATAGAAATAAATCCAAACTTTACTCATTTGTTTGAGAAAATCTTCCCTTTCCCTCAAAGCTCTTTCTGCATGCTAAGTTCTTTCCTGTGTGTGAACTAATTCTCACCTCATGGGAAAACACCAATTAGACTTGATTAGAGACTGAATTCCTTGGGGTAACTCCAGGAAAGCCCTTTAAATTCAATTATGGTAGAGATAGAAAGAAGTTGAAAGATGGTAGGCTCCACAACTGGCATTCTGTATTGATGCAGTATGTTTTATCATTTTGATATTCCTATGAAAAGTACGAATTTTAAAAAAGGATTAATTTTACGCATATGTGCATTTACCTGCACGTATATATGTTTACTATGTGGGTGCAATGCCTGAGGAAGCCAGAAGAAGGTGTCAGATCCCTTGGAATTGGATTACAAATGCTTGTGAGCTGCCATGCGGGTGCTGGAAATTGAACCTGTATCCTCTGGAAAAGGAGGTCATGGCCTTAACCTCTGAGCCATAGTTCAGACATGGAAACAGGCATTTTAGTCACACTTTACAACATAATTCAGCCAAAGTAGTGTCTACCTCGGGCAACTGCACAAAATCCAAACAATGGAATGGCAACATGTACTGATACCTTTGGGAAACCACAGTGATTGAGCATCTAGCTTGCCCATGATCTGGCAGATCACATGAACATATGCAACAACATTAAGTACTCACCATTTCCTGGCCATTTTTTTGTCAAAGGGACACAGCCTAGAGTCATTTGAGAGATGGGATTTCCATTGAGAAAACATTCCCGCCCAAGATCAGACTGGAACAAAACTGTAGGGCATTGTCTAATAAATGATTGATGTAGGAGTGCCCAGCCCATTGTGGGTGGGGCTACCCTTGGATTGGTGGTCCTGGGTTCTACAAGAAAGCAAGCTTCGAAGATAAGATTGTTGATAACAATGCTAATGATGAAGGTCTGGCTTATGTAGTTTCAGAGGTAAGACTATTGGGATCATTTTCTATTTTGAGTAGAGAAACTGTGGTTCTGGTTAGCTGGGGCTAAAGAATCAGCCATAATTAAGAAAAGACCAGCACTGCTGAAGTCAAACGTCTTCTTTTGCAGAGTAGTTGACACTGGTCATCTGGAACTAAGAGTTTAGTAGTGGTTGAGAAGAGAAGATCAGCATTGGGGTGAAATCTTTTGGACAGTGCTCTGGCCAGAGCTAAGTCCGTACTTCATGCTGGCAGCCAACCTTAATAATAAAAGAGTCACCCAGGGGGTACTGGTTTTGGAGGCATGAAAGGGTCATAGAGAAAGTTGAGGCTTTCCACTTGAGACAGCCCAGGAGAGGTTATTGTTGGAAATTCAGTGCAGTAGTTGCAAAGCATTATGGTGTTTTGGAGATGCGAGCACAATGGAATGACCAACAAGAACATCAGGACTGAAAAGCACTAACAACTTTGTGCTTTAGTGAGCAGGTGCTATGTTTTCAACCCTTGTGTCTCCTTGCGTTCCTCCTCAGGCTTGTGGATTTAGAATTAAAAATTATTTCTAAAACTAAATACCACTCCAGTAGTACAGTGGGCCAGATATATTGACTAATAACTGTGCAAAGGATTATAATCAACCAAGGGAGGAAAATCCTCATAATTAATATATAAAGACATATGAAGATCACATCCAACCTTTAGGATGTCTTTGTAATAAGAGTTGAATCTCACCTACAACATAAGCAGAGTTTAAGAAAGGAATAATAGGGACTGGAAAGATGGCTCAGCAAGTAACAGAGTTTGTTTCTCTAGCAAGGACCAGAGTTTGGGTTGGATCCCTCATAAATACCTGCATCTCCAGCTCCAGGAGATATGATGATCTTTGCCCTCCGTGAGCACTTAACTGTCATGTACATACATACATAAAAATAAATAAATACTAATACAAGTATAACTATCTAATCTTTCTAAAGCATAATCTGGAAATAATCTTAGGAACTATATAAGGATCCAGTCACTGGAAATTTATTCCTCGGAGAAAATAAGAAATAGACACAAAGGTTCTATTACAAAGTTATATACCATACTAGTAGCTAAAATAACAGAGCACTAGAAACAACATCATTGAACATCATAAAATAACAAAACATTAGAAATAACATAAAATTTTCTAAATAAGTAATGGTTAACCTGTTTCATAAAATATTAACCATTTATTTGATGTCCTTTCAATAATCAGATAAATGTATTTAATATCACATTTATATTTTTTAATCCCCATCATTTATTATGTTACTGTTTTTCTATATTGTCAAATATGCTTGCTTTAGGATTACAAAATTAAAACATAATCTTATTAGAGTAATAGTCTAGACATAAAAAATATTCAAAACAACTAAGTGATAGACAAAGAGTGTGTAAGATAGGAAGAGGGAGTGACAGAGAACAAGGTAGTAAAGGGAGACAAGAAAAACTTCACAGCAAACTGTTTGCAGCAAAGTCAAAGCATTCTTAAGTGTAGTCTAAAGTAAGATATGAAGGATGTTCATGATAAAAAGTATTTAAAAATATTTCAGCTAGAAAACATTTTTATAGTATTATCTGGTCTATAAAAAGCTCCCTAGAAACTAAGCATGCTATCTTATGAGAAATACATTTTGTTTGATATAAAAAAGTATTTTTCTAGCTTTTAAAATTAGTGTTGCTGAAAGAAATATGATTTGTTCTTATGTTAGGAACCATTTACCCTATACGTTTTCAGGAAATGCTAATGATCTGGGGAGGCTGACCTTCCAAAGAAGTAATTGATGTTTAAATTCATTCTGTACACTGTTCGGTTCGTGAATTCTCTCTTATAGTAAGTACATTAGCATCAACATTGGTTTATTCATCTATCAGCCTGGCTGACATGCTTAGTCTTCTAACATCTATGACTTCTAGTGGGGGATCCTGGACATTAATTTGAAGATTATATGCTAATTTGTTGCCTGGAAGCATGTGTTTGTCTCACACATGCCAGGGTCACAAGGAAATCACAAAATTTAAAGACTGGACAATTAATTTTACCCATTTGAATGACAAAAGGGAAATCAATATTTGCTTTGAGAATTGCACATGCCACCTCCAAAAACTGGTTTTCTAGCCGGGCTGTGTACACAGGTAAGTGACCAGGTCATGGGAAATAAAGCTTGACAAGCAACGCATTTGGCTTGAAAAACCACACAATCAGGTGGGGCAAGCTGGTAAGCAGTATTCCTCCATTGTTTCTGCTTCTGCTTTTGGTCTCTTGTCTTGAAGTCCTACCCTAATTTCGTTCAATGACTGCCTATAAGCTGTATTCCAAAATAAACTCTTTTTTTCCAAGTTATCCCACCTGATTTGTTCAGCTACCTTTTTTCTATTCTTTGAAATCACCTCCTCAGGATTGGCATTACCCACCATTGTCTGGCTTCTCACATATCAACCAGTAATGTGACAGTGTTTGAAGTTTTACTGGACAGAAGCCTGCCTACAAACTGATATTACAGAATCATTTTTTCAAATGTGATTCTCCCTCACCAAATATACTTAGAATTGTGCCAAATTGGAAAAGCTAAGTATCTCAAGGAGATAGGAAGACAGATCAGCAACAAAATCCTTTGGTACACCAGTGTTTGGGCTAGGGTTCAGATCCTAAAGCCCATGTGATTTGGTTGTGGTGCCCACTGATATTCTAATCTTGGAAGACAGATACCAGGTATCCCTACAACCACTGAGCTTGCAGTATTAATCGTGCAATGAGCTCCAGAGACAGAACTAAAACCTCTCACCTAAACAAGTACCCACACATTTGTACACACATACCTGGAAAACTGAGTACATACGTGTATACCACATGCATGGAAAAAAATGGGTTTTAGTCAGCATCATCACTGTACAAAGTCAGAAGTTTGGAGAGGTATGAGAGATACTCTAGTATTCTCTGGAATCATGAACTCCTATTTGTGCAGATATCAACAGAGTCGTGTGTGTGTGTGTGTGTGTGTGTGTGTGTGTGTGCACGCGCGCACGTGCATATGTGTACCTTTAGTGCCAGTGAGACACATGATTTGGACTGATGAAGAAAAGACCATATTTGAGCTCTGAATGTCAAAATGGCTTCTTAAAGATAATATATGAAGACTTATTTTCCTTTTCTGTTGATGTTTATTGAGCTCAATATAAGAACACTTAAAGAAGTGGGAGACTGGAGACTATGGAGAGATCTCCAGAGTTGATGTTCTGAGTTCAAACATCCAGACCCCACATAAAGCCAGGCTCAGTAGCATGATCTCAACATCAGCACTCCTACTGCATGATAGAACAATGAGACAATTGAATCCCCAGAAGCTTCTGGAACGGCTAGCCTGCTGTGTACAGAAATAACCAAGAGATCAAAAATGTTAGAAGATGAGAACTTAGACCTTAGTTTATCCCCTGATTTCCTCAAGTGTACTGTGACATGTGCTTGTAGACACACACACACACACACACACACACACACACACACACACACACAGAAAGAGAGAGAGAGAAAGAGAGAGAGAGAGAGAGAGAGAGAGAGAGAGAGAGAGAGAGCGCACCCACCAAGTTTTTTAAAAGGAAGAGGTATATGTAAGCTGAAAGTGACTTTCCAAGAATCACCTGTTTGTAGGCAAACATTTTATGCATTATTTCTTCACGTACTGATACCATTCCATCTTTGTTCTAGCTAGTTTACTGTGTTGTTATTAATGTTTTTTTTCTGGTTTTATATGTAATTCTATGACTCCAATTCTTTTCTATGGTTAAGGGCAAGAAAACTATGTTCCATGTGGCAGGCCTTTATTTTTTCTTCGTATTATTACACATCAAATTACACATCGTATTTTGATGTGTAATAATTATTAAAATCATAGCAAGTCAAAATATTCCAGTTTTGTAGGTCCTCAGGCCAATGTGCATTAGTGAGGTTTCTGCTTCTGGGTCTTGGTAATGTGACAGCAAAGTTATTAGTGTGTGGTTGGACTTTAATTTGGGCTGCAAACTCATGAACAACACAGAGGCATAGCTTGATCATTAGTCTAGGCTTGTCCCAGTAGCTCTTAAACTTAAATTAATCTGCTTTTATGAATCTATGTTCTTCCATGTGGTTTGCTTACTTCTCCTTTGTACTGTATCCAACCTTTTCAGTGCCTTCCCGGCATCTCTGTCTACCCATCCTGCTTCCTCTGAGTCTGGTTGGTCCCTCTGCCTTCCTTCTTCCCAGAATCCTCTCTGTCTCCAGGAGACCTCCCTAACCTCATCCTGCCTATCTATTGGTCATTTAGCTTTAATATTCCACAACATTTACCACATTTTTCCTGCCTAACTATTGACCATTCAGCTCTTTATTAAGCTAATTGGAAGGCACCTTGGCAAAGAGACATCTACATAGCATAAACAAATATTCCATAACATTAGTATAACTAAGCATGGATGGTAGTACACGTCTGAAATTCCAGCTCTTGGAAGGCAGGAGGACATGGGATCAAGATCATCCTCAGCTACATAGTGAATTCAAGGGCAATCCGAGAAATCAAGGAGGCCTGACTTTGATAAGAGCATTCTAAAGATATTACTGGTCTATGCTGAAAGTTAAGGTGAACACCTGATAGGGGAGAATTGCTGGAAGCCCTTTACTCATACTGTGGGAAATTAATTCCTTCCTGGTTGTCAGGGGTGATGTTGAGTCTCCAGCTGTATTCATTAAATGGTAGCTGGCTTTATTGAAAGCAGTGAGGTAGACAATCCATTCGCCACAGCAAAAATTAGAATCGCCTGTAATTTGAGCATAGCCTAGGACGCCACCAACTTGGATACACTGTGTTTTATTTCAGTGACTATTTCTGCTTCCTAGGTGAGAAAGAAATAAAACCACAGGTTGAATATCATGTAAAGGAGACCAACTTCAAGGACTTTGTAATTTTGCAAAAAAAAAAAATTATCTTATCTGGACATGGAGTCATACATCTATAGTCTCAGCAGTGTGGAGGCAGCGGCAGGAGGATCACAAGTTCTAGGGCAGCACTCACTCTAGAGTAGTGGTCTCAACTTGTGGGTCAAGACTCCTTTGGAGGTCAAACAACCCTTTCACAGGGGTCACCTTGAGCTCACTGGAAAACACAGACATTTGCATTTTGATTTATAATGGTAGCGAATTTACAGTTATGAAGTAGTAGCAAAAATAATTTTATGGTTGGTAGATTACCACCACATGAGAACCACTATTCCACAGTGTGTAGAGTCTGTTTTCCACCCAAGTTTGCTTGGGAAATGCAAAATTATGCTGAGAATGTGCCTTTAGGTAGTAAAGATCCTAACACTACATTTTTTTTGTGCCACTAGCTCCCTGTTAGTACAGTCCTAGTTCTAGATTTTCTAAATATGCTATGTTAGATAAGACTTCAGTTCTGCTCAACTCTTATTGTAGTATGTGATGCATGGAGGGATCAGATTGAAGCTTTCTAAAGTGAATGTAATTTTCTAATTCTTTTTAGGCTGTGTGTGGTGACATCTACCTTTAATCCCCAAACTGGGAAGTTCTAGCAAGTAGATCTCTCTGAGTTCCATGCCAGCCCTCGTTTACATAGAAAGCGAAACCACTTCTCAAAAGAATTCTTTTCCTCTCTCTCTCTCTCTCTCTCTCTCTCTCTCTCTCTCTCTCTCTCTTTCTCTCTCTCTCTCTGAGTGTGTGTATGTGTGTGTGTGTGTGTGTGTGTGTGTGTGATTTTTAGATATGTATGTGCTACAATGCATGTATGCAGATCTGACCACAACCTTGGATATCAGCCCTCATACCACACCTGGTTTGTATTCACCATTGCATATGTCAATACAGCTAGTCTGGGACTTCTCCTGTGTCTCCATCTCATCTTTCCATACCAACACTCAAATTACTTATGATGGAGACCACATTGAGATTTACTTAGGTACTTGTGTTTGAACTTGGGTCCTCATGTTTAGACAACAAGCAATGAATCATCTACCCAGTTCTTCTAAAGAGAATACTTCAGTAAATACACCAAATACAATAACTTGAAAGTCTTAGTTCGGAAAAAAAAAAGGTTAAGGCAAGTTCCTGCCCAACCACAGATTTTTTTTTTGCAATGAAAATTAGGACAATGATTGTTCGATACAGAACAAAATATGCCATTTTAAAATATGGCTGTTCACACTGATGCTGTATCGATTTTTTTTCAAAGGTTTTACAGTGCCTCCGGTACTCTGTGGAAGCCTAATTGCACAATCCGTAACATGAAGAATTCTGCAGGCACAGTCTAAAGCAGGGAACTTGGGTCACTCAGAGAAGCAAGCTCACTACAAAGAAAAGTGACAGAAGTGTGGATTAGTCACATCTGCTGAATGCACACCTTCCTGTGTGTGGTGTCCCGACATTTCACAATTTTATGTGATGATTGTGTTTAGAGCATAGTAGACATGAGGCCCTACTATCAGCACACCATTTCTACAGTGTTACAAACAAACAGCCTTGACTGTAAGAGAGTTTTGTGATGTTTTCTACAGAAGAAATACCATTTGAAAACTTTTCATAATTTTGACATGTGCATAGGTATAAAAGTAGTTAAACTCTAGAAGGTTTGAGAAAGCAGTACACCTGCTACTTTTTAAAGAGAAACATCAAACACACTATGCAGAGATGCCTGGAGAACATCCATTCACCTCTTATTGAACCGCATTTGTCAGTTGTTAGAAGCTGCTGCTCCTGATGTTTTTCTTCCTCCCCTTCTCATTTTTTCTTCTCCTCTTTTATATTTCCCTTCCTTCCTCCACCTCTATTTCCCCCTCTTCTTTTCCTCCTCATTTTTCCTTCTTCTCATCTTCCCTTTCACTTCCTCCTCTCCTCTTCTTATTTCTCCAATAATAACACCTCCTCTCTTCTCTCTCCCTCTCCTTACTTCCTTTTTTCCTTTTCCTTCTCCTCCCCCTCTTTCTCCTCCTCAATCACTCTCTCTCTCTTCCTTCTTGTCCTCATATTCATCTGCCTCCTCTCATTCTTTTCCAAAGACTTGAATTTATACATTTTGGAAATGGTCAATATAGCATTGGATATCTGATTATATGTTTGTAATGATATATACAAAATTTGATTTGTAAATATCTATAGTTATACCGACATAAACAAAATTTCCCACCACAGGACCTATCTACTACTGGGCACTATCAGGAAAACTCAGTCCACATCTGTACAGATCCAGATCTTATGTTATATTCTTTCTGGAGAAAGAAGCAAATTTACTAGAATGCAAAAAAAAAAAGTGCTGATTAAACAGGAAACCCTGCAGGTCTCAGTGGGGAGAGAAATGTGTCTTTCTTTGGGTTAGAAATACATGAAAGACACTAAAGACAAGTACACAGAGAGGGGCCTGGCTACTCTTCACAAGACAGGACTGTTAATCCATATGCTTTGACACTATTCCAATCTGGGTACTGTTTTCTGTCTTTCTAAATCAACCTCCTTTACATTTGTGTTGAAAACATCT
Source organism: Myodes glareolus (assembly GCF_982192425.1). Lineage (NCBI taxonomy): Eukaryota > Metazoa > Chordata > Mammalia > Rodentia > Cricetidae > Myodes > Myodes glareolus. The sequence goes on along the minus strand of NC_142031.1, from coordinate 31,158,786 downwards.
CACTTTCTCTCCAAAATGAATTACACTGTCCTTCACTCAGAAGGCATCTTTGAAAGGTGCAAGTGTAAATTTATTAGGGAAAAGGTAAGTTATTGTGTCTCCCCCAGGCTATCATCAGCATTACTCCCATTTTTATCTTATTTCCCCTATCTTTCATGCTCTTTTATAACCATGCAGCACCAGCTCCCAATTCCTTTTCTTAGATTGAAAAGATTAATTTTGTCATTGGTTATCATATCTTTTTTTAGTAGCATAACTTAATTTTATCCCACAAAGCAACAGCCATTTCTTTAAGTATGAACCTTGGGTTATGAAGCGTTTTAGAATGTTTCTCCTATGAGTCAATCAATCATCTCCCTCCCAGCACCCAAACATTTTCCAAAACAACCTCAGATTAAGCTGAACAACATCCCAGAAAGAGTTTAGCCTGCATTTGTTAGTTGAAGGTAAACCTAGTAAAACAATCATGGGACAAAGGATGACCACTCTTGTTATGTAACACAGAGGCAAATAGAAAACCAAGCTTCTTTAATCTGACACTTTGGCTTGCTAGTCTTCCCTTAGATTTGAATACAAAACCTGAGACAGGTTAATATACATATACCTATACATACATACATACATACATACACACACACACACACACACACACACACACACACACACACACATATATATATATATATATATATATATATATATATATTTCCAGTTGGCCACATATTGTGTTTAAATGTGAAATACCCTGCACAACCTCTCAAGAATTGGCACAGTTTTCCCTGATGTGCTGTGGTGTTTTGGGAAAGTTGTGGAACTTGAGGGAAATGGGTCCTTATGAAAAGAAGTGGTTCACTGGTGGTGGTGTTGACACATATCTCTTCCACTTCATCTCACTGAGTAGCCAGCTCCTTACCATGGCAGCCATGTGATGAGTGGCTCCCATGCATCCCTGCTTTCCCAGCGATGGTGAGCAGTATCTCTTTGCACTGTAAGCCAAAGTAAACCCTTCCTCCCTCAAGTTGATTTTGTCTGCCATTCTTTCTAAGCAAGGAGACCAGCAAGTAATTCATCATGCTATAGATAAATGAATTTCCTCTCCTTTTCTGAGAGTGATCCAACTCTGTGGCCAGTTGAGCTATTAAGAGAACACTTGAGTCAGACTGAAGGGACAAAGGGTAATTTAGTGGGGTGTGGAATTTATAAAAGACTATCTAAAAGGCCCCCTCAGAGTGCTCACACTCCTCTTTCAAATTCTTTCATGTGACTCTTACTCAGTTAAAGATTTTTTTTTATTTCATTTTATACTTCTTATTTAAGTGACCAGTCCCATGCTACCCATGGCCTGCTGCAAACCCCGTGGAGATTTTTGTTATAGTCTCAGCAATATTTTCACATAGAACTTAACAATGCAAAAATAACCTGGACTTCCTTAAGTTGAAGGAAGGCTTCACAAGGCACTTTTTATTCTGCTAAATCTTTTCTCTAATATAATCTTAAAATAGCCCCCATAAAATTGCTGAGAGACCCGTGGGAGTTTAACACATGTATTGAAGGAGGAAATTAACCACGTATGGTGTACAAAGAACACACTGATTGAAAGGTGCTGTATACATGAGAGATTTTTTTTTCCTTTTCTGTTACCACTCAAAGAGCTTTGTTGGAAACTGACCATGCTATATGTCTATATATAGAAGATACTGGAATTTTTAAATATGTGATTCAGACTTGTGTAGGAGTAGAGACTGGATCTTTATTCTGATAAATCATAAGCTAACAAATTTGCTAAATGAGAATATTAACTTTGTTTAAAATCTAGTTTCATTTTAGGAACTTTGAGTGAGATTTCTTTTTCTATAGTCCTATAATAGAGTGGCTCAGTTCAGTTGAAAAAAAAAACATTTTATTTCTATCATATGACTTGATGTTCTTTCCTGAAACTTTCTTTAGTTAAAATCCTAATATTCTGCAGAGGATGCACTGTCTGAGTAAACAGGAAATGTCTCTAATGCAGGATTGATTTAATAGGACTTTCTAGTCGATGTGGTGTAAGAATCAGTATGACTCATGAGGTGATCAATCTAGAAAATTCCAAAGAGTATTTAAGTCACTGAAATCTCAACCACCTGCATCATGGAACATATATCTATTTTCTATTGTTACTCCAATTGGTAAAGAATTTAAATACCGAGTATTTTAATGGCATGGAAATGTATTCCATTGTGACAAAAATGTAATAGTCTGAAGAATGAACATGGAAGAGTAATATATTTCATGGGGTCAAACTAGTGATTCCATTTTAAAATAGCATAATCAAGTGGGGAAATTACTTCACAGTTCAGGAAGTATTTTACCTGTGGTTTCAGAATCTCTATAACATTATTTACATATGGCGCTAAAGGCAAATATCACATCAACTGAAAATTTCCCAGATTAGTTAGAACAGCAAACTTTTAATATTCATGAAAAGAAAGAAACAAAAATGAAAACCAGCACACTTATCAGGTACTTTCAAATATAACTGGAAGAAACTGACAACAAAGGTCATTCTCAGATTGTAAGACATGTTCCAGGTATTTTATGTTTAAAACTTTTTTGCTCACACTAATTTGTCCAGTTTTATTTCAAGCATTCATATTTGAATTATTTGGCAGAATGTCTGGTGAAGCCCTAAAGAAACCTATCCAGTGAAGAGCACACTGAAACCTGAGGCCCTTTGGGCTCACCCCATCATTCACACTCAGCTGCTATGGTGTGGAGAGTCAAGAGCTATCTATTGAGCATGACAAGATGCGATACATCAGTTGGGAATTGTTTGGAAAAGGATACAGTTCGGAGCTTTAATTATTTTTCTTTTGGAAAGAAAATTTTTCTGATAAAATTTGTTTTAGGAAAGAAGACAAATAAAGAATGAAGAAGAGGTCCAAAAGTGAAACAGGAAAAGAAATTGCAGTATCGACCCATGTTGCTTTCTGAGTCATAGGAAACTGAAATTGCTGTCAGGAGAGTAAGGTACCCAGCGGAGAACCTGAAAACCTTGAGGAAAATGGTCAAAGTGAGATCAGTGTTTAAAACTCTTTCCTACTGGTGAGCTCTTGCAAGCTACAAAGAGGACAGAAAACTGGGCTGCTCCTCGCTGAGCTTCTGAAGTGTGCAGTGGCCCTCAAAGTGATTCAGTTCCATAAGTAAGAACTAATCTTGAGGGAGAGATCCAAGTGACGTTCATTCTGGAAAGGATACATCAAATTCTGTAGCAGAGCAGATACCTCATTCTTGGTGTGAGATTTTTTTATACATAACAATTGTCTCTCACAACATTCGGTCAGGTCAGGATTTGAATGGGATTTTAAGCATCCATCATTCATCATTTAAGGATGAAATCACTTGTATAAAATTTTTATCAATTATTTTAAAATTTCTGACAATTTTTTTCAGGAATGAGTATGAATATTTTTACATAAATACTTCATTCCATCTTTGGATGACAGGGTTCCATACCAAGACGAAGTTGTCTTGCTTTATTTTCTGACCTTAATTCCAACAGTTATAGAAAGAAATGCAATTCAAAAACACCATTAGATAAATTTATTGCATGCATATCTCTCTAAGTTTCATGTACACTCGTGTGTGTGTGTTTGTGTGTGTATGTGTGTGTGTGTGTGTGTGTGTGTGTGTGTGTGTGTGTGAGAGAGAGAGAGAGAGAGAGAGAGAGAGAGAGAGAGAGCTGTGTTTGTACTTGCAAGTAGAGACCAAAGGAGGAGCTCAGGTTTCCTGTTCTACCCCTCTCATCCTTTATTTCTTGAGATGGGCTCATGACTGGACCTGAATCTAAATATTGGTTTTCAATTCCCAGAGATCCTGTCTCTAACTTATGCAGGACCGAGGTTATAGGTTGGGCAGCTATGGTGTTGGGGATTTAGAGTCCTTTCCCCATCCTTACATACCTAGCACTCTTGACCACTGAGATACCTCGTCAACCTCCAGTTTGTTCAATTCTCATTTTCTTATAATCATATTGAAATACTGGATGAAGGTTATTAAAAAGTTTTTAATAAAACATAAATATTTCTTGTTTCTTGGAGAGCAGAATCCCAATTACTTTAGAAAGTCCAATTATTAGTATCTAAGTGATATAGGTCCTGATAGATTCCCCATGTTAAATTGAGTTATATATTTACAAGTTAATAATTATTTAAATCTTGCAGCTTTTTTAAACATCCAAGTGTAGGATGAAACATAATTCTTAGTAAATTTATTATATACCACATAGTATATTAAGGAAGAAGTGTTAAGTATCTTACACAGACTCAATATTGGTAAATGTTAAAGCCACATGTCAAGAATCTAACAGGGTCATAAACATCCAAGAGAAAGAGTTACATGTTTTAAACTGGAATAAATAAGAAAGCAATACATTACTTTTACTTCCCCTGCATCCTTCTTAGGTCTGTAGGAGATGTGTGTGTGTGTGTGTGTGTGTGTGTGTGTGTGTGTGTGTGTGTGTGTGTATTAAAGCTCCATTGAGCAATGCTACTTGAACATGTCTGAAGCTGACTTTAGACAATTAGACAAGGGAAAAAGAAAGCATGGATAAAGCATTGTAAAATCTCCCTGCCTGAGATGCAGAGAGAAAGCCATGTCAAATATAATGTTAAGTAGTACATGGTTCACTTCCACATTAGCTATAATTCTACAAAACTTTGAGGATGTTGTTAAAATAATTTGAATTTAGATATTCTGACATGAAAACACACATGTTATCCTAAGTGACCAAGCCATCTTGAGAAAAGAAACTGAATTATATATAAGTGTCTGACTATAAGAATCTGGATTTTTTTTTATCTTTCTAGAATTTAAAAAGTGTTGTGAGACAAGGAAATGTTCACAAATAGCAGACTAATTTGAATGAAAACCATGACATGAAAGTCTCAGGTAACAAATGCTGACTGTATGTGTGAATCACTGGCTCTCTTAGTTACTTTCTGTTCACTGAGATAAAACCTCACAAGAGAACCAAATTAAAGAACAAATGACTAACTTTAGCTCATTGCTTTAGAGAGATGTTCTTCATCACTGTTGGGAGAATACAGCATCTGAAACAGGAGACTATCTTGTCAGATTGCACACACACACACACACACACACACACACACACAATCAGAGAAAACAGGAATCAGGAAACAGGCTATGAAGCCTCCATTCCTGTTCCCCATAATTCACTTTTGCCAGGGATGCAATAGTTGCTTAAGGTTCCACAGACTTCCCAAACAGTGTCACCAGGTGGGGATCAAGTGTTCAAATATGAGCCTCTAAGGAGCAAATAAGTTCAAATTCAAAAGAGAACTTCAGACAAGTGCTTGCAAGTCAGAATACTAATGTGCTAGAATGTGTTTTGAAATTCTGTTCCTACAAAAGTAGATAATTGAAAATAAGAAAAATAATCTAGTAACACTTTACCTCTTCACCTTGCCATTACATTCCTCAGCCCAAAATTTATTAGCAAGTTCCTATACCTGTGACTCAGACTAATAAGTTCAGGGATATCTTAGAATCCTCTATACTGTAATAATATTTTTTAGGGGAGGAGAGTGAAGGATGTTCTGGAAGTCTAGAGGATTCCAAAGCTCTTGTAAAGGAGAAGGAGCAGCTGAGATGAGTTCACTTTTCCCAGTAATGAACAGAGATAGTGTAGAGTGAACAGAATCTATTCCACCAGGCCTGAGCAAGCATAGTTTTATACATATCCATATAAGAAACTAAAGCTGCAGACAGACCAGACCACTTTTACAGAGAAGTGGAGCACCTCCATGCCTCTCATGACGAAGCAGCAGAGATTGGTAGAGAAACAGTAGCTGCTGCGCAGAAAGATCTTTGCTGGTGCTAAAAGTCATGATGTGTAGTGGTAGGCTCGCATCCAGGTGTGTAGTAGTCAGCTGCATTGTGTGAGTGGAACGGAAGAAATGCACTAGGAAAAAACTGTGATAAAGTCATGTAGCATGAGAACTTGCTTGTTGGGGTTTCTGTCCAGCCCGGTTCCCACAGTCATTAGGTCCCAAAGAATCACACAGAAGGTCTACATAAATTATAAAACTGATTGTCCCATTTGCTCAGGTTTCTTGTTAACTCTTATAACTTATATTAGCCCACTATTTTAGTATATGTTAGCTACATGGCTTGGTACCTTTTTCAGCAGGGCAGGTCACACCTTCCTTCTTCTGTGTCTGGGCAGGACTGGGGAGGGAGCTTCCCTCTTCCCTGAATTCTTCTGTTCTTCTTTCCCCACCTCTACTTCCTGTCTGGTTGTTCCACCTATACATTCTGCCTGGCTACTGGCCAAACAACATTTATTTAAAACATAATTGACAGAATACAGTATCGTCCCGCACCATTTCCCATCTTTTTTTTAAGGAAATATGAACATCCATATTCCATTTTTTTGGGAAGGTGGGTGTAGTTTTTCAGGCTACTTCCAGCTGGTTGGTGGTGCTGAGAATCTTATGAGGACCTAAAGAAAATTATGATCAAGTCCTGACTGGAGTATCCTGTGAGTCTTGATCATCTCAGGAAGCAGTCTTGAATCTGTTCTGGATGTAGAACTCAGAAATCGGACCATCTGTTCCTACCAGAGATTGCTCAGGTAATCTTTCTTGATCAAACCTGATTTTTCTTAACTCAGAATAAATCCACAGCCTCCCATTTCCTGTGGAAACAAAAGCAAAATCTTTTCTCCAATGTAACATACCTTTAGACTTCAATTTTGAAGACAAGGTATTTTCAGAATACCTATCTTGGATTAATTTTTGGCTTTTTGGGAGAGGTTTACATGTATCTTCTCCTGGAACTCACTCCGTAGACCAGATTATCCTTGAATTCACAGAGATCTGCCTGTCTCTGCCTCCCAAGTGCTGGGATTAAAGGTGTGTGCCACCTTGCTTTGAATTCACCAAGGTCTGCCTGCCTCAGTCTACCAAGTGTTGGGATTAAAGGTGTGTACCACCACACCCAACTACTCTCTTTCTCTTTTATTTTGAGTACTTTAACCTTTTTTGTTACTCTCCCAAGTAAATATAAAAATTTTTACCCACAGTAAACCATTTAGAGTTTTTTTTTTGTCTTTGAATCTATCTTTACTGTATATTTCTCTTTTTTTCTGACCACATGAGTCTTTAATTTGCTAAGTAATATGGGTAGGATTAAAACCATGGCTTTGATGGCTGGATCCAGCCCATTTCTTAGCTTTTTGAGATTTTAGCCTCATGATGGAGGTACTGGCTATAGCCACATTTATTCCCACAAATCTATGGCATTTTAAGGTCCCTGCCAGCAAGCAAGCTACAGCAGTGTGCTCAAAAACCACACTCAAATGCTTTCTCTGTAGCCAGACCTCCTGCCTCAAAGAGTCAGAGTTTGCACTGGCAGAAGTGCCCAGAAAGCTGGCCTTTTAAAACAGCATAGCTTTTTTCTGCTATGACTGAAAATAAAAGCATGCAGTTGGCATTTCATCAACACTATGTAAATGTTTCATGGCAGGACCTCTTAAAAAAAAACCTGCAAGGTTTTACAGCTAAAGCTGAGTGAGGAAGCCTCTCTTAAATGAGGGTGCTTGCTTGCCTCTAGCAAGCAGAGCAGACCTGAGAAATTGCTGCTACCAAGAAGCCATGCTTTACTCTATTCTTTTCTGCCCAGAATTGCTTTCCAAGTTCTGTCAGGCTTTGTGTGGATGCAGTTGCCCCATGTTGGGCATCATTCTGTAACATGAGGGCCTGTTTGTTGGGGTTTCTATCCTGCCCAGTCGTTAGGTCCCAAACAATCACACAGAAGGTCTACATAAGTTATAAGACAGATTGTCCCATCAATTCGGGCTTCTTATTAACTCTTATAACTTATATTAGCCCATTATTCTAGTATATGTTAGCCACATGGCTCAGTACCTTTTTCAGCGGGGCAGGTCACAAAATCACATGTTTCCTTCCAGTCTTGAATCCAAAACCTCTGCATATAAACACCTGAAGAAACATGTCTACTATTTTAAAAATTACAGGCAGGTTTATATACTGAAATATTAAGGAAAACTTTTCCTTGTCCACAAATTGAATCATGCTGCTGTCATTTTGTTGTTTTAATTGTAACACAATAAATTTATCTTTAATTCTGAAAATGTATAGTAGAGAAATTGAAAATACTAAAATACCACTATATAGTTAAGCAATTAGATACTTTCTTGCATTTTCACAGCCTTCATTTCAGCTGTAAGTGTGTGTGCGTATATATGTTTATATATATATATTTATATTAGTTTAATGACATATAATAATAAACATTTTCAATATATGTTACATATTTGAAAGTCAATAACGTGTTTCATTGATAAGTAGCTATTATTTTAAATATCAACTTAACAGCACACATCTGAAATCAACTTTGTAGATAATTTAACACCTAGAAGGATTCAACCCTGTGACACAGAGTCCTACCAGCCAAACATCTGGAGTACAGTCAGGACTTGGGCAAAACCTGCTGATGCCGGACCACTGTTCTTTAGTAACAGATGTATCTAATTCAATATTGACTTTTACAAAGTGATCTTTCTTTTTTCAAATTATACACACACACACACACACACACACACACATTACATCCCAGATGCAGTTTTTACTCCCTCCCTTCCTCCAAACCTCTCTCCCAGCACAGCTCTATCCCCCGCCAATTCAACTCATCAACCATTTCTGTTTAGAAATGGGCAGTCTCCCGTGAGTATTCACAATAGATGGCATATCAAATTGAAGTAAATCTAAGAACCTCCCCATGTATTAAGGCCAGGCAAGACAATCCAGCATGAGTGGTAGGATCCCAAAAACCAACAAACAAAAATCAGAGACAGTCCATGTTTCCACTGTTAGGAGTCCTACAAGTGTTGTAAGGAAAAGGCTTGTTGGTTCCTGGCCTCTCAACTGCAAAATAAACACATACAAACTATGTTATTTACATCACTGCTTGGCCCATTAGCTCTATGATTTTATTGACTCACTCTTACATATTAATTTAACCCATTTCTAGTAATCTGTTATCACCATGAGGCTGTGGCTTACCAGATAAAGTTCTGGCCTCTGTCTCTGGCAGGGACACATGGCTTCTCTCTGACTCCATCCTTCTTTTTCCCAGCATTCAGTTTAGTTTTCCCTGCCTAGCTCTGTTCCCCTATAGCTCTTTTATAGGCCCAAATCACTTCCTTTATGAATCAATGAAAATCACAGAATACAAAGGGAAATCCCACATCACACAGGGGACCAAGTTACACAACTGTAACATATGCACAATGCCTAGGTCAATCCCATGCAGACTCCAGTGTTGGCTGTCTGTGAACCCCTATGAGCCAGACTAGTTGATTCTGAGTTTTCATGTGGTGTCATTGACCCCTCTGGTTCTTACAATCCTTTCTCCCCTTCTGCTGCAGGATTTCCTAAAGTCTACCTAATGTTTGGCTATGGGTCTCTGGCTTCTGTTTTCATCATTTTATGGATGAAGACTATTTGATGACAGTTGGTTTAGGCATCCATCTTGTCAAAGGAGATGGCTGGTTCAGGCTACTTATCCACAATTGCTAGAAGTCTTAGCTGGGGTCATCTTCGTAGATCCCTGTCAGATACCCAAGCACCAGGTTTTTACTGGACCCTGAAATGCACACCCTTTCTAGTAGTCTTGTTTGTACTCTTCTCTCCATTCCCCAATTGTTTTGCTCATGTTCCCCTCCCTACCTACCCTCAATTCACTCACTAAATCTATTCCACTTTCCAGAGAAACCCAGCGGTTCCTCCATGAACCATCTATGTTAACTAGTCTTTCTGAGTCTACGGGTTCTAACATAGTTATCCTTTATTTTACAGCTAATATCCACTTATGAGTGAGTATATACCATGTCTGTTTTTCTGGGTCTAAATTACCTTCCTCAGGATGATTTTTTTCTAGTTCCATCCATTTGCCTTTAAATTTCCTAGCATCCTTGATTTTAACAGATGAATACTCCACTGTCTAAATGTACCACACTTTCTTTATCAATTACTTGCTTGAGGGACATCTAGTTGTGTCCAGGTTCTGACAATTACAAAAAAAGCTACTATGAGTGAGCATAGTTGAACAAATATCCCCGTGATATGACTGAGCATCCTTTGGGTATATGTCCAAAAGAAATCTATTTGAGTCTTGTGGTAGATTGATTGAGGAAGGTCTTCTTAACATCACTTCAGTTGAACTTAATATTTCATTTGTTACAATTTTAATTGAAAATAAACATTTTACTAAGTTTTCTAATTTTCTATTTCTTTGTTATGGTGATTAAGGCCTAGGGTGTCCATTTATATAAAATTATGTTCATTGCTTTAAAAGTATTTTCAATGCCAAATACCTACAACATGAGTTGTATCATTCCTCTTCACCATTAAAGAAATAGAATTAATTTTCCCTTGGTTTTCAGGTAACTCAAACCCTGGCAACTGAAAGCATTGCTTGCTATATAGTCATGATGATTCTCAACAATACAACACAGTACAGAAAAGGCATTCTTCAGGGCCATGTCTCTCTCTTCTTCCAAATGAATGTCTTTTAGACAGTAGATTTTCAGAAAATAGTTAAGGTTTTTGTAGTGCTAATGCTGTTATTTTCTAGTTTTTATTTTAGGTTTTATCAAATGCCATGTGACTTTTTAATCATGCTTTTAGTGGTTTCATTAGGTTGAAGGTGGAGAAAGAAAGGAAGTTGCTATAAGAGACACATATTTTGTTCCCTAATGTCAATCTCTTCCCAGAACGTGTTTTCAAATGTAGTCCTGATTTAAAGGAAACTTGATAAAGTATTTACTATAATTCTATTATTTTTAAGGCAAAAGGAATTTAGAGTATATGTTCTTCTTTCTAATAAAATAAAAAGGTATAAGGCTTCATTTCTTTTTCTCTGTCTTTTAGGGGAATTCATGTCTCTCTTCCAAATGAATATTTTAAGGTATAAGAAGAAACTAACCTCATGGTTAGTTAAAAGATTAACCTCATAATTGTTGTTAAAATAGTGTCTCAGACAAGGAGGCACAATGTTCTTAAGGTTAGTCTCCATTCTAGATAGTGTTGGTTACTTGCTCCTATTTTCTCAGAAATACTGTCCCATCTTCAAATGGACATGCACATCCCTGATTACTTCTTTCCTCCTCTTCCTCAGTTGTTTCTCTCTGGCCTCTGAACCTCATGACAAAGGGCCTTAGCTCCAGCCTTCTCCTGAGTAGCAGTTCTTCTCCCTGCCATCTCCATGACTAAACAGTCCCTCTCTTTCAGAAAACAAAAAGTGTCAATGCTTCCAGCATCTGTCTAGACTGTGCTCGATATTACTGAAGTTATCCTCCTTAGGCCACTGGATTCTTTTTCTTTATCTTTCATGGCATTGATCAACTTCTGAATTATTGTAAAGCATAGTTATATCTTTTTGATTCCTTCTTGTCTTTCTCTTCTGTACATCAACTGCACATAAGCAGTGGTATTTTTTTTTTTTATTTTTCACACCAATGTGTCTCAAGTGCTTAGGATGGCTCCAGGCTTATCATTGGTTCTCAATAAATACTCTGCAAATAAATGAATGCAGAACACCTTAAGGCAGATTGTCTTCAGTTAGATGAATGCAATACAGAGCACTTTAAGGCAGTTCGTCTTCAGTAAGAGCAATCACTCAGTTTTGTTAGCAGAAACTTGTGTGCACTGGAAAGTCAGTGATTGATACTGTTAGCTGAGTACTGGGCATTTACTTCATTATAACTGCAAATTCCAGCAAATCAGACAGGATTGTTCTTGTTAATATTGTTATGCTTTCACTAATGTTATTGTTGTTTTTAATTTCTTCAGAAAAGTTTTTGTTGTTTATATTTTTCTTTTTCTCCCCTTTCGAGAATTTCATATATAATTACAATGAACATTGATACTAATTACCTTTTATTCTCTCCAATCAATTCTTCATACACACAAACCTTCAACCAAATTTTCATATGTGCTTGTGTGTGCCTTTGTGTGTATGTGTAGTGTGTGCGCATGTGTATTTGTGGTATGTGTGTATGTATGTGAATATGTGTGTGTGTGTATAAATGTATGTGTGTTTATTTGTATGGTGTCTTGTGGTATGTGTGTGTGTGTGTGTGTGTGTTTGTGTGTGTGTGTGTACACTAATGTGCTCAAATATGTCAGTACCCATACAGGCATTTAACCCTCTGAGCCGAGCTACTATTGTTGGTATGTTCATGAGTAAAGGGTTGAACAATGAAGCATCAGAAGCCCATATCCCTGAAAAACACTGACATTCAGAGTGCTATTTGCCTGCACATTTGTTATGAAGCCAGTTCACGTATTTCTTTTGTTCAGCCATCTTCGTCACTTTGGATTTTGGTTACTGCACTGTTTTATATATGGAAACAACTCTTGATTCAATGATATCATACCTTTATTTAAAGGTGTCTATGTTATTTAACAGGAAGCTGAAGGAATACTTTGCCTGGAGCCTCCTAAAATGAAATATCAATGCTAGCCTCTCACTGGCCCACATTCGTTGGTTCATTTCAGGGACAATGGCAATTAATTATAGGAAATGCACTCCCATCTGTGACTTAGAGCATGTGAAGTTTGTGTCGCCTCTCTCCTTAGAGTGGAAGTTTATTTACAGATGAAATCGAATATGGTAACTAAGGAGAAGGGGGTGTGTGGATATGGAAAATTCAGAAAGCCTGTTGCTAAAATTTAAGACCCTGAAAAGAGATGTTGTTAAGTGCTAAAGCCTTTTAAAGATAAAATATGAACATATGGACATTTTAAGTGAAATGTACACACATGAAATTAAAATATTCACAACTGAAAAAGAAAGCTATTGATTTTTTTTTCATATTGAGAAATCAAACCCAGTGGATATTAATTGTGGGGTCAGGTGTAGGATTGTACATACACTAAATTTTGGAGAAAACCAATTTATTTATGCTCTTAAAAATGCAGTTCTTTGGATATCTGTCTCAATACTTTTTAAAATGTATGCTTTGTATACATTATGGAAGTCAATTTAAAGTATGATATCAAAGGCTGGAGAGATGGCTCAGCAGTTAGGAGCACAGACTATTTTTCTAGAGGACCCAGGTTCAATAACCAACACTCCCCTTTTACATCACAACTGTATGTGTCTCCAAACATGGGTCATCAAATATCATCTTCTGACATCCATGGACACTGCTTGCATGTGGTATTCATACATACATACAGGCCAACACTCACACACATAATCTTTTAAAACTTACTTTGAAAGGTTTTATTCATTGATTTGAAGTTAGTTTTGCTCATTATCCTATCTATATACAAGTATTTGCCACTCAATCTATTGTGAATGACTCCATGAAAAGATATGTTTAAATTCTTAAGTTGCATAGGATCCCTTAGGTAAACAAACTTCAACTTAGAAGGGTTTGCATTCGAGAGTCACTTTAACATGCAAAGAGCAAGGACTAGAGTTCATATTTTCCAAGAAAGAAAAACAAAAGCAAAGAAGCAATTGGGTTATATTTAGAAGGTGACAGGAGCAGTCAACAATTGGTCTCTAGAAACCAAGGTAAACTTGTATTAAAAACAAAAATAGAAACAAAGGAAAATAAAACAATCTATGAGGACCATGAGCCTATCTCAATTCAATTCAGTTTGTTGATTATATTTCTTGAAAATCTCTTGAATCAATTTCTAACCTGCCTTTCCCTAACACAAGTTTATAAGGGACTATAGCCTCTACCCTATCTAACTGCCCACACTGTACAGGGCATTGTCTCTCTACCAGTGAATGTGATCATGTTAAATCCTTGTAAACCCCTAAAAGCAAACTGAGGAACCTATAGCTCCATTCAATACCAACCTCTGAGTTTTCAACATAACCGGAAGTTTCCAACAGTCATGCCCTCTTTACAAACTCTCTCATCTCTCAGTTTTCATTTTAATTTTTTAAACAGAATAGAAAACACTTGTGCCTGATACATGTACTCATGTGCCAATATCTATATATCTAATTAGATACTTAGGTAGAAACATATATAATACATAGCGATAGATAGATAGATAGATAGATAGATAGATAGATAGATAGATAGATAGATAGATAGATAGATGATACAGATAGATGGGCAGATAAATATTCTACCCAAACTCATCCCTGTAAGAAAAAAATCTCTTAACCTCTGAGCCATCACTCTAGTCCTGATTGGGGGGTGCATTTTTGGGGACAGAGAAAAACCTGGTGCAAGGGAAACTCCCAGGTACCCACAAGGAAGAACCAAACTAAGACTCCTAGCATTGGTAGAGAGGGTACCTGAACTGGACATCTACTGTAAACAGACTGGTAACTTCCCTCATTGCCATCAGAGATACTCTGTCCAGTAACTGATGGAAGCAGAGGCAGAGATCCACAGACAAGCACTTCACTGAGCTCCAAGAGTCTTTCAGAGGAAAAATAAGAGGTATTGTACCAGCCAGGAGTGTCATGTTGGGGGAACCAACAGAGACAGCTCACCTGAACTCAGTGGACCTCATGGACACTGGACCAACACTCAGGAAGCCTGCATGGAACTGACCTAGACCATCTTCATATGTGTGAAATTGTGTTGCTCGGTCTTTTAGTAAGGCTTCTAACAGTGAAAAGAAGACCTCTCACTGGCCCTTATTTGGCTTTTTGTAACCTGTCATGCTGGATTACCTGGCCCTGCCTCTATATAAGGAAAGGAACTTAGTGCTGTCTCAAGGTGATGCACCTTGCCATGCTTTGTGCAATCCCATGGGAAGCTGGTCCCTTTCTGAATGGAGACTGAAGAGGAATGGATGGGAAGGGGATTAGGTAGGAAAGGGGAAAGGAAGGGATGAGGAGAGGGAGGGAAACTGGTTGGTATATAAAATAAATGAAAAAAGTTATTCCCATAAAAATAATAGAGAAAGAAAAAAGATGTCACATGCTTCATTAAGTTCTAGGCTTATAATTAAAACATACACGTAGCTACACCCCTTCAAAAATACCTTTCCTCAACAGCATTTAAAATGTCAGTAAAGTAAGTTTAAACATAACATGAATTGGGTTGCTGGTTATTTTAATCTATTTATTTTGGTGTTTATATACTCTGTCTTACTCACTGAGTTCTTAAAAAGTTCACACAGTGACCCCCCCCTTCTCTCTCTCTCTGTCTCTCTCTCTCTCTCTCTCTCTCTGTCTCTCTCTCTCTCTCTCACACACACACACACACACACACACTCATAGATATTAGAATGGGGAAAGTTGAAATTGTAAGTGTGTGAACCGAAAATAAGCATTATAAAGTCCTGTATACCAGAAGATTTTTTAAAGCTTATCGGCCAATATTAATTATTAAATAAAAATTGAAGAGATGTGCAAACTGTATTAGGCTAAAGCTCTTCAAAGGTGCACTTGGAAACCAGCTCACTCATCAAAGTGTTTGTCTTGCAAGAGTGAGACCTGAGTTTGTTCCTAGAAACTGTGAATAAAGCTTGTTGAGGTCTGGAGAGATGACTCAGCAGTTAAGAAAGTTTGCTGCTCTTCCAGGGGACAGAAATTCCCTTCCCAGCACCCAAGTCAGGTGGCTCCCAGCCCCAGAGCATCATCAGCCCTCTTGTACTTGTACTCCTCATGTACTTGCAAGAACAAGGCACTCCTCAAATTCACAATGTGGGGCTGGCCTGAAGCTAAGAATTGACCGAAGCATACCTAAACCTGTGGATTTCCTCATCCTGAGAGGGGCAGATTGAATGCTTCCTCAACTCGCTCAGATGCCAACAGACTCCAGCAATTAGGCTTCTATGAATGTGGGAAACGACCTGATGAATTTAGCACCTGATAAGTTCACAGGTCTCCTAGGCTACAGGGACTGGTTACTGCTTATCTGCCCTCAAAACATCCCTGAATAATCTTCCTCTCTTTTCTATATCCATATAAGGGTCCTTCCCTGACCACTGTTGCCCTAGAGAATGTAAATGAACTATCTTTAATGTTATTGCCCCAATAACTATATGGACCTAACTGTCCATTCTTCCTGGGGTATAATTGTTCCTTTCCCCAACTGAATAAACGAACCATTCACTGACACAGCCTCATGGGCCTTCTTTCCCATCATACTCACAGCCATTCAAGATCTGTCTGGTGGCCATGTTCGGCTTCATTTATCCTCCCCTGGTTAGGTTAGTACACAATAGTCCCACCACGCTCGGATGAAGTAAGACTTGAGCTTGGGACCACACTTATACACATAATTAAAAATAAAATAGACCTTAGATAGTATGGGTTGCATGGACTTGTAGTGCAGCACTGGAAGGGCAGAAACAGGTAGATCCCAGTGGCTTGCTGTCCAGTCAGTCAACACACTAACTCCAGGTTCAGCAAGAATGTCCTAGTTAGGGATATTATTGCTGTGGTGAAACACCATGACTAGAAGCTATTTGGGGAGAAAAGGGTTCATTTCACTTTAAATTCCATCTAATAGTTCATCAACACAAGCATTGAAGGCAAAAGAAACTCAAGCAGGTCAGGAACCTGGAGGCAGGAAATGATGCAGAGGTCATGGAAGGGTGCAGATTAGAGGCTTGCTCATCAAGGCTTGCTCTGCCAGCTTTCATACAGAACCTAGCACCAGCAGCCCACAGATTGCACCATGCACGATGGGCTAGGCTCTCCAACAGCAATCACTAATAAGAAAATGACCTACAGTTGGATATTTTCTCAATTTTCTCAACCAAAATTCCCTTCTTTCAGATAACTATAGCTTGTGTCAAGTTGGTATAAAACTAGCCCACATACCCTGTTTCTAAAATAATGAAAAAATAGTGATTCTATCTGAAGAAAGACACCTGGATTGATTTTTGGCAACAACACCCTCACCCCCACTAACGAACACAATATTCAGAGAAGTAAATAAAAGTTAAGGTTGAACATGCCACATTTGGCATGTTTGGAGAGTTTCAAAGCATCTAATTTTGGAAAAATAATCATAATGTCAAATTCACTAAGGAGTCTAGAGAAAAACATTGTTCTGAGTAAAACTTAGCTTACTCCTCCTTCCCCGAGTAACTCTAACTCTCTTCTTTATTAGATCATTTACAAGGTTGAAACACTCCCCTCAGCAAGTGCTTTTAATAGCAGCAGATTTTAGAGACCCTTGGAAATTTTACACCAGAGTTATTGTTTCATGGTATGTTAGGTATTAATGACATTATATATTTTAAAATAAAAATTTAGCATTATGTGTTAAAAAAAAAAGTTGAGGTTGAGTCTCCACCTAGCTCCTGACACAGTCATGAAGTTTCAAAATCAGAGTAAGACTGGTCTTATCGCAGAGAAAGAAGGAAGGATCTTAGAGCTCAGGAGTGTGTTCAAGGCAGGGAGGAAGTGCAGTGCTAACCAGGAGGGTCTCAGCTTAGTCCCCCTGCTGTGGTGGGGGCTAATAAGAGGTAGGCTCAATATGAAAGGTGCTCTAAAATGCTATTTTGTATTAGAAATTTGAAATAGGATTCTTGATGAGGTTCTTAGGTAACATCTCATAATCCAGGTGAAATCTCCTAGAATGTCAGATAGCAATTCAGCATTATCAACTGTCCTTGAAAAGAGTCAGACAACAGGAAACTGCCTGGATTTTAAATCAAGCAAAATTGAGCTACATCAAATGCCCAGAACCATGAGATAGGATTATCCCTTCTTTGTTTATCAGCTGTGATAATTTACCCGTGATTTGTAAGTCACAGTTTCAGCAGAGTTCTGGTTCTTCCTCCAGCTCAACAATAATGTACCTTTAGGTATAGGGAATTAAGGGACATAAAAATGAGTTTCAAAGTTAAATAGTTAATGAAAAGGCTAAGCACCAGGGTTTCCTTAGACTAGACTAATTTTAGCCTTGGAATGAACAGAGAATCACCTTTGAATCTCTGTCAGGTTCCTAAGAACACAGGGCCATACTGAGGTTACACTAGTACTTGAACCTTTAGTCTGCCTGGTGAAACGTTTCAAGATGTGTAGGTTTCAAGATCTCTAACGGGGGTTTTCTGAGTCTATGTGGGGAAGAAGAACTCAGGTCTGTGTTTTCACCTCTTACCTCTTTTAGGAAACTCAGAGCAACCTCAATTTTTTTTTTTTTCACGAGGAAATACTGAGACAAAAACCTAAATTGCATTTGCAGTGAAGCCCTGCTCTTTCAGTACATTAGCCACAGATTCAACAAAGGCAAAGTGGTTGTTAAGCTTTTCAGCTTCAATGGCATCTTTTTTGCTTTATTGAACTTTGGAGAAAAAAATATTGTGGCACCCACCCCCAAGTCATAAAACCTAAGCATATCACAAAAGATGCTGTGAGCCTTGAGCTCTGTTCCAATTTCAGATGTGGCATGCTCCCACTTTCTATGTCACCTGAAATTTATGGCCAAACACACCTACAAATTTGAGCATGAGGCTGGACTCTTAGATAAATAGAATAGCTCAGAATGTCCCTTCAATGTACAGAACGAGTAAAGCTGGGTTCTCAGCCCAAGTGGTGTTCCAGACACACCAATAATGACCAAGCTCTGTCATCATGCTGAACTCTTTTTCTACCTTCTCCTTCACACTTATTATTCACCTTCCATTCAATTTTAAAAGAAATGGGCAAAAACAGACTGGAAAAAAAAGAAAAAAAAAGAAAAAAATGAAAAAACAAAAGAAAAAAAGCGAAAAAAAACAAAACAAAACAACTGACTGGAAAGATAGCTCAGTGGTTAAGAGTAAGTTGCTTGTTACTTTTCAAGAGGAGCTAAATTCAGTTCCCGGTAATATATCAGGGAGCTCAGTGCTACCATTAGCTAAAGCTCCGGGGTATCTGTCTGTACCCTTTTCTGGCCTCTTTAGGCACTGACAATATGTGTGCATTCATACACACACACACACACACACACACACGAATAAAAATTAAAAAAAAACAATTGGGTGAATACATTGCTTTGTTTGAAAATGCCTTTCCATTATCTCTGATATTTTCGTTTTATTGGTTTTTGTTTTTTTACAACTGTCTTCAAGCTTTAAGGAGTTACTTAGTATGATTTTAAATACTGTTGGGACCTTAAATAATAAAAATAGTTTCAAATACAAAAGAATTATAATCTATTCCAAGATTTTAATACTTGTATTCTGAATGAAAATACTGTATATTTGATTTAAAAACATTAACAGTCTGTTTATTGATCAGCATATTTCCATCCTTGAGAGAACTAGATAAGCTTAAGTTCTCATTCAAATATGATTGTCAATTTACTCACTTTATGACATCATATCCTCCATCATCATTTCTTACAAATGTATAGAATTTACTTTCAATAATTTTTTCTATCTGAACACAGTTCTATGATCACACCCTCTCTATTATAAATATTCCAATTATGTGTTTTCAGTCTTCCTTCATTTGTATATTGCAATAGATGGGTTTTCACTTACCAAGAAGTGACATTAAACTTTACCAAGAGAAAGTGGAAGAGCACATATTGACAGCATTGAACACTTGCAGCAGAAAACAAGACACTTTATAGAAGAGAAACTGTCTTTTAGGGCAATTTCTTTCTTTGGTTTGGTCCATTCTATCTTCTCAGTTCATCCTCCTCACATCTCTCAGAACACAACAGTTATCAACTCTTATTTAAATCTACTAGCATTTCTGAAAAATAAAACTCATTTATTGGCACACAATGCATGGGTCACAAGAATATTAGAAAAAGTCAGACATAAAATGAGACAAGAGGACCAAAAGTTGAGCAAAACAGTCATTGGTCCATGTGGACCTTAGTCAATATAAGGATTTCTTTTGGACTTTAAAATAAAAGTATATTGAGTCTTTCTTGCACTTTAGTAATATCATTTGTACCCGAGAAAATATTTTGGTTGAATGTTATGTTCCAAAGGAAGTACACTGGGCCCAATAGAATTTTCAATGCGGGTTGTATATACTGAAGAATAGTGGTAGAAGACCAAAGACATTACTTCAGAAAATTTAGTCTTTCCCCGGCACAGATTTCCCAAAAGAATTAGTTCTTTATAGCTTCAAAAGACTTTGCTTGCAATCAATTGCTAATAAATGCCTTTTAGTGTTTGATCTATCTGGATGGCCGCGGTTTAATAGATAATTCCCTGTTTGTCTTTCTAAGTGCAACTCAAAGAGCTTTTCTTCACAAAATTTTTCTTTGCTCCTTCAGTAAGGAGAACCTAGTCATAGTTCCTCTCAACTGTAATAACAATTTATTTATATTTATCATGTGACCACTTCCCTAGCACCATTCATAAGTAAATATAAACATTTAAGCTTTCATCTACAAGATTACATTTAGGAAAATGTAATCTACATTTAGGAAAGTTTATAGGTAGATTCATCTTGAATACAAAAGTACCTGAATACAAAAGGTGATCTCAGTATTCATTTGCTGACAGGAACATGAATGTGTAGAACAATTATATGTGAAATGACAAAATAGGAAAAGGAATTTTATGTACTAACCACCATGACATATTTACAGTTTCAGGGATGAATTAATTTTTTTCTTGGCAGATATTCCTGTATGTGCATGGATGGATGAATGGATGCATGGATGAATGATGGACAGACAGACAGATGAACGGATGGATGGAACAAATAAATATATGAGAATGATAAAATGTTGACTGGTACATATCATCACACAGTGAAACAATGCTTTATGCACACATATAAGATAAAATATCAACCTGATATGTGAAGTTGGGTCAGTTTAGTTTTTTTCCTGTAATTATTCGGAACATATTGTATTAGGCAAGGCCAGAGCCACTCAATAAAGTGTCACATTGGCCAAAGCTGTGTGATGCACTGAAGAAGTAAGGCACAGATAAAGTTCTTTCTTTTGACATTTTACTTTATATTGTTTAAAATTGTATGTGTGTGTGTGCATGTGTATGGGAGCACATGAGTGTGTTTTCAGTGGACAACTATTAAAAGTCTGTTCTTGCCTTCAGCTTCATTGACTCAGAGTGACTTTGCTGGTTAGGCCACGGTGCACACTCCAGGCAAACCAGTAGGTAAACCTCCTAGCAATTCTCTTGCTCTTTTTTTTCCTGGACAGTTTATTTTCAACTTGCTCAAAAACTACAGTCATCTGGGAATAGGGAAACTCAATTAAGGAATTGCTTCCATCAAACTGGCAGTTGAGCAAGTCTTTAGAACAATTTCTTAATGATTACTATGGTCATTGCCCCCATGGGCAAGTGATCCTGAATTGTATAAGAAAGAAACCAAACTGAGGAAGATATGGAAACAAGCCAGTAAGCAGCATTCCTCCATGTCTCTTTTTTAGTTTGTGCCTCTGGCTTCCTTCCTTGAGTTCCCGCTTTAGCCCCACTTGGTGTTAGACTCTAATCTGTAAGAGAGAGTAAACCATTTCCTCCTCAAGTTGGTTTTGGTTAATGTTTTGTCACAGGAACCAGAAGTAAGTAGAGCCCTCTGCCTCCCTCATCTAACCATAGGAGTGCTGGGTTGCAGATGCAGATGCATGCCGCTACTTTTCATGTGGTTTTCAGCAACTGAACACAATCCTTAGTCTTCTGGGCTAACACATTTACCCACTGAGCTGCTCCCTCACCCTGTGAGGCATTTCTTAACACATGTAAGTTCTGAGCTTCGGTGGCTTTTTAAATGTCCCAACTTTGGCACATCACATGCATCACGCTGCTCTCTACAACTCAGCTCTTTGGAATTGTTTCCATTTTTAACATTTTCTGCAGACTTACTTTCCAAAATCCCCTACTTCTGAGCTGCCCCTCTCCAGGCCTTGAATCAGAGTCATGTTTAGAAGCTTCTCCCTGCAAGTTCCTTATCAAAAGTCTCATACTTTCTGTACTGCTCATGAGAAGAATGCTGACCACACTGTGAATACCATTATAAAGAGTCGTTTCATTTTTAAAGCAAAAGAGACAAAAAATATATTTTACGGCAGCTTCCCTGGTGACAACCAGACTGTGTAGAAGAACTTGTGTGTACAAAGGAATAGATTTTAAGCATGCTCAAGGCTCCCCTCTGTGTGTGTTAGCTCCCATGCCAGTTGTCAGGTCCCTCTGCACCCCATAGTAGCCTTTCCTCCTAGAACATTTGCTTAAAATGCTTCTCATTAAACTCTTCATCATGCCAGGTTTGAAATTCGTGTTTGTG
Source organism: Myodes glareolus (assembly GCF_982192425.1). Taxonomy (NCBI): domain Eukaryota; kingdom Metazoa; phylum Chordata; class Mammalia; order Rodentia; family Cricetidae; genus Myodes; species Myodes glareolus. Next base: position 31,136,559 of record NC_142031.1, on the reverse strand, counting down.
TATATAACATACATGCAGGTCCACACTTATGTGCATGCCTGGGAAAGAGAGTGGTTCACATTAAGTCTCTTTCTTGTATGATCTCTTTAAAAAAAATTTTCAAGAGGTAAAGACTTTGGTGCTCATTGATTCAGTTACAGTGGCTGACCCTCAGATCCTGTTGTCTCTAGCCTGTCCATGTGTGTTTACACAGGTGTACAGTCATGTCTGGCCTTTACTTGGTGTCAGATTTTGGAGCTCAGGGCCTTGTACGTTCAAAACAAGCAGTATTTTACCCACTGAGCCACCTCTCCAGAACGAGGGTTTGCCTTTTAAAAAAATAATAAATAAACAAACTTTGAGATATTCATTGACTGACATCTAAACAGACTGAAGAAAACTTAAAGAGGCATAGATCTTAGGAAATAGAATTCACTACAATGCTATCACGCTCACCACTCTGCCACACCTCTGCCTAAATAAGAGGTCTGGGAGCACACACTATTAATATTCACATTCATGTCTCCTAACTGGTGACTAAAGAATTCTATTTTATATTTTCAAAATGAAGACAACAGTTGTGTTATTTAAAGGGAGGAAATACAGACCAATCAAGCTCTGTGCTCAAATCTAGACAAATAGAGGAATATCTAGGAGAAACGGTTCCAACTTTTCAAGTGATTATTTAAAAAGAGTATTATGAGCACTTTAAAGTATGGCCTACAATTACATTGTTTTAACCCTTCACAGTGAGAAATTATCAACAGGCAATAGTAGCATACATGGTAGAACCACCAATGACTCGATGTAGCTCTCCTCAACTCTGGCCAGTCCTGGCTCATAAACACTCATTATCCTCCCCCCGAGGTTGCTATTAATATATCTTCAGTATGTGATTTTTAAATGAGAACTAATTTTAATATGACATTTCTATTGAGTATGCAATCAGCATTGGCATAAAAATTTGACTATCAAGAGCTACATTTTTCCTTTTTGAACTATCTCTGTATGACCTCTCCCTCTTCTGTCATGATAGTTTGACAATTTTCAGAGATACTTAAAAGTAAATGTGTGCATGTATCTGTGTCATTATACAGTGTACATACTTAAACACACACAAAAATATATACACATACACATACGGACAAATATGAGAATCGAGAATTTATAGTTCACTAAAAGGGGAACAAATTTTTGTAATTTTGTATTGTTAGATATAAGCTCTCAACACATTTTCAGGCTCAAATGGGAATGGGTGGACCCTGTACAAATAGCAGACCTCATTCTTCAGCCTCTGATTTCTTCTTGATCCCTGTTTTTGTTTTTTTCTTCTTAGTCAATTATTTTGTTTTGACTGGCTTGACCCCCATATGCTGCCCTTAAGTTTTCTTATTCAAATTTACTTATATGCACTAAATGGGTTACCATCCACTAACTTATTCTTTAGAGACCCCAGGGTATAAACCTTCCTGTTTATATTCAAATCATAGCTTAGAAATGGTGTGTGTGTGCCTGTTTATGTGTGTGTGTGTTGTGTGTCTGTGTGTATCTATGTGTGTCTTTGTGTGTGTTTCTGTATGTGTCTGTGTGTGTCTCTGTGTGTGTGCCTTCATGGATGTTCCTTTTGGGTTCCCAGAGACAAGAAGTGAACATCACTTCTCCTGAACTTAGAGTCACAGGCAGTCGTAGGCCACCCAATGAGTTTCTGGAACTGTAACCTAATCCTCTGCAAGAAAAGCAAACATTGTTAACCAATGAGCCTTGTCTTTAGTTACTGTAGAAGCATCTGTTATAAAGCATTGACTTATTTAATTACACAGACCAAGTACATCAACTCTAACCCATAACGGGGGAGAGCTAGAAAAGTCAGGGGTAAAGACAGTAACACAGAACCCAATCTCTCTGTGATGATCGAAGAACAAGAGGTACCTAAAACAGAAGGCAGAAATCCTTGAAGGATAAACTCCTTTCTCCCACTTCCTGTTTAATCCACCAGATTAGATGATACCTACTTCTGCTGGGAAGGGCCATCTGTTTCCCACTGCCAGGTTCAAGTGTTGAGCTCTTCTAGAAAGCACTATAGACGACTAGAAATAACCAAGTACCCAGTTCTCTGGTTTCTCATGGCTCAGTACATAGATAAAATGAATTGCCATGGAGGAAAATCAAATTGTTCTCTGTTTTGTAGCCCCCTACTGCTTCACAGCTCCTCAATAACTGCCTCTCTTTCATTTTATTTTCCATTTTATCTGTAAGTTTTTAAGGTTTAACTTCCTTGTTTCCTCGAAAATTTAGTTTTTGGTATTTTATTACTCATTTATATTTTACTTTCATTTTGCGTATTTTTACATTTCTCATTGCTTTATTCATATCTTCAATGCTGAGTATATTTTTCTTAAAGTCATTTCTCAATTTTCTTTTTTTTGAGTTTACCAAACTAACTCTTCAACTCCCATCATTTTCATAACCATTTATAGTCTTGAAAATGAATAGTCATTGGGATTAATTATATCATATTGAAGAGTGAAGGATTTCAAGGTATTACATTAATTCTTACCCTCTCCCAATGTCACAAGTGACTTTTAAAGCAGTAAATTAAAAGCCACATTTTCATGAAAGTGTGGTCAAGAAGACTGCAGTCAGAAAGAGCTCAGATGTTCATGTTCACTCTTTGCTCCCCACTCCCCTTTTTCCTTGTTTTTGTATAAAACATAAAACATCATGTAGTCAGTAGTTTGGTGATAATATATCCAGTTGGTGTTTTGTTTCATTTCGCTTACTTTCCTGTTGGCTTGTTTCATCCTCCAGAGCTAAGACCACACTGGAATGACTCTATGGTCATCTTTCTCATTAGATCGTCCTTAAAACTCTACTCAGTATCAGTTAGGAAACTGGTGGGTGTTTGGAGGATGCAAGAAAAGCAAAGAGCAGCTTCATTTCTACCCTCACCAGGCTAGGCTTGTAGGAAATAGCTTCCGAGAGCATGTCTGCATTTCAGTCATTATCAGTGGGGTGATCTTTATCACTTGCATAGATTTTTATTAGTTTTATTTATGTCATACTTGAGAAGAAGGGAAGAAAGTGAATACCAAGATGATAATTTTGTGTTCCACTAATATTTAATATAAAGCAGAATATTCCTTTCTTATCTCCACATCATACTCGGTTGTGAGAAAATTCATTTTCTATAGAGAAAGAGTTATTGGCATTCTCTTAATGACAAAGCAAAGCAGATATAGGACTTGAAATACCAAAGCTAAAGAAGAGTCCTTCTGGGATGGAAGTATTTGGGCAACAGTACATTACTCGTCATTGTGATTCAGGGCAGGGTTCAGGGACTGATCCAGTCTCTCAGTGATGATGACTAGTTGAATAAAGGAAGAACCTCAGCATCATTTGCTAAAGTAAGAAATTTACAACTGTAACATTGACTTTTAATTTAAACCTCATACTCAAAGAACAGCTATTTCTTCCATACATTCTCATGATTCTTTTTTAAGGCATATTTAGAATTTACCTAAATCTTTTTAGAATTATAGGTAAAATATTATTAATAGAGAGACAGTTGTTTGATTTACATAAGTACATGCTCCCAAATAAAATATTTCTCATTCTGTGGGAAATCCTATTAGTTAATAGCATTTTAATAATACAATAACATCTCTGTAACATTCTCCCACAACAATCATCCCTATTCAGCAAGCATAATTAATTGGAAATGACAGATTTAAAATCACATCACTAGATGAGTTGATATCCAACTGAGGCTCAAAATAGTGGAAAATATAGTTAGTCTTAATTATAAATGATACAGTTATTGCTTATAAAGTTATTATACAGTACTTTCAAGCTACAATATAGGAAAGATATGCCATGGATTTCTTATTCTCAACCCATCCTTTGAGAATACAAGGCCAGTCAATATTTTCAGTTTTAAAAACATCTACGAGAGCATTTGTTCCCTTTCTTTTGGAGTCTGGTCTCTGACACCTGACTGTGAATGCAATCTAGTGTTCAAGATTTGAGAAATTCCCTTTCAGAAATTGTCATTAGAGGATAAAATATCTCTCCCTCCCGCCCTCACTGATTCCCCATCTGTCACTGACAATAATTGGAAATTCTTTCTTATTTTCCTCACATAGCCTTTTAATTTCTTTTTTTCTCTCTTTAACAGTTACATAATTAACATTACACAATGGGAAAATATCCTTTGCAAAATGCTACAAAAAATAACCTCAGTGCAGAATATTTATACTGCCATAGACTGGAGGCAATTTGCTTCCTATAATGGTGCCCAAATTCCTTTCTTTCCATTGAGGGATATGGTGTTTCATGTCAACAATTCATTAACATACATAAAGAAACTGTGTAAATTAAAATAAATAGGTAAGGGTCTAGAGAAGTGGCCCCTTGATTGAAATTGTGCTCTGTTTCTACAGACGCCTCCAGTTTGGCTTGCAGCCCCTACATCAGGTGGCTTATAATCACCTGCAACTTTGGTTCTAGCGGATCTGATGCCTTTTTCTGGTCTCTGAGGACACTGCACTCATGTGTACAAACCTATTCTACGTCTCTTGCCTACTTTCAGAGAAGAACGCAGTGCAGTAATCCCAATCTTGGATGTAGTCAACTAGCTGCCAAGTTGTTCAGAGTGAAAGAGTTGAAAGTATTCTTTTAAATTGTCTGAACAAAGTCATTTTAAAGCAACGTTTCAAATGTACTAATTAACTGACTTTTAAGATGTGGAGACTCTAAGTATAAATGGTAATAAGTAAGCTGAAATAGCCCCAGTCTTATTGCTTTGCAACCCACACTATGTGTGTACGATATGAGCACATACTTATTCCTGTGTATATTTGGAGGCCCAATTCTCTCTCTGTGAGTTCGAGTCCAGCCAGGTCTATAGACTAAATTCCAGGATAATAAGGGCAGTTGCATAAAGAAACACTGTCTTGAAATCAAAACATCAAACAAACAGCAACAAAAAAAAAATCATGGTACTCAGAAATGTTATGTATTTGGAACAAACTTATGTAAATAATGTACTATCAAAAAGGAAAACAAGGAATTGACTGACCTGGCCTGAAATACTTGGAACCATGGGAATTCCAGATTTGGAAATATGTGCTCTTTCCTAGCAACCTCTCTCAGGGTGATACCTAACTTTAAAACAAAAATGCACGCACAGTTCACATCCACTTTATAATTGGGTTATAGTTTATTGCAACTAACTTTATTAAAACAATCTCCCACAAACCAATCGAGACAATTCCCCATTAAGAAGCTTCAGAGGTAATCATAGGCTGTGACAAGATGACACAACTAATTATCACAATAACAAATATTTGGAAAATACTCTCTATAATCAAAAGTTATGACTTATCTAGCTTGAATATAAAACTGAACGTTCTTTTTTATTTTTTTATTGCTTTATAAAATACCATACAAAATTTCCACTTCCACTCCTACTCCCAGTTCCCTCCTGCTCCCCCACTCACCCTTCCCCCCTCCATCTCCAGTCCTAAGAGAGGGCAGAGTATTCTGCTCTGTGGGAAGTCCAAAGGCCTCCCCGTTCCATCCAGGCTTAGAAAGGTATGCATCCAAATAGACTAGGATCCCAGAAAGCCAGTACCTGCAGTAGAGACAAATTCCAATGCCATTATCATTGGCTTCTCAGTCAGCCCCATTTTTAGCCACATTCAGAGAGTCCAGTTTGATCACATGCTCACTCAGTCCCATTCCAGGTGACTTTGGTGAGCTCCCATTAGATTAGGCACACTGTCTCAGTGGGTGGACCAACCCCTTGCGGTCCTGATTTCTTTGCTCATCTTCTCTCTCCTTCTGCTCTTCAACTGGACCTTGGGAGCTCAGTCCAGTGCTCCGATGTGGGTCTCTGTCTCTATCTCCATCTGTCACCGGACTAAGGTGTTTATGTGAGATTTATGTGAGATTGGAATGGTAGCCCATGTCTTTCACTATAGGACTGAGGAAACAAATATAGGAAGATATCCATGAATTCAAGGTCAGCCTGGTATATACAGAGAGTTCCAGAGCAGCTATAGCTACATACTAAGAGACACTATTCAGTAAAATGATTTTTCTTTTGAGATTTGTCTAGTGATGTTGTGGGGGAAAAGATGTAAGTGTAAAACTGAATAAACTGTCCTTATTATTTGTGTTGAATAGAATATTACATGCAAATGAAGAAAATATCTGTTTTGTTTAAGCTGAAATATTTGAAAATTGCTAGCTTAGAAATTATCTCTATTTCCAAGTGCTTTATAATGACTTACAAAATACTCTGAGTCACAAGATTCATGTTAGGGAAAAATATTAAGCTGAATAACTAAACATGAACAACTTTAAATAGCATTAATAGCATATTTTCCTATCTATTATATTTATTTATGAATCAATATTGCAATATTCTTGAAGAGAAAAATTCAGCCATAAGCCTTCAAATCATCTTAGTTACGATCATTCCATCAACATTTGAAAGACGTTTTATATGTGAGGACAGCTTATATATCTTAAGCAATTTTTTAAACACACATTCCCCTCTGAGCTGAGTTAAAATAGACGATAGCAATAGACAAATTTATGAATTAAACTAGAACGACCACATAGAACATTTCCACAAAGTTGGAAAACAAATGACATATTTACAAGCCAAGTTTGCTGCTGGGTTATGGGTTACTAAGTCCGGGATGATTCTTGTAAAGAAAACCAAAAGCTTTGAAATAAAACTCCTCACCCTCCATGGTCACTCCCTTGCAGAGTTCATTTACTTTTATGGTTTTAACCATTATGTCCATGTAAAACAACTCCCCAGTGTGTTTTTCCAAACACAATCACTCACCCAAGTTGTGAACTCATATTTCACACACAGAACTATGTGTGAGGTACTGAAACTCTCGAGAATCTCCCTATGCCAGAAGCGTGCCCTAGCTCTCCAGTTTTGCTTACATGTTCACGAGGTGCCTCATGTCTAATGGACATCTCTCAGCTTTAACAACATGACAGTGGGCTAGTGGTTCTGATCCTTTAGCTTCTGGTTCCACTACCCAGTGTGACATCTTGGTTTGTGTGCTTTGGCTGGGTGTCCGCATATCAATTAATTTAATCAAAACAATCTCAAAGTTGTGTTCACAGACCAACTCAAAGTACAAAATCCCTCATCAATTTTTTTTTCCCAGGTGCCTCTAGGTTCTACCAACTTGCTCTCTAAAGCTCTTGCAAAGAATTAAATTTTGGATCCCATGTTAGGTCATTCACAACCATTTACAACTCGACCTCCAGAGTATCCAAAACCCTCTTTCTCATTCTGGGCAACCACAAGCATATGCATAATCATATATACACATAGACTAACATACATATAAATTTTAACGAATAATAAATATATTTTAAATGACTATAACCTGGATTTCTCTACAAGATCTAGCACACTGTGAATATTATTTTCCCCTAGGCTGGGCAAGGGGGAGTCCTGATCTCTATAAAGGTAGAGTAATTGGAATCAGTACAAGCAAGCCTGAAAATGAAAGGGCACACACTCATTTCTTCCTGCTTTTTACTATACATTGACGTGACTAGAACCCTGTGTTCTTTGCCTGACTTCTCAGTCATGAAGGAATGTAGCCTATAATTGTGAGCTAACATAAACTCTCCCTTAGGTTGCTTTCTGTCAATGTGCTTCATCACAACAAAGGAAATGAGTTTGAAACAATGTATGTTGAGAGAATTTATATTGCTATAAAACATTTAAAATTATTTTTTGTACTTAGACTAATATTTATGAAGTACCTTAAAAAGTCTAAGTAGTCTTCACCTTTTTAAAAAGTATTGGAGCAAAATTCAGGATGTGGATGCATTTAAATAGAGTAGGAACTTCTGCAAATAATGATATGTGTAATATATATGGTAGTCAGAGAAGTGTGTGTGTGTGTGTATGGTATTCATGATTATATGCATGGTGTGTAAGTAAATATGTGCATGTGTATGTGCAAGAGTGTATATGAGTGTTATCGAGTGTGGCTCTGAGAATTTGTGAGGGTGTGTTGTACAGAAGAGGCTTAGTATGGAGACAAGGAAATTGAAGACAAACCTCCAAACTGATTATAATCAAATTGGTTAGAGGATATTCAGACATGATAAAGAAAGGCAATAAAATAAAAGAAATATGGATATCTCTTAGTATCAAAACCTATTTGCTCCATCTGTTTATCAAAGATTAAATTCTTAGAAAGTGGGAACTTTGTGTTACAATATTTTAAATAGGGGTTGAGTATGAACATGGGTTCCCAGAATAAGCAAACCTCAAACACCTTCCAAAAAATCACGGGAAATTATGGAATCATAGTGTAGTAGTCCTCTGAGCTCTTACAGAATATAATGCTTTCAGATGCCAATAATAAAATTATCTAAAATTTAGTAAATCAACATTGTATGCTTGTTTGCAGAATAGAAAGCTGCTAATATGCACACCAGTCATAGAATGTATTTGTTTTCTGAAACAACAAATAAATTAATTTTTTTAAGTATAAATAGTAAAGATGGTAGCCACATCACTAATAAGTGCTTGGGCAATGTGGAGCTGGTCCCAATTTCTGTTAAATTCCCACGCAGACTAGAGAAGAGTTTAACATCAGCAGCAGCTCCTATGAGGAAGGGAACCAATGCAATAGTAACCTAATAGCCTTTCCCCTAGTTATCAGCATGTTCGGTAGTGTGTGAACATATATACATTAAAGTGGGATTTCAATTTAGACTATGGATTCAGGATAAGCCATTTGGCAAGTCATCATAGCAAATGACAAACTATTGAGTGATCACAAACCAAGGGATCTAAGGCTTTAATAGCTGCTAAATTTGTATTTATGGTTATGGATGTCATGAATGAAACAGACAAGATTCATGAGCAATGCAAGAATCGACAGAAGACTGAGAAGATGATTCCGCCCTACTGTTCACCATACACTTAGGCATGCTTCATCTATTGATTAGTTGCCAAGTAAGTAGCCTGCTCTCAGTCTCTTATGGGGTAGCTAATCAACAGTTGAATGCTGTATGCAGAACAGTGTATGTATCGTAGGTGTATGGAGAACAGTGTGGTAGGGATCTACTGACTGTGTAAAGAGCTTGTTTTAAATAGAAATATTTAAACAAATGGGAATACCAAAGCAGAAATATTAGATTTACAAACAGTATACAGTGGGTAAAAACTACCAGAACATCTTCATGTATATTAACTATATCACTATGTTATGTTTATGTGCCCATTTTATCAGAATATATCTATCTGTCTGTCTGTCTACCTATCTACATGTGTGTATATTCACATAATATGCATGCATGAATGCAGATTTACAAAGTCATAATATTGCTATCTGTGACAGTGTTTCTCAAATAGAATTTTATATTTTTGATAGTACCATTGTCATTAAACAATACAGAAGATAAAGTAGCATTAACTTTGGAGAAGTTTTTAAAAGTAAATAATAGGTTAAAAGCTAAAACTAAACTATACTAAACAGTGAATGAGCAAAAAATTTTTCACCTTCCAAGAAGGTCATAATTATAGCTATAGCACGGCTCATAGTTTACTAATTATTTCAGAGATATATAGCAACAACTATCTGGAATCCAAAAATCATTTCTGTGTACATTATCCTAAAATTATTTCTCTTACTGTACTTTATATGTAATACCATTTTTGAGTCAGGGGTTCTCTCTGTAGTTCTGGCTGTCCTGGAGCTCACAATGCTTGCCAGTGTGTCCTTGAACTCACACAGAGCCAACTCTCTCTGCCTCCAAATTGAGGAGATTCAAGGGGCGTACTAACACACCTTGCCCTTTATATAAGATTTTAATATAATAACATTTACTTTCTATCTCATTTTCTGTGTGGATGTCTTTTTGTGTTGTATATGTATTTATGTGTGCATGGATGTGTTCAACCATATGTGCTCCTGTGGATGCCAAAGTTTGATGTCATATGTCTCCCTTGATCTGATTTCATCTTGGTTTTGGAGGAAGATCTCTCACTAAATGTGGGGCTCCTTGTATGGACTACACTGGTTGGCTGAAGATCTCCATGGATCTTTCAGCGCCCCTATGCTCCATCATTTTATCTGGAAATGTCACCATGTCATTTTGTGTGGGTACTGGGGAAGCAAACTCAGTTCCTCATGCTGTGCAGGCATTTTACACACTGAGTCCTGTTCGCAGCCCACTGAATTTTGATTAATTAGATCTTATCTTTTCTTATTTCTCAACATTAGTTTTACCACTGTTCTAAGATACTATGAAAATATAAAGATTAAGGTACACATTAGATACACATGTACACAGGTTCACACACACACACACACCATTAATAGTGTAATTGATCACATGAAGATAATTTATATCAAAAGATGATAGAAAACCAATGGGTGGCATGTGTAAAATGTATTTCTTTTCAAACTATTCTCCCACTACCTATAAAGAAAAACATAATAAAAGAAAATTGTTTGTAGTTTTTTTCTTGAATTTTCATTTAATTTAGAATTTAGAATAAGAAATATCAATGCTAGTGAATAAAGTTTAATTTTTTTCAGGTGAGGATCTTTAAAGGAGATATGGAGACATCCATAAAAATCTGATAAAACAACTGGCTTACATGTAAGGTTTCATTCCTGTAGAATTTGAATACCCTGGCATTGGTAAAAAATATACTACTGTCCAATAGTTGTATAAGAGTCGCTAACATTCCTCCAGAGAATAACACAGCCTTGTAATCATGTTATGGACATGTAAAATGACCAATGTTTTTAAACTTTCCTTCTCTGGAAGGTTTTTGTTAGATGTCTATGTCTGACATTAAAGTTGCTCAGATAACTATAAGTCAAATAAAAGGCAAGTGAGTGGTCTCCTGTCAGGGTAACTCTGGCTGCCTGCAAAAGAAGGTGAACAAAACTAAATGGTCATTTATGCTTCTTCAGTATCTATAATGTTAATAGTTTAAAGTAAATTTTGCTAAAATGTGTAAGTGAAATATATCAAGCTGATAGTTTTGATCAATTGAATGCAAAGTTGATAGCCAATATTTTCACGTAGGTTAGATTAAGAAGATGTTAACAGACTAGAATATATTTTCTTGAGTTCTTTGAAGGGTCATTAATAATATCCTATACATAATACAAAGAAATAAAGGATAAAAGTAGAATAATTAAAATATAAACCTTGTCATTCAGATGTGCTATATTTAAATATGTACAGACAAATCAGTGCACTGCAATAAGCAAAACAATAGAACGTAGCTACGGTAAGACCCTAACTAAGAGAGTAAATATCTGGTGTATGTGATCAAAGACCCAACTACTACTACTGTTGTAGTTTCATTTCTGTTTCTGGAACAAAGTGACCTGGGAGAAAAAAACGTGATGATAAAGGAGTTTATTTCAGCTTACAGTGTCGTTAGAGTTCATCGTTGTGTGTAAATCAAGGCAAAGACATAAAAAAGAACACATCACATTCACAATCCAGTGCAAACTAATAGTGCACTCTCTCTTGCTTACTTGAGTTCAGTTCTATTTCTCGTTTCTTATACAGTTCTGGATCCTGTGCCTAAGAATGGTGGTGCCCATGTTAGTCAAGCTAATCAAGAGAACTTAGTGCAGATAATCCTGCATTAAGAATCTCTTCTTTTCTACACTGTACCAAGTTAACAATTAAAGCCAATATCACAAGATGCATGGATGGATGAGTGGATGAATGGATAGTTGGATGCTTGGTTGGATTCCGTCAAGCTAAGATTTAGGTTTCACTTATGACTAGCTCCTGACCTACTGCTTATCAACTGTGGGCTACTCCTTGCACTTCCATAGTGCCTACCCTCCATCAGAAGAGGACTTCAAGCTTACATTGGCAGCAGTGTAAGATCACAATCCCTAAGGATATGGATTGTAAGAAAGCATAAGCTCTCTGTGAGGATATTTCATATCTACACAAGAACTATGGAAACTCGTGAAAAGGTCCTAGCTGGAATAAGGCTACACTTGGTGTCTTTATGGCTGAGGAACCAATTCAGACTCTGATGAGTGCATTTTGTGATAGGAAATTGCAGTGTAAGAATTTTCAGGCCTAATTCCTGATAAATGCTTCAGACTAGATGCTAAGAAAAAGTAGGAAGCAGAATGGAATGTGGGGGGCAAGGAGGTGAAAGTGAATAGGGGTTATTAATGAACCCTGTGCTATGTGGGCCACATGCGTTTCGTTCTTCCACTGCTCCTGATTAAAAGGAATCTGGGAGCTGAAAGACAAATCTGCTTTCAGCCATTGTAAAGAGGGAAAAGGGCATGTACTCACAAACATTCCAATTCAAGCATCTCTTACAACCAAACAGGAAAGGTGTAACTGGTATTGGCAAACACAGAGACAAATTGAGCTGTAACTAGTATTTTTATCACCCACAATTTGATAGCTTTAGTAAGAAATCCTTTAGCTGTCTAATAGACCTATGCATTTCTCCCTTATTCTCTCTCAAATGGTAGCACAACACTAACATGCTAGAAGACATTTTGGAGTTCTCTTCTCATAAGTGCCATCATTTTATTCTCAGAACACAGGGTTAGGAGGAGCAAAGGAGTCTCTTTGAAGTGTGCATTACAGTGATATCTCTTCCATTACGTTTCAGGGCTCCATTTTTAGACACTGCATATACAGGGCTTGAGCCCAAATAAAATGCAATTATGCAAGAATAGAACCAGAGGTCTTTGCTCTCTAACTTTTAAGAGCTTTCCTGCTTTACTACAATCTTGGACTGAGTTAGGACCTTTTGTAAAACTCAGGGGTACCCTAAGTGGCATGCTCAGAGAATCAGAGACTTTTACCATTGACCACTTGTCTTGAAAGATGAATACAGGAGTTAAGTCTGATTGAACAGATTGGCAATGACATAGATGATAAAGGAGATTATTCCTTGTAGCCTTTATTCAAATTTGGTGTGTAAAGAAGGAAGCCTTGGAAAGACTTACCTTACTTTGGTAACAAATGTCTCATTTTCTCAAGATTTCTCATACCATATAATCTTCTTGATGAAAAGGCACTTCCTTGTGTTGACTCCTTTGGCTATTGTGTTCCTGAAGTGAACAGATAGTTTTTAGAATTAATAATGTGAGATAGAAGTTTTGATTTAGAAAGAACATCAACTGCAAATATAATATTGTTGTGACTATCTAGTTTTCATAGACAGATAGCACTCATGTTGTACATGATAGGAAATAGGAAAGCAAACATGAGCAGACAGAATCTAGGCAGATAGAGGTGAGGCCCCAAACTAAATTAATATGTTAGAGATATATTGACACTAAATATATTGACTTTTAACACATGATTTAAGAATTACGGGTGATGAATCCATTATGCATGTGTGTGTGTGTGTGTGTGTGTGTGTGCATTGCCTGTTTATATATTATATTATATATATTGCAAAACTCTCAAATTTACCACCTGAAATGCTTATATATAGAATCAAATAGATCTTTCTTAATATTCTGAGATACATGACAACTCATCAAAGAAATGTCTTTATTCATGTATAGTTTCTAGGATCATGTTGACTCTTAAGAAGCTGGGCTAGTATGTTGCTCTTTCTTTTAATAAAGACATATATATTCTATAGCTATTTGAGTTTCTCTATGACATAGCAAAATAAATAATAGACAATTTTGGAGCTAGAGAGATAGTTAAGTGGTCATGAGTCCTGAATTTAGTCCCTGGCACAAATGTCAGATAGCTCACTTCCACCTGTCACTGAAGTTCCAAGGAATCCATCACCCTTTTCTTACCTACACAGACACATATACACATATGCACATGCACACACATCTATACATATATGCATACACTTTCAAAACATAAAGCATAATATTAGCATCTTTGGCAAATTATCTTTTTTCCATCCCATTAAATTCCTCCAATAATTTTACAAGTGCTTCTAAATCAACCAGAGCATTCCATTTGTAAACAGCGTAATGGGCCTCTGGAATTTTTTGAAATTTCCAAATCTACTTGTTACTCAAGTCCTCAAAATATACTATGAGGACCTAAAAAATGTGTCTTGGCAACTGAAATATTCACAGAGCTGAACCATGCAGGACTTCTCTGGCTTATTGTCTCATGATTGCACATGTCTTAGGCTTGGAAATACTTAAAGTCAATGTGATCAGATCATCACCTCCTCAGTGGTCAGACACTATGAGAGTCCATATCAATATCAGAACACAGTTTATTGATTCACCAGGAGAGTCAATGATTTCAGGAGAGAAAGGTACTCAATAGTCTATTCCAGGAGTTCATTGTATTCCAGAGACAGAGTTGCCTGTATAAGGAGCAATGGGCAGTGTTCCTGCCTGGATCCTGATTAGGTTATCTCTGAAATAATTACACAGAAACTGTATTCATTTAAACACTGCCTGGCCCATTAGCTCTAGCCTCTTATTGGCTAGCTCTCACATCTTGATTAACCCATTTCTAATAATCTGTGTAGCACCACAAGGTTGTGACTTACCGTGAAAGATCCTAACCTACATCTGTCTGGGGTTGGAGAATCATGGCATCTGCCTGACTCTGCTTCTTTCTCCCAGCATCTTGTTCTGTCTACTCTGCCTATCTAAGCTGCTGTCCTATCAAAAGCCAAGGCAGTTTCTTTATTAACCAATGAAGGTAGCACATAGACAGATGACCCTCCTATATCAGTTGCCCAGGATTCTAAAGGTGACATTATACATACAGAAACAAAATAGAGAAACTTTCTAAATCCAGGTTTCATGAACTTACCCAGGACAGATGGATTCCATTCAAAGCTGAATATACCTTTCCCCTTGCTAAAAAAGTGTACACATGTTTCTTCTCTGGAGACTGGCTCTGTTTAGCAGACATATTTGAAGTCCTGGTTAATGTACAATCTGTTGCTTGTCATTCATCAGTGTGATGGGCATCTCCCCTGTGGCTTACCTTTTATCTGTGTTGTTCTTATGATTCACCAAACACTCCCGAAATGCATGAGATATTTTAAGTAGTTTAATGCAGTTTGTTTAAAATACTAGTAAATATTTTTGGCTTTGTAGTTTCAATAACAATGCATTCTCCTACTTCCCAGTATCTTAACAAGATCCTCAGTGTGGTCATTAGTATAACCAAACTTAATTATTTCCCTTTTGTATATGAGTGGATGATAATTAAACATAGTTAAGATCTCACATCTGGTATACAAAAACATCTGAGTTCTCAACTATATTCCTGTCCATCTCCCTGGTGTTCAACTTTGTTGATGTTTTTGATTTCCAGAACTCTTTATTTCTATATAGTTAAATCAATCAAACACTTCCCCATGCTTTTATTATGTTCATTACTATGCCTTTGAGGCACTTCTCTGTTATTTTCTGTGAACTTGTATCTGCATGCTTAATGTGTTCTGCACATGTGCACATGGAATACATGTTCTCATATTCCTATGAAGTCCACACATAGGAATTCAAGCACACACACACACACACACACACACACACACACGCCACTGATTCAACATGAAGACTAGAGAACATGTGAGAGTGTGATCTCTCATTTCAGCACATTGTCCAGTGTACTGGACCTAGGACATGAGCCTTGGCAGCAGTGCGTTTACTGTTGATCCCCTTTCTGGCCTTGGCATGCTTCAGTTCTTGAAAGGAGGATTGTTAGAGACTTTACAGGTGCATTTTAAAGTTGTTGCATGTGCTGACCTTGTGAACTTTGGAATCTAGAGCCAAATGCGGTTTTAGCTAAATAAATTGCTCCAGAAACCTCTATGTATTTTGCCTTTTTATCGCCAGTCTTTCTGATTTTCTTTAGTTTATTCAAACAGTAGTTTTATTCATTTCATTTGCTCTAGAACTAAACATCCAGCCTATTGTTGACTAAACCAGCCCAAATGTACGCTTTCTAACCTGACACATATTCTAATCAGGACCTCAAGATCTGTATCTGGCCCTATTATTCCATCCAATCTCAGTAATGGAATTAATCACTTTAATTTGGTCCTATTTTTGTTTCTTCCACTTTTGATTTTTTTTCTTTTGGCTACAGTTCTTGATACAATGTTGTGTATGTGTGTGTGCATTCATGTGTGTGTGTGTGTGTGTGTGTATCTTTTCAAAGAAGGTCTCACACTGTAACATTAACTCTCCTTGAAACCTTTAATTCACTATGTAGCTCAGATTGGCTTGAAAACCCAGTCTTCCTATCTCAGCATCTAAGTGGTAGGATTATACGTGTGAGCAACTGTGCTCTTCCTTCTTAATTTTTCACTGGTATTTATAAGGCATATATATTCTTTAAAAATATTCCAGGTGTTTTTGTTAGATGAGTGATAGAATTCTATTGTTTCTCTGTATGTATAATATTAGTATGGGAAGGGTATCATAGCCTTTATGTTAAATACCCTTGGCTAAACTGTAGCTGTGCAGTGCATAAGCCTTCATTTGAGGAATTGTGTGTGGAGAAACAACTCCTTGCTTGCTTTTGTCACATAGAGGATATCCTCTCTCTCTCTCTCTCTCTCTCTCTCTCTCTCTCTCTCTCTCTCTCTCTCTCGCGCAACTTGTTCCTGTCCGTGTTTGGAGTATGTGCATGGGGGTGGGGGAAGTATCAACTCATTAATAGCTCTTTCATCTTTTAGTTACTTTCTATTTGTGCAGCCAGTCTTGTTGAGCACTCTGTCATTCTGTCAGATGATACCTAGTAGTTAAGTCAGCAGTAATTCCATTATAAAACATCATTTTCTTCATTTTTTCTTAAATCCTTGGTCCTCACTTTAGTAAATGGTAAATTCATATATTGGTTCATTGTTCATAGGAATAATGCATTTCTAACTCATATTGCAATTTCTATTTTCACTCTAGCAGGGTCATTTTCTATCCTAAAAGCATTTAGTTTATTTTATTCCTCTGACATAAAATCTGGTTGTCTTCTTATTTAAATTTCCCCATTCTCTGAATTCTTGACATCTCCTACCTTCATCTTTACTGTCATCAAGTCTGGGTCTTTATCACATATTTTGAGATCGCAAAGCACATATTATTAACAAAGAATATACGATCTTTACAGAACATTGTTGAGAGAGATCATCTTTGCTGATATCTTAAAAATATTTTTGCACTATTATAATTTCCCTGAATATTCTCATAGATTTTTTTAATTTTTCTAATATGCCAGTTCGTTTAAGATAATCCCTTTTCAAGCCAGCATAGGTGAGTTTGTCTCTTGTCTTCTCAACAGAAATCATCAGACTCTCTGTCAACGCACCCTGGACTCCATGCTATGTGCTGTGAGGATAGCACAGGGTGTTAGAAGAAGTAAAGAGAAAGGGTAAACTCTCTGTGGAATTATTTTTATTTATTTTTGAATTATAATTTTGTGTGGAGTTTATTTCATGTCCTCTGTTGAGAGAAACTATTAAAAATTTTTCATGTCTTTACTTTTACAAAAGGAGGATATTGTAGTTCTCAAAGAAAACCCTACATGATCACTTAGCTGGATGGGATAGCCATTGTCTGAAAGTATCCTTATCATATCTCCTAGAAGGCTGCTTTACAAAGAACTCCCTGCCAAGGAGACAATGCTGCTCTGAGGGAAATCCTTCAGCAGGCACTCAAAAGTGGTGTCGACAACTGTTTTTTTTTCTTGTACCATTTTCTAAGGTCCATTGAAATGGATTATACCTGGCATGTTCTCTTGTTCCACTTCTGTAAATTTAAGAAGAATAACTTTGTGTTCTCTGTGATGTTTCAGACATGATGAAGGACTTTTCCTTCTTTAAAACTGTAGTGATATCATTAGGATTGAGGAGAAAGGGAACTAGATATTTCCATTAGTTGGGAATAATTCACAATCCTTTTTATTTAAATTAGAGTCCATTGCAGTGGAGAAGGGGGTATGAAGTTTTCTATTCATGTTTTAATGGTTTTTTTTTTCAAGTTTGTCAATAGATTTAGGGACATGGTGAAACAAACAGTCGTTATTTTAAAATAAAACAAACAAACAGGATTTTAGTAAGGTTTTGGCTTTGTGTTGCTGTGCATAAATAGAATGTAGATCACACACACACACACAAAATACACACAGGAACAAGTTGTTATTATATTTTTATATCACAATGTCAGTGAGATATATTTCTTTTTAGTATATCAAAATATCTTGTGTTTTTTTATTCTTAAAGACCATGGTTAATAATTATGTTTTTAATGCAAAAAACAATAAATATCACATGTGTTAATGGTTCCCAAACTATTTGTCCTAATTAGCCCAACCACCAGAAAGCTGAGGAAATGAAATAGAGACTGCACATGTTAGAACAGTTTCCTATTCCTTTTGTGTCTCAATGTTTTCCCATTTTACTAGAGAATTAACAGCAGACATGATTGTATCTACCATTAAATTATAAGTTTACATTATCAATATGACCAGCTCTTGGTAATTAAACTTATTTTTCTATTTTTATAAAGAAGAGCTTTGGCTTCTTTGTTAGTTTTATGACACTGGATGACATGTTGTTAGCAACTTTCTTTAAGCAAACCCCATTCTATCAATTTAATATGTTTGGAAACATACATTTCTCTAGGATTAACATATGAAAATATTGAATTCATGATTTTTACCATGAAAGTGCCCTAGAGATTTAAAATCCCAAAGACTAAGACCAAACTGTGAGATGCTAGATGCCACAGGAGCAGAACAAAAAAGGAAAGAAAGAAAGAAAGAAAAAAAGAAAGAAAGAAAGAAAGAAAACAAATAAGTTCAGAAATAGAGATCTGAAAAGTAAAAATTAAGCTCCTATCTAGCATACAGGAGGTCCTGGTTTGGATTCCACCAGTGTATAAAGCAGACGTGATGGTACACACCTGTAATCCCAGCACACAGAACAAGGAAGCAGACATTCAAGGTCACTCTCAGTTATATAGCAGATTCAAGGCCTGTTGTGCTGAATGTCATGAGACTTTGTCTCAAAGCCAAAAAACTGAAAGTAATCCGATAGGCAAGATTTATTTGTTACTGAAGTATGAAATGAACTACTAGAAAATAAAAATGTATAAGAATGAAGCATGGATTAAATTTAATACAAGTAAATTAATTAAACAAAGCAATTTCAGTATAGCAGGATGACTAAAAGTTTTTTATTAAACAGTGGGAACTGAAAGAAAGGAAGCATGCCTATATTCACTGTCAGAGTAAGTTAGAATGTGATAAGAACGTAGGAAAGTGACTGGGTGGGCATCAGAGTAACTGTGAGGGTTGGAGAGTGTTTTCCTGTCGTCGTTGACCCACTGCCAATGTGAAAACCTGTCATCTGACCCTCCCATGTTCTATTAGGGGACTTTATTAGCCCCATTTATACTAACACCGCCATGAATCCAGTTGCCTTGTTCTTATTTCATGGCTGCAGGATATCTGACCAATGATATCTCTACTCCAAGATTGTATCATAGTGGTGTAACTACCTTAAACGGCATCACCTATTTCACTTTTTCAACTGATAGTCTCAGTACAAGACTAGGTTAAGGATAACTAGGTCAGTCCAAATATAGGTTATAGTGTCAAAAAGAATGGGCAAAGTCTGACATAAACATTCATGTGTGTCCAAGTCTTTGGTTTTCATTCTTTGAGTGTTTTCTTGCAAAGGATACTGTTAAGAATAACATGAGATGAGGAGCTGAGAAAAGCAATATTAGTGAACACATCCTGGTCAATTTGCACTCCTTTCCTATCTTAACCTTCACATACTACTGCAAAACCTTGTGGGGACCATGTCCCTTCAGACTCCATATTGAATGTGGTGAGTAGAAGGCTGTGGTCAGGAGGAAAACACAGCTACTGTATCTTTCTTCTTTTTTTCATTTTTTAAATGTAAATTAAACTGTAAGAATAATTCCTATTACAATGGTCTCTACCTGCTAAGGAACCCAAAAAGTCAAAGAAGAATAAAACCATTTTTTTGAAATATTCTGAAAGAAAACATTTAAGTTAGTGAGCAATAGATATAATATTTTTAAAATAAAATTGGGAGAAGATCTATGGCACAGTTTAAATGTGTACTACAAAGAAAGATGCATTCTAGCTAATTTTTCATTTGCTTAACTAGTTATTTTTCAGTTTCAAAGGAATCTATTTACATCTATTTATAGAAATAGACATTCTTATATTTATTCAATAATTAATCCATATATTGTAATAATGACTTTGCACCAAAAGAGTTCACCTCTAGTGTAGCTTGCATATACTAGATAGCCAGATGTACAGAACTGCAAAAAATATTAAAGTTGATATAAAGATGAATGGCATTTTAATTAAAGCTGTGTCCCCTGAGACTGACATGGTAAAGGTCAGTCCCATCATTGTAAATTAAATAACAGTCATCCATTGACCTAAGCTCTTTTAGTGTTTTCTATTACTTTCAAACTATGAACATCTCTTTCATTAATTAGTCCAACCTTAGATTCAAGTGTGCCTGTCAGTTTCTTTCATCATTTGTGTGAACCACTTGATTCATCTGTTCCCATATGAAGAATCAGTGACTCATTAAAAAAAGAAAGTTTAAACTGTATTTATTTATTCATTTATTTACTTAAAATTATAAGTGTCCGTGTTTTGCAAAGCACAAAGATTCAGAAAAAGATCAAAATACTCCCAGAATCTACTAAATGTCTTCACTCTATCAACCCTACCACTCCACAATTCTCCATATCATTGGCCACAATCATCCATTTTTATGTGGCTATCTACTGCACAAGAATATGCAAACATGTACACAGTTATTTTTAATTTCAATATTATTTTATTATATCTCAATAGTAAAATATTATTTTTAATTTATATTAGTGTATTGAAATCATAAATTTGCAACTTGATTGCGTTTTAACCACTTGATATTATATTGGATGTTTTCATTTATTATCCTACATAACTATCTTTCTTGCATGAAAATTATTTTTTAAACCCATGCTATTAGCATATTGGAATTTATTGAGTCTGACTTCTCACGTGGCAATTTGAGTTGTTCATCATCTTTCACTAATATAAAACATGAAGACACTGAATAGTACTTTGGATTTTCTTATTTAGTACAAGTTAGGACTTTTTTATAAGATTAATTCCCAGGAGTGGAATTAATTCTCAAAAATAATTTGTATTTTCAGTGGTGGGCACGTATCTTTTGTGAGGGGACGTATACTCACCTCTCACTGATTTGGGAAGTTTAAACTGTTCTAAAAGTAATGTCGTCCAAAATTAATTTCAAAATAAAGTGAATCAGAAAGATATATGAGCAAGAAATATAATTGAGCACTTTATATGAACACAGTATTGTAACATAGTAGGAAACACAGGTATACATGCATGTATGAGAAGTAGTTAAGCTATGAGTCCCAGTGAATTAAAAATCTTACCTATAATCACTTTTTTGAATGATGGGCTGAAAATCCTATAATTAATGTTTAATTTACAGTAATCAATTTTTTTTTCTCCATGGCACAAATGCCACTGTAGAAATGAAAACCCAGAGTGTTTAAGGCTGTAACACATAACTGAGTCCTGGATATTTATATATCCACCTTTTTGTCCAACTCTGCTGAGTCCCGCAGTGCATGTGATGAGCATTGAATCACTATTCTATAAACACCAGCCTGATAGAATGACACTAAGCATCAAGTTCAAGATCAAGCACTAGGTGATTGATGGTGCATTCAACCATTTGTTTATGAAACAACGTTCACTCAACTGTGAAGAGTGGTTTCAGAAAAAGATAAGTAGAAATCAACAAGCATAGAGGGTCCAGGGCTGAAATTACTTCTCGGATGGAAGTAAAAGGAAGCAGAAATAAAGAGGTTATCTCAAAGATTCATTTGACTTGCTTTGAGGTTTCACCTACAGGCGATTCAACCCATAGTCATCATCGGCCTGGTACAGTCAGAGCTAGAGCTGTCCAACTGACTCAGAAACTTCCTGTCATTTATTGTGTTGGCTTTTATTTACAAGGAAAATGTAGTGTGCTTTCCCACCTCAGATCTACTCACAGATGTTAGAATCTATAATATGCCACGAGTGGACACATACTCTTTGATACTTAGCAGTCTTATCACTGTGGAAAAATTCATGAAATATAACTGGGTTCTGTGTGGGGTTGTTTACATGGACGAATAGTGGTGATTTAATCCTGGCTTTTATTTTCATGCAAAGAAGTGTATCTGAGGCACACCCACTTCACTAAAACCCAGTGCTGACTGACCTGTGTCTACATTACTTACTTGTCTCATGCTCAGACAAAATACTTGATAAAAAACAACTTAAGGAAAGAAAAGTTGACTTTGAACAGTTTGAGAGAATAGCCCAACATGACATGAAAGATATGACAGCAGCTGGTCAAGACTGAGCAGCAGTAAGGAAGCAAGAAGCTATGAATGTTGGTGCTTAGATCGCAGTTTGCATTCTTTTTGTTTAGAACACGATGTCAACCCATGAGTTTGTGCTGCCCACTGGCAAGGAGTTTCTCCACACCCCCTCAATTAACCAACCTAGAAATTCACTTACAGTCATGCCTAGAGATTATCTTACATGGTGAATCTTAATTATTTCAAGCTGGCAGTCAATATTAATCACCTCAACTGACTGACTTCTTATTTATCTGATAATTTTACTTTATTATTTTGAATATGAAGCTTTTTCAGCATTCCTGTTGACTTATGTCATCAAAAACAGCTAAGGTACATGGGAGTCTGTGCAAAGCAAGTTGACAATTCCCAATGAGTAGAACTAGCAATTTGAGCAGGAAAAGGAATCCAACAGAGTATATTTTGATTCAAATAATTAACTATGTATTAATGTATATGTGCTAAAATTAATGAGCAAAACAGAATGTGTAAAAAGAGAGAGAACAGAGATGGGGATATAGTTCAATTAATAGAGTGCTTGTCTCACATGCATGAAGCCCTAGGTTCCAGCCCCTGTGCAGTAGAAGCCAGGTGTGGGTACGGACACCTATAAAGTTAGCACTTGGGAGATAGATGCAGAAGGATAATAGCAAAAGGGTACTGGGTGTGGTGGCACATGTCTTTAACATCAGCAGAGAATTCAAGGTGGACAGAGGCAAGTGAATACCTATAGGTTCAAGGCTAGCCTTGTTTTTATAGGAAGACCTAGGTCAGTCAGAAATCTTGTTTCAAAATTAAAGCAAAAAGGAGAGAGGAAAGGAGGGAAGAAGGGAGGAGAGAGAGAGAAGTAAAATGTAGACACAACAGGAAAACATCAATGACAAAACCATTTCAAATAAGTTGTATAAATATTTGTCTGACAACTAGGTAGAACATGACTGTTTCATTAAGTGTGGACTCTGTAGAGTGACTTCTTTGCAGAGGAAATTATATGAAACAGATAGCAAAAAGAAGTGTCCTAGTTGCTTCTTCTTGCTGTGATAAAATCCTGACCAAAAGCAATTTGGGGAGGACAGGGTTTATTTGAACTTATATTTTATAACCCATCATGAGGGGAGCTCAAGGCAGGAATTCAGGACATGAACCCAGAGGCTGTAACTAAAGGAGAGGCCATGCAGGAGTACTGCTTACTCTCTTGCTCCCTCTGACTTTCTCAGCTTACCTCTTGTTCCATGAAGGATCATCTGCCCAGGGCTGACCCTTCCCA
Organism: Myodes glareolus; assembly: GCF_982192425.1. Lineage (NCBI taxonomy): Eukaryota > Metazoa > Chordata > Mammalia > Rodentia > Cricetidae > Myodes > Myodes glareolus. The sequence continues at coordinate 31,112,868 of NC_142031.1, read as the reverse complement.
GAGTGAGCTGGGCCCTCCTACATCAATCACTATTCAAAAAAAAAAAAAAAAATGTACCGGAGACTTGCCCATGGGCCCATCTTATGGAGGCATTTTTTTTTCTCAATTGAGGTCTTTCTTCCCAGAAGATCTGAGCTTTTGGCAAGGTTTTTATTTATTTGTTTATTTGAAACAAAACAAAGCAAAGCAAAAAGCCCTAACAAGCATAAACAGTAACTCAACAGTGGATCAAACTAACAAATGACAATTCAAGCAGATGTTCACAGTTTACAGGAGCACTGACTCACTTTCCTGACACTATAAACTCAAAAAATATCTGGTGAAATCTACCAACTCTTTCTCCAAATTCAGGACTTCAGAAAAGTTGGAGAAAAGAGACCAATCCCAAATTAGGGTAAACCACGGAACATTTGCTCAGAATTTTTCAAAATGCTCACTGCTTTCATGCTGTAACTAGATGTGAAATGTCCCCAGTAGTCACGTGTTGAAGGTTTGGTCCTCAGGAAAGCAGTGAAGCCTTTAAGGGGAAAGGATTATTGGGAGGTTGTTAGGTCCCCATCTCTACAGGTGGGGGTGTGAGGCCATAGACCTTCCATTTACCCTGTGTCAGAAGGTAAGCCATGTTTCCCCTACCTTATGCTACTATCATGGTGCGTCCATTTGTCATGGGCACGAGGTACTTGAAACCCCCCAAGTTGTGACCAGAATAAATCTTGCTTCTAAGTTGATCATCAAAGGTATTGGCTCCAGTAGTGGCATCTGAGCAGCACAGCCAATAAATAAGTAAATAAGGAATGTCTGAGATAGCCTCACAGGCAGAAGTGACTTAGACATCACGATCAGGTTTCACGAGACATTCCAGGACAACAGCAAATATCCAGACCTGGGAATCTGCATGGATTAGCACAATGTCCTGCTTTAACTATGACAGTGTAAGAAGGATGCCTACATACCCTTCATTAGGTGGAAAAGTTTGGTACAACTCAGGTGGGCAGATAAGTCAGTTGTGATGTGCACACTGCTCTAGTATGGGATCCAGTTTCAGTTTCCTGCATTCAAGTATGGTGCTTCCAAGCTCCAGTAGCTCCATGATTACCTCCTCTGAACTCTCCAGTAACCTGTCCCCACACATACATAACATCCTCACGCAAATATGCACATGCTACAATAGGAAAAATAAATATGAACAGAAAAAACTGGTAAAATTGAATATGTGGAATTGGTAAAAATCTATACCACTTCCACAATCTTTGCGTCAGTACTAATAAAATGTTTATCTTAAAGAAGTCCAGTTTCTCCATCTACCCCATTCTTCCCTTGCAGAAGTTCAAAAATCTAAACCGAGTTGCTCAGTTTCCATCCAGTTCTCACAAGAGGACCCTATAAGGAGTAAGAGTCACCTATTTTATCCCCCATAATTCCCAAGGATGACTTTTATTACTCTTTCTATAAATTCAACATGCATCTAGAATGTGCTGATTATTTTTTTAAATACAAGTCAATGAAAACAGTAAAAAGTTTGGGACATAAAGAACAAAGAAGCCACTGAGACTTATCACTGATTTTGTCTTCTGCCCAGACTCATATTTCCCTGACATAAGCCAAAGACAAGCAAGCCCCTGGTTGATAAAAGACATCTGAACAGACAGCGGCTGAAAGATGGGCCTTGTCTGACAGAAGCTAGATTCTACTACTCATGATGATTTAGGTGAAGGAAGATTGTCCCCATAAACAATCCCCTGGTGGTATGCTCTCCCATGCACACCTTTCCAGATGAAATATGTCTGCATATTCCTTCTCTAGGAAGATGGCAGAAAGATGTGCCAACTTTCTCTAACTCTAACCTTGAAAAACTTTATTTTAATGTTTTAAAATGCAGTGTAAGCACCAAATGGGATGAAATCTCCATCCCTCAGTATTCAGGAGATGGCTCAGGCCCTAGAAGCACTTGAGGCTCTTGCAAAGGTCCAGAGTTCAGTTCCCAGAATCCAGGCTGTAGAGTTCATAACTGTAGCTCCAGTTCTGGGTAATCTGGAGTTTACATATGCCTTCTACAGGCATGCTGTATATACACATTCCTATAAATAAATACTCTTTCCATGTTCTGTCTCACACAAAATATCTAAGTTCTTTCAAAACACCATTGCTCTAGTCTTCTCCCAATGGCAGGCAAGTATTGAAATCGAGGATGACTTGCCTTCAACCTGAAGCCAATAATTACACTGAATTAAATGTCCCTTGATAATACAAGCTCTTATCAAAGCTCATGCTGAGCCTATTAAATCTCATTTTGATCCCAACAAAAATTCCCTGTCAATTGAAGCTACAGTTGAGAAAGCTACCCCCTAAGTCCTTCCCTCTAGTCTCTTAAGGATTGAGAATTTACTGCTGGTGCCCTTACACCTACTTGCATTTGTTAGGCACTGTCCCATCTCAGGGAGCATTTCATTGGTTAGCAGCCAGGAAAACACTCAATGAACTTTTCATTCTGTCAGTTCTCCTTTCGTACCAGGCATATACATAATATAATTAAATGTCAAAGAAGTTTATGTGCTGTTTAAATGAGTAGAATGGATCTTGGATCTGAAAATTGGATTAGATATACGAGATGGGAAGAAGCGGACATTGTTTCATTTCCCTTCCAGACCTCCAGGACTTCCACTAGCAGTGTTTATTATTCAGTTCCACTATAAATTCTTTCTTAGTGCTTTATGAAGTTCAAATAACTCCATTTATCAAACGAAGTATAAGTTATTTTAATGTTTTATTGCTATGCGAAAAATAAGCTCAGTATTTGAAATATAATTCTTACGGAATATATTTAGTGTAATGGGAGTAAGGAAAATGGAAGATGAACATAAGAAAAAATAAATAGGTGAATTTAATAGATAATGAAAACAATGAATAGTAACAAAGAATGAAGAAACACAGCATTGTGTCTTTCCATTTTTATAGCCTACAACTTCCACTTCCTACCTCCCACAAAGAATAAATGTTGATTCTCAATGGTTGTGAACTTGGATTATAGCTGAACACTTCTACACTGCTAGTCAGGACACATAGAAAAAGAAAGTGAGTATTTTGTTCAAAAATTGTTAAATAGTGCAAGTATCAGAAGAGAATTCTGCCTCAGATGAGCTCACAAGGAACACACACACACACACACACACATATCACATAATGCTACCACTCATATAAAATATCACACACATATCATACACCACACACCATATATACACACATTACACATCTCTCACATACTTATAAAAAACATATGACACACATATCATGTCACATGCTCACACACACACCTCACATTTCTCACACACATGTTGATCACATGGCATATATATCATACACCACACACACACTTACACACATATCACATATAAGTCACAAACATATCAAACATACACCACACACATATCATATACCGACACACACCTCACATCACATATCTTTCCTATACATGTCAAACACATGGCACACACATATCATATGCCACACATATATTCCTACACACTCATCACACATCTCTCCCACACATATCAAACACACATCACACACATATTCGACACCAACATCACATACATACACATACATCACATATCTCTCCAACATATGAAACACACACCACAAACACAAACACACACACACACACACACACACACACCCCACATTCTCACACATCGATTCTTCAGTGTTAACAATAGAATTATGTGTACTTCTATTGACATATCTGCTGTGCTATACTGATGTGTTGCAGCATCAGAGGTGAGTATACAGCCTACAATAAAATTTGGAAAGGGATATGTTTTTTGCTCAGGAGGAATTAATTAGACAAATTCGCAATATAGAAGATAAGGTGAAGTAGAGAACATGCTTTCTTACTTACATGCCAGTATCTTCATGGCATTTCTTCTGCATACTGTTGTCTAGACTGTAGTTTCCTTTCCGGTCCTGTTTTTCCCTCTACAAAATACCTACTCATCTGTCTTAGGTCCTTTGAAAGCTTCTCAGTGACAATTCCAATACTGAACAGAAATTGGAAGCAAAGTGAGAAATAAAGGATTCGCCCCCTCCCGATAATTTTAACTTGTATATACTCTGGTGATATTTATTAGATCATACTATAAATATTATATATTTATTAATAAAGTATTTATTACCAGGTATTGTTAATATCTGGTAATACTGGATGCCTACAAAGTTTCAGAACTCTATTGAAGCAAATTACTTTGACCCATTGAGGCTACGTATTAGAAGAAAGAAATAACTTTATGGAATTTAGATCTATGTATGAAACAACAATGTAAGGACTGGGGAGAGGGTGCATGTCAGATCTAAAAATGTAGGAACTCCAGGACATAGCACAAAGGAGGGGAATTCCAGGGGAAGAGGGACATCTCAGTGAGAGACCATTATGACTGTGTGTTAAAGGGCACTGTTTATACCAGTGACTCGTGTGAGTGAATACTTGGCAAATGAAGATAAAGGGCTAATGTGTGAAATGTATGTATGACTCACCAGGCCACAGCACAGTTTCCACAGGGAGACTCTTCCTTCTTCTCTTTCTCCTTCTTCCCCTTCATCTCCTTCACCTCCCCCTCCTCCTTCTCTTCCTCCTTATCTTTCTTCTTCTTCCTCTTCCTCTTCTTTTTTTCTTTTTTCCTGTTCTGCTTTATTTGTTTGGTTTGGGTTTGGGTTTTTCTTTTAAATTTTATTTTCGTTTTGCTTTGGGATGGTGGGGGTTGCAAGAACAGAGGACAGTTGCTGAGAGGTTGGGGATGGGTGTGATTCACATGCGTGATGTGAAAACCACAAAGAATCAATAAAATTAATTTTTAAAAAAGAAGTACTGCTCTTTACAGGTAGCTCCCTGTGTTCTAAGTCTAGTGCGTAAATAAACTCTAGTATATGCTACTTAAAATGGTGAAATAAAATACTTATTTTCAAAAGCTAATAGAGAAAAAAAGGAGAGGATAAAACTCAGTGCTGATAAAATTATGAGAATATACTTATTCTCAAAGGATTTTGAAAGAAGCATAGCTTATGAGTAAAAATGCCATTAAAGATAGTCTTGTAAAATGTTCAAATTATTTCAATAATATCATTTATTTTTAGTTTATACATAAGACACAAAAAAGAATGCCACTTTTCACATAAAAGAAAAAAATGTCTAATAAGCATAGAAAGTTAAATTCACAATGGCCTACTATGTGTTACCCATTGTCAAGACATTGGAAGCAATGATAAAAAAGACAATGTTTCTATTTTTGTTCAGCCTATATTATATAGATATAAGGAATACATTAAGATAAATATATACCAAAAGACCTAGTAGCAAATGCTGTGTAGAAATATTAAGCAGAATATAGAGAAAAAGTCACAGGAGATGACTTTCAACAGTTTGGATAAGAAGGGGGTGTCTGAGGTGTTGACATTTGGACAAGACCTAAATGAAGTGGGAATAACTGTGTGCACTGAACCCCAGGACACCTGGGGAAATGTCTGTTTGCAGAGCAAATGAAACCTATAAAGTTCCTCAGAAGCTAAGACAGCATGTTCATGGGTCATTGTGGAAAAACTTAGGGCTGGCACTGAGTAAAACAGAGGAGGAATGAGAAAAATTGAGAGCAACAGGAACCTGGCACCCAGGTCCTCAGACTATAAGATGCAGACTTGGGTTTCATTTTCCATTTGATGGGGACTTTCAAGGTTAGCTCTATTTGTCAGTTTCACAGAATGGGAATGTAGAGTCACCTGGAAGTCCTTCCTCTGCCCATGCCTGTTGCGGATTGTATTGATTACCTTACAGAATGTGGGAAGAGCCATCTTAACTGTCGATGGAACCATCCTCTCACTGGGAACCTGGACTGCGCAAGTCTAGCAAAGACACTGAACAAAAAGTCACTGTACAGTGTCCTCTTCTGGCTCCTGACTCGATGGAATGTAGTTTGAACTTTGAAGTAAAGGAAACCTCGCCTCCCTTCAGTTGCCTCTGCCTGGGTATTTTATCTCAAGGGCAGCATATGAGATCCTCTGAACGGAATGCTTGTCTAGGGTGACGTGCAGTCACTGATAAGGGCGTTCTGGGTGGAAGGAGAAAATGTCTCTTATGGATTACAAAAGAAATGTTGATTGCCTTGGTCAGGGATTGGCAGTGGGGGATTGAGGAAGGTGTCAGTGATTCGATTGCTTTTATTAAAGGCCTTTTAGAGCACTGGTTCTCAACCTTCTTAATTCTACCACTCTTTAGTACAGTTCATGTTGTGACCTATGACTGTAAATTTTTTTTCCGGTGCTGCTTTGTAACTGTGATTTGGTTGCTGCTGTGATTCAGAATGTAATATCTGTATATTGCAATGGTATCAGGCGAGGCCTGTGAAAGGGCAGATCAACCCCCAACAGGGTCACGACTCACATTGAGAACTGCTCTTTTAGATACTACTACTAAGTTTTTGTGCAGCATAGGATGTGGGTTGTTTTAGAAAGAAAACTCACTCAGGTGTCTCTAATGTGGGGCCCACATGGTAAGAGATGGAGCTGCCATAGTGAGGAGGAGGAGACCCTGAGGATGGAAGTGAGGAGCTGTGGGTGGTGGCAAACAGTTCATCTGCACTCAAAGGCTAACAGAATTGCAAAGTATAAGACACTGTTATTGAGTGTGAAAGTCACAAGTTATAAGATTTTTTTTTTTGTGTGAGGCTGGGAGTGCATACCTGTGTATCTGTGCCTATGTGAGTATATAATCCTTTGTGTTTGAATGAGCATGTATCCGTGTGTGTGTGTGTGTGCGTGCGTGTGTGTATATGACTGCTGTACTTCTGTAGGAAACTGACCAGTGATTTAAAAGAATAAAAAATAAAAGAAGAAACATTATTTGCACCAGTGGGAGCATTATAGCTGACTCTGATTTCCATTGTCATTTCATTCTCTATTTTCTAAATGTCTTACTATAAACATGTGTATTGAATCAGGAGGAAAAATCATTTGAAAGAGCTTTTAAGATCATGGAGAAAGATAACTGGGGTAAAATGTGGTTGAAAAAAACCCCAGCTGTTAGAAAATCACTTGAAGCAGCTGACAAACACAAAACACAGCTGGCTTAGAGGACGAGAGATTATATAATGTGAATTTAGCATCTCTACTGAAATGGTAAAGAGACAGAGGGAAACATTCCTTTATACTAAGAATATTGTCATTTATTTTCTGAGTTGAGCCAAAAAGAATGAATCCAAAAGAATATTTTCAGTAAGTTTCAGCATTGTGAATCCTCAGCAGTATGCAGGAGAAAAGGGCACTGATCACAGAATTCACATCCCTGAGGTGGGTGATAGAACATTCAGGAAGCTGGCTGCACTGTTTAAGGAACTTGTACTGTTCTTCAGAATATGTGGGCTTGCTTTTCAGGAAAACCAAGCTATGTGTGTCTTAGCTATGGTTCTTATTGCTCTGAAGAAACACGATGACCAGTGCAACTTTTATAAGGAGAGTATCTAATTGAAGGGGTCACTTAAAGTTTCAGAAGTTCAGTCTATCATCATCATAGCAGAGAGCGTGGCTGCATGCTGGTAGACATTGTTTGGGCTATATCTTGGCTTGTAGGCAACAGGAAGTCAGATGACATTCTTGGCAGTACCCTGAGCATAGGAAACCTCAAAGCCTACTCCCATAGTGGCACACCTCCTTCAACTAGGCTATATCTACACCAACAAAATCATAGTTCCCAATAGTGCCACTCTCTAAGAGATTATGGGGACCAATTACATTCAAACTACCACAGTGAATCTAAATAGTGTTAATGGTACTTTTACACTCTATTTGGAGTGATAGGTCAGTAGTTTAGAGCACTGGCTGTTTTTCAAGGAGGCCTGGGTTCAATTCCTAGCACCCATATGGGAGCTCAGAATCGTATGTAACTCTAGTTTCAGAGCTCTCAGTGTCCTCTTCTGGTGCAAGATGATCAGGCACACACATAGTACACAGACAAACCTTCAGGCTAAACACCCATATTTAACCTGTAAACTTGTAAAGTAGTAAGATTTAAAAAATAATTTTAAATATAATAATATGTGTGAATATATGTGTATGCATGTGTGTATATATGTATGTGTATCATTGTGTATATGTATATGTGTGTGTCTATGTGTGAGCATATATATGGATGTAAAAATTATTTTGTGTGTGTGTGCTCATTTTTCTGGGTGTGTCTGTGTCTCAATGTAGAAACGGTACCAAGAAGGATAACTTCTAAATGATGACAGTATTATTAGGTGAGCAGAGCAAGGGTTGACTCCTTTCTCTTCCTTATGTTTTATAAATTGATTTGAATGTTGTTTTCTTGAAAAATGACATAAACATATTATTTATATGATAAAATGTTACTGTTAGAAACAATCATGGTAGGGTTTAGAAGTTGGAAGTGCTGGTTACATTTGCAGCCAACCCACATTGGTTCCCAGAAGCAATATGGTGGTGACTCAACAGCTGCTTGTAACTTGAGTTCTAGGAAATCTGACACCATCTGCTGGACTCTGAGTGCTCCTGCAGGAACATGCTTTATACAGACTCATATGTCCCATACACATATGTATATTCACAAAATAATAAATAAATTGGTTAATTAAGATAACCAATCATAAATACTGTACACAATTGAAAACAAGGTGACTATTAAGGTGGGAACCACAAAAACAAAAAATAAATAAACCATTAGGACATGCAGTAGAAACCACTATTGCTAAGCTTTTACAGGAGAAGACATAGCTCAGTGGTTAATTGCTCTTGTTGCTCTTAGGAAGGACCCAAGTTCTTATCAGCAACTATTGCAGAAAGGATACAAATAGCTATAACTTAAGATGATCTGACACACTTTTCTGGCCTCCTTTAACACCTGATCTCAGGCACACATATGCACACATACATAAAAAATAAAGAAATAAAACTTTAAAATAAAAATTTTCCTTTTTAAGACTGAATATATATAAATACTTATATATGAGCACACATATATACATATGTACATATAGATGCAGGTCAAAGTATACACGGATACATGATGTTCTGTCCCACCTCTACATAATATATTCATGTATTCTTTTTCTATAAAACACCCACCAGTTGCTCACTGTGAAAAAGTGTGGTTGTGCTCCATCTAGCTAACCTCACCTTAGAGTTGAAATTTCATTGATCATTATGCAATCCCAATGAAGATTTGACCAAACAGAAATAGTAATTGCGATTGCTTCAATTCTTTGGAGTAGAATTGATAAATTGATATGGCCCATGAGACAGCTTAGTCAGTAAAGGCACTTTGGTCAAGCCTGAGAACCTGAGTTTGATCCTAGGAATCCACGTGGTAAGAAAAGACATCTTCTGCAAGTTGTCACCTGATTTCATGGCATGCTGCTGCACGCATGTCTCTACAACACACTCACATGTACACACTCACCGCACTCTCTCTCTCACACATGCATACTGAAATAAATAAATAATAAGTAAGTTTCATATTGTGCAGAATTACTAAATATGTAAGCTGCTTCAGTACCACATTGCCAGTAGAATAGTTTCCACATTTCCCCTAACTGCAGCTACCAGTTTGCCCACACTTCATTTTCAACATTATTTAGGAATATATTTTTATACGTGTCCATTGTCAATGCTTTGAAATAGCATCAGCTTATTTAAAGATTTTAATTTTGATTTCTGAACTCCGTACATGTATGAGTCTCTGTGTATGTATGTGTCTGTAAATGCAGGTGTCTGTAATGGCTTGAAAAGTGTATGGGAGTCCCTGAAGCTAGAGGTACAGGTGGTTATGGGTCTCCCAAGGCGTGTGCTGAGAACCACACTCTGGATTTATTTGCACGAACAGTAGATGCTCTGAACCACAGACCCATCGGTGCTGCCCTACCGCTAGTTTTCTTTTGTATTCACATTTCTCTTTATCAGTAAGTTGTACATTTCTGTAGGTTTGTAAGTCATTTGAATATCATCCCTTACGCAATAGCATTCTCAGTTTCTTTGCTCATTTTCTTATCACAATATCTGTCTTTTAAAAAACTGGTATATAAAAACACTTGATTCATCAACTTCAGACCAATACAATTATGTTGCCAGATTGATAAGTTGATCTCTTTTTGGGCTGTTGGATTTATCATCATCTGAAAATTAAAGTGAATTTCATTCATACTTTATGTTCACTCTAATTTCCATTTTTAGTTACGTTTGAAAAATACTTTACTGAAAGGTTATACAATTATTCAATGTGTATTATTTTAATGCACTTTATTTTTAAACTATACAACTAGTTAAAAATGATTAAAATGAGTTTTCTTTTTACTTTCATTGCTTAAAACATGCTCTTCTTTCCTTTCCTTTTTTTCTCTTAGCATGCCTAATCACTTACTGAAGCACAACCTTCACCATGCATTTGAAGCTTCCTCTTCACTGCATACCAAAGTTCTTTGGTGTGTTTAACTTCATTCTATATTTTATATGCTGCCTTACTCTGTATCAGCATGTTGACTGCATTACTCTAGCAGCAGTATACAGAACAAAGGTCTGCCACTTTGTCAATTCCTAGGTCCAGAAAGGGCCTAAACCACCTTCATACACAAAAGTGTTTGCATATAAGTAAAGATTTTGAGTTGGGAAGATGGTACTGGTCCCTCGACATGAGAACTAACAAAGCACAAAGCATCTTTTCCAGAGAGTAGGCAAGGGGAAGTTTGATCACACACAGAGGAGGATATGAATGGCGAAGTAGATGTGTGCAGATGCTGAGGGTGGGGAATGGCATTGTGCGGCCTGCCACACACCTAGAATGTTGGCAACTGCTCAAAGCTAGAAGCAGCAGAGAAGTATCTCCTCTGCGGTGTTCAGAAGTGCACACCTGGCTAGCATTCAGATTTCTCCTCAGGGCAACAAATGTCCAGTGTCTGAAGTCTGGAGCTGTGAGACAAAGTGGTTCTATTTTTTTTTCACACCAACACTGTGCTATCTGCCCCAGTAGCCTCAGGAAGCAGCTTTTGTAGCATTACTACAGAACTCAGTTTTAAACAATTTAGGTCCCATACTAGACTTGTTTTTCTGCTTTCATTACAATTCTTATTCATCACATAACTGCTTGTCAAAGGTCTATTTGTCCTAGAGAGAAGGTCACCTGTCTCTCACATTTTATTTTATTTGCTTGGAAAATCTTCATAATCATTTATCAAGATCTGCAACAAACATCTGCAACAAAAATTTATTCTATGAACTACAACAACTACTCAAACTAACCTATTAGATAGTGGATATTCAATTACTAAAGCATGTTCACATATCTAGGAATCTCCATCTTATTTCTTATTTTATAATCTTAATTGAATCTGCATGTTTCATCAGATACTTGGATATTCTTACTGAAGGTATTCCAGTATTTTCAGTATTTTAAATAGATTTTAAGAATATATATATATATATATATATATATATAATCAAACAAATGAGTCACTTTTAGTTCAGTAGTTTGTGTCTGAGATATGAAAAAGGGTGCCTAAAACTAAATACAATAGTAATTTTGTTTAACAATTTATGTGATTTTTTGGTGCAACTTATTGTTTTACTCAGGAACTTAGCAGAAAGAGTACTGTAGACTCACAGATCGATTATCTGCATTGAGGCATATTTGATGGCCGACTATTTGTAGCCCATGTATTTATATAACAAACAAAGCTTATTACAGAATTCAAATCATTACAAAAGATAGAGGACTCTGGAGGCATGAAAGGTATGATGTACTACAGGGAAGATCTGTTTGTAGCAACAATATACCTGATGTTGGAAACTGAATAAGAAGAAGTATCATAAGTATGTATAAAATGAAATCCCATTAAATGCCACAGTATAGGAAATGATGCCATATTAATGCTAAAATAACTTGCTGTCCTTGATGCAAACATGGTCATTATGAGCTGCCTTCCTGCATATCCTGAAATCAACTTTGAGTTGCAAAAGTAAAGGAAAAGGAGTAAGATTTCTAAATGGGGAGAGAGAAAATGTAAATTTGCTTATGATGGGTCCAAAACTAAGTTGACAACTGTTTTGTTACCATAACTAGAGAACTCATAAAGGAGGGAACAAATCAATCAAGTTTTAAAGAAAAGAGAAAGACATTTACATAAATGAGATGTTCTCCGGTGCCAAACTGACAAAATGTTCTAAATTATGAATAGATGATATCTATTTAAACACATTGAAAATTTATATGGCTGATTGGCAAGAGACTGAACAAAAATTTTAAATATAATCATCTGAATCAAACTTATTTTTTTTCTGAGACAAAAAAAAATTTTTTTGTCAGAGTCAGAATTTTTCTGACTCTTTTGAAAGAGTCAGAATTCTCTTGTATTCTGACTTAACCTCAAACTTGCTTTATGGATTTGGATGATCTTGAAATTCCAATCCTTCTGTGTCACTTCCCAAGTTGAATTTGCATACTCTTGTCAAACTTTGCTGCAGTGTGGCGAGGTGGTACGGACATGCACTCTAACACCTGAGATTATTCAGAAGGAACACATAGAAAACAACTTATATCCTTCTACTGGTAAAAGTCAGGTTTGGCATATGCCTAACAGGACTACCATTTAATTCATGCTTTTAGGACATTTTTCCACCTAGTGAACCTGTGATTGAATAGTTCCTGTTTGTTGGAATTTCAGAACATTGAATTAACAAAGAAAGACATTCAGACCTTGATTCCTTTCCTCTAAGGAGCTCTTATGATCTTTAGAAGTAAGCTTAGCTCCTTCAAGGGGTTTTGAGAAAAGTCTATCTCAGACAATAACAACAAAACAATACAAAATAATATGTGTGATGATCAACCAGATCCTTATGACAAGTGTGCCTGTTGACATTGATTAGCATAAATGATAAACATCAAATAATTTATAAAATTTCTTATTTTTTGCCCCAATCTATGTCACTGTTTCTTTGGATTATCTGGTGGGAGGCTTTAAATGGTCTAAATATACCTGACAATAAGCCGTTTAGAGAGGTCTTATGTGAAGATTTTAGGGAATATTGATATAGTGTATATGGCTGAGAAGGTGTGTTATATTAACTTATACAATGGACAGGTACATCATATACAATCCAGAGTAGAGTATGGTTGAAAACTTAATGTACCATTAGTCTTTAACTCAGCCCTATATTGATGGCTAGTTTCTCTACATTGATATTTCACAATATTGCACACCAAAATGAAACATCAATAATATTGCAGTATTATGTATAATTTTGCAAATGTCTGTGTGTTTATATGATGAGCTCTGACACACGTTATTAAGCAATTATCTAGACCTAATGAAACAAAATTCCCCCAAAGAGTGCCTGTTACTCCACAGTGCTATTTATGTAAAGCATTTTCTGTGCTTCAGTGATGACACAGGCCATCCCCTGCATCTCCAGGAGAACTTGTAAGATTCCGTTGTTAGATTTACTCACAACTATGATTTCTAGAATTAAGAGAGTACAAAGCAAACTCAGCACAGGAATAGGTGCTTGAAATAAAGGAAAGAAAACCAGGCACCTGCATTTGACAAGCTTCTTCCAAAGAGGCAAGGAGGGATTGCTTAATTTCTGAAGAAAAAAAAAACCTGCAACAACACATATGGAATGCTATCTGCAAGGAAAAATAATGAATGCCTCTGTTCTTAATCTTTTCCATGGGAAGTGGTCAGGTTTTCGCCATCTGCTTTGCACACACACAAAATATCTCAGGTTCTCAGAAGAAAAGCCAGTGTTCCATAGAGCACATGGTTACGTGGGCATCTTAGGCATGGGAGTTCAATTTCATCCCTCATATTATTAGAAACATTCTCATTATTCAAGTTTAAAGATGTCGATTGAGTGGCAGTATTCCTTGCATTCAGAAAATAACCTTGGATTGAACTGAGGACTTGCACATGCTACGCTAGCATTCTACCTCTAAGTTACTCTCTGCTCACAGGACTTGCACACATATACATAACATATAGATAGAGAAATACACATATACATGTCAAATAAACCTTTCAATGAGAAAAATTCAACATTTCTCCTTTCAGAAATATTTTTCTATTTATTTCTTCTTTCTTACTTACTCTTGCTAGTGCTTCAAGTACTGTGGTAGCAAGAAGCAGCTGAATGGGACTTCTTTTTCTATTCCTGTTATTAGAGGAAACATTTCTTTCCCACTGTGGATATCATGGTACATAGAAATTCATCCTATACTGCCTTCACTATGTTGAGGAATGTTTTTACAAACCATTGTTTGCTAAGCAGTTCTATCATGACAGAATAGTAAATTTCAGCAAACGTATCTTCCTTGTCTTTTGAGAAGAATATATGATCCTCACCCTTCATATTGTTACTGTTACATATCACATGGTAATTTTTCATATACTATACCACCTTTACTGCACTAGCATAGTTCCAGATTGTTCTTAAAAACTGGTCTCTCATTACAATGTTGAAATCAATGCAAACATTGTCTTATATTTATAGCTTATCTGGAATTTTCATTATTTGTACTGTCATCTGGTTTTCATACTAGTGCGATGCCAGATTCATAAAATATGACTAAAGGCATTGAAAGCAGTATATGAAAAGGATGACTACACTGTTATATTCATTGCATCATTATTAGCTAACGGACTTAAATAACCTAGGTATCTATCAATGAATGGATAGAAAAAGAAAATGCTGTGCATGTACACAAGGAGGTAATATTCAACTTGTAAATAGGAGGATACCTTATGGTGTCATCATGGGTGCTGATGGAACACATTAAATGAATGAGCTAGATGTAGAAAGGCCAATTGTGCAAGACCTCACATTCAGAATAGTAAGATGCTGAGCATATAGAAGCAGAGAGTAGGATAGCTGCTGTTGTTATTTGGTGTGAGTTGGCTGTGAAAAGTGGTTGCCAAGCACAAAGTTTCAGTTCAATAGAAATAATAAGTTTCAGAGATCCGATGCACAATTATGGCAGTTAATACTGATGTATTGCTGAAAATTTTACAATAAAAATATGAGTTTAAGAAGGAATGCTTATTGTAAATAGCCTCACAAAGCTGATTTACAATTTACATTCAATCCAAACAATGCACTGTAAATGATAAATGTGCAAATTTTAAAAAAGACATTTTATCTTAATGGTAGGTATATGGATGACTGCCTGCATGTGTGTATGTTCAATATGTGCAACCAGTGTCCACTGAGTCCATAAGAGGGCATCATATCCCTGGGAACTGTATCTACAGGAGATTGTACACTTGGTCATGTGGGTGCTATCACCTGGACCTGAGTACTATGCGATAGTATAATTGTATGTTTTCTGTCCGGTGAATGTTCATGTGTTTGTTCAGTTTTACATTATTTGAAAGCATGTCTTTGTTTTGAATATATTGATGTTATATCAGTCATAGATTTTACTAATTGCTTAGCTTTCTGTATTTTGTGTCTAATGCCATATAGATTATCAAAACGCACCCAGTTATGTTGAAATGAAAATTACTTTACAAGGTTTATTGTCCCTAAGTTCATGAATCTTCATCTATGTCACTTTCTCCTCCCTCCATGCTGAGAATCCTGAAGAATTAAACAAAAGCAAAAGAGAAAGGAGAGCATTATGTGTTACTAAAGACTTCTCTTACCAAAATATGCCACTGCTTCATAATGAAGATACCATCAAATTTCAACTTGACTCTTTAAAAATTAAAAAGTAAAACATTTAAATCTTGGAAAACCTAGAAAATTGCTTCTTGTTTCATTTTCTCTAATACCTTACAGAATTTTTCCATTGAGAGGAAAATAGTAAATATAGCTGTCCTTTGGTACCCAAGTTGGAGACAAGGAGAGAGCATTAGATGCCTTGGAACTGGAATTACAGGGAACTGTCAGTGCTTGGAATTGAACCCAGGTTATCTGCAAGGGTAAGAAGTATTTTGAAGTACTGAGCCATCTCTCCATCCTAGATGAATGTTTGTATACCATCACTCAAGGGACTCTTAATCCATTGCTACTTATGTAATGATATTTATGCATTGTAATCTAACGCAAGATAAATATATTGTAGATAATTGCACAGTAGTTCCTGAAAATACAAGAGTAAGGTATTTTTTATAAAATGACTACAGGCTCATTTACTAATTAATTAATTTTTAGGAAACGGTCTCTAATTTGTCCTCAAATTCATTTTGCAATTAAAGATGATCCTCCTAGCTGTATCCACCTTGTCAGGGTTGGGATTGCAGATGTCTATCATCTGGATCAGTGTATTTAGTGTGAGGATTGAACTCAGGGTGCCCTGTGTACTAGGTGATCTTATTACCACTACTTTCCACATACAAAAGGTTTGTTTAATAAATTAGTTTTGAACTGCTGAAGATTGACAAAATCTTCAAATTCAGAAGACCAGTTTCATTTTAGGTTTCTTGGTCTAGACAGTCTCTGTCCCTGAATTGCAATAATTACTTGCCAATTCATGATGGTTCACATCCCAAGCATCTACCAACATCTGACGATAAGAACAGTAACGAGGCAGTGAACCCAGGTGAAGGATATTAAGGCAAGCATATATTCTCTACACTTGAGCTACACAGCATGAGCTATTAACCCCCATTCAAATGGTTTCTTGTCTCTACTTCCATAAGGACTTGAGTTTCAGTACTAACTTATAGTTACATATTATATAAAAATATTATGCACTTATTAACCATCACTAACTCACTTTTCTCACCAGAAAAAAAATGGTAATATTTCAGTTTTATAAGAAATCTTTGAAAAATCTCATTTGCTATCAGCAAGGAGCAGTTGGGGACTTATCCTTTTACCGAAATCAAAAAACAAAACAAAATAAAACAAAACAAAAACATGAAATACTAGGAAAGAAAGCAGTGAGGTGATCAACCAGAGACATGAAACTGATCAGAGAGTTATGCAATCACCAGGGTTCCTGATTAAAATGTTTCCAGAATGAGACTGAATCATGTTGTCCTCCACATCTGAAAGTAAAACCTAACCAAAGCCATCAGTAATGAGAACTTAAAGAAAAATATGTAAAGTAGGAACTCTTGGCAAACAAGAGAACCCTACAATTCATGCAGGGTTCGTGAGACTATCTGATGACTAAATTTCTCATACTGCTGGTCATAGAACAGTTTCTGTTTGAGGTTTCTTTTTCTTTGATTGTCACTGGAAGAGTTAGTATAGCTTATTCTCTGACAGATGTGAGTTATTGAATAGGCTTTACATATATGTGTGTGCACGCACACACTGAGGCACACATGCGCTTAGAGCTCATTTATATTTGTTAGTATGAAGTAAATTTTTAGTGTGTGTGTGTGTGTGTGTGTGTGTGTGTGCGCGCGCGCGCTCGCACGCATTCCATTGTGTGCTTATGAAGGTCAAAAGACAACCTATGAGTCAGTTTTCTCTTTTAACCATATGAATCCTGGGGATTAAACTTGTCACTGGTGCCCTTATATGCTGAACCATCTGATCATCCACTTTATACGTTATTTTTCTATTGCTGTGAAAAAATACTGTGACCAAGGAAATTTATGGAAGAAAGACTTTAATTTGATTTATGTCTCTACAAAAATAGAATACACTTAGTGGGAAACAGTGGCATCAAGCAGTAGACATGGCAGCTAGAGGAGGAAGCTAAGAACTTTCATCCTCACAAAACAAGCATGAAACATAGTGAGGAAACTTCAAGTAAGGTGAGAAAGATTTAAACTCTCAAATCCCACCCCACCCCCATGACCTATTTCCTTCTAAAAGTTCCCAAATAACAACAACAACTGGAGACCTAATATTTAGATATCTGAACTTGTTAGGGACATTTTCATTCAAATACTTGGAACTCTGATATGTATATTCCCAAATGATGGATGCACACCATTCTGTTTACAGATCTTCCACAATCCTGACCACCGTATCTTGGGTTGAATAATTGTCTAATGCTCCCTAGAGTTAAACATTAGCATTCAACAATGACTTTACTCAATTTCTGCCTGTGCCTGATCTACAAAGATTATTATTTCTTATAATCAGCATCTTTATTGTGTTTTTACATAACTGTGAGCATGTATCTGGTACTTGCATATGTGTGTATGAGTATAAACATGCGAATATTTGTACATGTTAAGAGGTGCCTGTACTCTAATTAAGTACTTACACAGCCAAAAGGTGGTGTCAGGTGTCTTCCTTGCTTACTCTTCATTTAACTTTTATTAAGTGAATTTCTATCAATATAAATTCACTGTTTCTAGCTTACCAGAGAGCAGCAGGTTCCTCATCTCTGTTTACCCAGCTCTGGGATAACAGGAAGGACAATGCACCTGTCCAAATTTTGACCTGGATGAGGGTTATCTGTGCTCTGGTCTTTACACTTATAGGACAAGTGTTCCTTGTCCTGACTTCATTATTGTGTCATGAGGTGTGGTATTTATATTTATTTATTTATTGACTTTGATTTAGTCTACATGTTTTAAATACTGGAACATAATTGTACTAGAGCTTGGATAATATACTAAAACTCATATATAGAATTTAATTCTCTTTGTGTGTGTCTCTCACTCTCTCCCAAGGAAAACTCTATTTCTCTAAATATGGGCATTTATATTTTAGATATTCTGTCTGCCTCCAGGTTTTTATGAGAGATAAACAAGAACCAAATCGCATTCTTAAAAAGAACAATAAAAAAGAGAAAACTAGGGCACAATGAGATTTATATCCTAGATCTAATACACAAAGTTGAGTAGGTAATAAGCTAAAGTAGTTAAGTATTTTTTCCTTGTTTTTGCTTTTCCTCGAAAATTCTCTGTGGTTTGCAAGTCTATTTCACATCAGAAAGTAGCTTATTACAGTATTTTGGCTTGATTTCCAATGGACAGTAGGATTGGAAGTATAAATGAGTCTGTGTCTGGAACCTGTGGCTTATGTGCTCAGTATCTACAGATTCTGTTGTTCTATGGTTTAATCCTGTCACTATTTTACATGACAAGAAAAGAAAGGATGATATGTCTTAGTTTGTTTCTCAGCTCAAGATTGCTTTATATACAATTTAGCAGTGTTCAGAATCCACCATGCTCTCTTTTTATCCTGTCATATTTCCCTGTAAATACAGCATGGATTTATCTCCCGAAGAAGAATAAATGCTTAAGTGTCCCATTTATTTTTCTCATCTAGCTGATCCCATTCTTTGCCTTACATCCCACCGTATGTATGCTGCTCCTCTTAGTCTTCTAACTTTTCTGATAAATTCTCTGATAACTACCTATAAGAATTACTTTCCATTTTTTGCAGACAAAATATTTCCATTGACTCTCAATCTACTAATGAATGTAGATTTGAGATAAAAACTTTGTTTCTTTGAATAGAAGCTGCCTCATGTTGCTGCTGAAAGGAACTCAGAAGATCAAAGTAGATATTGGATAGGTGTTCCTCACCTCTGAAGGGTTGAGAACTCCTGATATGTCTTTGTTCAGAGCAAAAAAAGCAACCATCAGTAATAGAATCAGTCCAGGATGCTACTGCAGAGTAGATATGTTTGCTTCATATTTTGAGAGCAAGGATAAACCCATGGTGGCCTTTATAACTTGGCTTCAAACATGAACACTAGAACAGAAGTTGAGTGAAATCAGACTTAGGATATTTCACCATTAACAGTAGGAAACTATTTTGTTCTTTCAAAGTTATAAGAGAAAGCCAAAGGATCAGAGGTAAGAAAGGATCTCCTTCAAAGTAAGAAAGAGAACCCACCAAGGAGAAAGAATAAGCAAGAAAGCCTTTATCAAATTCCTTCCATCATAACAGTCCCAGGACATAAGACTCAGGCTGTGCATTCAGGCAGGAGACCCCTTCATCACTCAGATCAGATGGAAGGCGCAATCCACCTCTAAGTGAGACAAGTGAGGACTAGAGATGAAAAGAAGAAAATTAGGATCACCCCAAAGTGAATGGATCTCCATTATCTGCCTGCCAGGAAAAAGGAGAGAGAAAGGTGTGGAAGACCATATATTTGTTCTCTATAAATTCCATCCCTTCAACACTTTTACCCGTAAGTCCAAGGACCTTGAATATGGCTCTCTCAAATCATCACTCTTCCCTTAGAGTGGAGAGTTTTGTCATGATTATAATTGGCATTCAATGATGAATGAATAAGGAGCAGCAGAAACAAGGAAGAGTGTTACAAACTAATACTTCATGTTCTCACTGAATTAAAATAATCAAAATTCTTTTATAAAATAATATAACATTGAACCTGAGGAAACATTTCAGTGTTCACCTGAATGTCCTCTTCTGCAAGGCAGGAACCTCCTAGGGAAGATTACGTCAACCATGCTGTTTGAGCAATCTTTGCAGAATACTTTTCCTGGAAGAGAAAGATGATTAATCTAGAGAGGAGGTGGGTGGTCAGCAGGAGGTTGGTACAAAATGTGGAGGTGGAATTCCTATGGTGAATCTCAACTGTGTTATCTTTTCTCCTCTGGTCTCCTGTCTCCTCTGCCATCACTGATGTATGAATACTGTGTGTTGAAGGGGATGTCACTTAGCATCTATCTTACATGGTTGGATCTCTGGGATGCTCTCTCCCCTTGAGCCAGGAAGAATGAGCCTTATATTGGCTAGGAATGAGCTTTAAAATTTGAAGAACAAACAAATGACAACTTGAGGAGGAAGTACATTAATGTATTCTTTGCATTTGCAGATTGTTTAAAAAATATTGGTGGTATAAACAATTAAAATACTAGACTCCAAACAGAATTGAAGAACATATTAACATTCAGGTTGCATTAGTTACTTTTATATGACCAAAATACCTAGGGGAAACAACCTAAGGGAGGAAAGCTTACTGTAGCTCAATTTCAAAGTGTTTGTCTCACTGTCAGTTACCCCCACAGTCTTTATGAAAACATCAGAACTACAGAAGCCCGAGCAGAGAATAGCCATTCACATAACAGCCGATGGGAGGCAGAGAGTCTGGGAGGAAGCACCCGGGAATACTATTCTCCCAGTCACCTACCTGCTCTAGCTAGACTCCATCACCCACATTTTCTTGGAACAAGCTTTAACAGGAGACTGGGGAGGACATTTTGTATTTAAGTCATAGCATGGATCATATGTAATAAAGATAATTAAGGTAAGTAAGATGCTCATACTCTATAATTTCCTTTGTGAAGTAACTACTGAAACCAATCATTACAGCAGCCACATTATCTTTCCTTTGACTTTTATTGTATATGCTACCTGTATTCAAGCACAGTCCAAAAATAGTGCGTGGCGAAATACAGAAAAAGCAGTCCCTTGTTTTAAACCCACTTGTTCTACAAAGAAGTGAGATGAAAATTCTCTCCCTTTTCACCTTCCCGGAATATGACATCCTGCTTTGTCCAGTGTCTCTACACTATGATGTCATCTGTCTACTAGACACCTACTGAGTCATTTCAGGTACAAGATAGTTTACTGCAGTAGCACACTATTTGTTTGTTATGACGTTCTGTTTGGTTGATGGTTTAAAGAGATTATTGGAGACATTATAATATGATACTCACTCTGAAAAGGTTAGGTTTAGGTTCGTTTGTCAATTTGACACAACCTAGAATCACCTGGTATAGATTGTCAGTGAGGGAATAAGTCCAAAAGGTTTGTTTGTGGGAATGTTCATAAAAGGTTTCTTAAATTAAACTATGTGTAAAGACTCAGCAACTCAGTGAATACTGAATGCTGATTTCTTCTGACTTCTGAGTTATGCGTCTGTCCATGGCTAATTTTCCATACACTTTTATGTCTCAATACAAAAGGTGGAAGAAGGCAAAAGATTGTTTAAACATTATACAAAAGACAACTAGAACAGTTACTTTCCCCAATACTTGAGACATTAAGTCATTATTTCTTGAGAAAATCATTCTGTTGTTTAAGCCGTGAAACCACCCTGTACCAAGCATCCTGAAGGCAGCCACTCTCTAGATCAAACACCTCCTATTTCCAAAGAAGGAACAGAAAGTATGGTTGAATTTTTCTGACCTTTAATCAGGGTGGTGTGGATCTACCTGTATGGGCCATCTTCAGGTCCAAAACACAAAGTAACCACATCCTAGGTTAGGGTATGTAGGCACAGCTGTTAACAACTTTGAACAAGCTCAGATTCTCTGGCCTTCAGTCAAGGTGGAATAGGGTCACATTCCGGGGCCTCCACAGCTTGTTGTGAGGGATTTTCACTTAGTTTTGTTTAGGTTTTGCCTTACAGTTCAAGTGGATCCAGTTCACAGTGGAAGGAAGCCATGGTTAGAAGGGTGGACTGTGTGCAAGCACATTCAGAGCGTCAGAAAACTTAGACCGTAACTGGCACCAATCTGGAAAATCACAAGGCCCCCACCACCAGCGATCCAATTTCTTCAGCAAGATTCCACTTTGTAAAGGTTCCAAAGCATTACCAAGCAGTTTCCCCAACTCAGCAACACTTCATTAAACATGTGAGCCTTTAGGAAACATTCCATAATCAAACCACAACAACCAGTCCGTAGATGGACGAATGCTGTTTGTCGGGATGTTTGGGATATGCCTTGGTCTCTAGAAACTATTTTCAAATTATTGCAAAGTTTTGTGCCTTTGGCTAAAATTTGCTATGCATTTCTTTTAGCCAGCTAAACTAAATATAATTTGAGAGTTGTTGAAAACAAGCTATCATAATTTACACAATTTTTTACATTCTCAATTTATCATACTATGGGGTAGAGGAAGTATAGTGGTCAGTCTTGACTCCTGTTTTGATCTCATTAGCTCAGTGCCCAGCAGCCTATCTGTAATTCTCCTAGCCTTTGAGGACAGCTCCTGGTACCTGATCATTAATGTGAAATTAGCCTTAACTCTCATGGGATCACAGGTCTAAAGTCCTTGACACTTTGTATCTTCTGAGTGAAACATAAGTGTAATTTTCTAGTGACAATCATCTTGTGGTACAAAAGGCTTGGATTTGATCTTGGAGCGATTCTCAGCAATTAGGAACAGCTCTTGATCTTGCGGCAGACCAGAGCTCACTCCTTAGCACCCATTACTGGGAGCTCACAAGCCTGCAGCTCCAGCTCCAGGAGATCTGATGCTGCTTTCTGGCCTCTAAGGATACTTGCTCAGACACACAGACACACAGACACACACACACACACACAGACACACAGACACACACACAGACACACACACACACAGACACACAGACACACACACACACACACACAGAGAGAGAGAGAGAGAGAGAGAGAGCACTGCACACACCTCAAAGTAAAATAAAATTTTAAACATTAAGCATAGAATACAAACCAATAGGGCAACTTGCTTGCTGTTCACTGTTTAAATGAGTCAAAAAAAATTATCACCGTAAGACAGTTTTCTCATCTTTATAAAAGATAAATTTTGCCTCAATAGTCATTCAGGAAAAAGAAAATCTGTGTATGAAAATATGGCGAATTCTATAAACCACAAAGACATAAAAACAATCACCCCTATTATCTCAAAAAAAAATTCTGTGTATGAAAATTTGGCGAACCCTATAAACCACAAAGACATAAAAACAATCATTCCTATTATCTCAAATTTTATCACAGAAGTGTGAGTGTGTGTGTAAGAGTCCTCAGTTCGGGGACTGGAGAGATTGATCGGTGATTAGAATGATCTCTACTCTTGAGGAGGACTTATTTTTGTTTCCAGTATTCACAGGAATTGGCTTTCAACTGTTTGTAACTACAGGGTACCCAGCACCCATTTCTGGGTCCCATGGACACCTGCACTCATATGCGCACAGCCACACACAGACATATAATAAAAAATAATTTTTAAAAAAAATAAAATTTCTCTCAATTTTAAATGTACCAAATACTCCTCTCCACAAGCAAACTCCCAGGAACTTTTTTTCTGAGGTTTTCAGACATAGAATAAAATTAATTGATTAATTAATTAAAGACATTAGGGACTGGAAAGGCAGCTCTGCAGTAAAACGACCTGGATACCAGAGTTCAGTTTCCAGCACCTTCATGGTGGTTCACAACTATCTATAAGTTCAGTTTCAGTGGATTTGATGTTTCTTCTAGCCTCTATAAGCATCAAATAATTGTGGTGCACAGAAATACATGCAGGCAAAATGCTCAGAGAATAAACTATTCTTAATAAAAAGAAAAATGAAAGACATTGAGCAGAGATACACAGTTCCACAGAATCATATGATTCTTCTTATCTCTTGAGTGAATACCTTTAAAAAGCAAGCCTAAAATTTGATCTTAACTAGATCTTGCTTTACAAGCATTCTTGCACTTATTTTAAAATTATCACACCATTTTCCTTGGATATCATTAATCTCAGTCATCGCCGAATCCACATAGGTTAAGTAGAGAACATTAAATGCTGCATCTTTGCTGATGTTTTAGGACTGGTAAATGTGACCTGTGTTCAAGCTCAATTCTGTTCTGATTTGAGTTAAAGACAGGTTATTCACTCATTGTGTTTGTCCTGATTCTATATTGAAAATTACAATATCTGATTATAAAGATACATGGGGAGAGGAGAGCAGGTCATGTGATTGAATAACTCCTTCTGTAATTTAACTCTCACATGTTGCTCCCACACACATGTCTTTTTTTGTCTTGACCCCAGGGCAGAGTCAATTGCTGTTCTGTGCACATTTCCCTAGGACCTTGTACTTAAGTCAATTACATTCATTCATCCACTACGCTGGGAGTATTTATTTACTTGATTCTCCCACTGCCCTATGACCTGCTTCAGTTTTAATAACGATTGTATCTCAGCACTCCAGATCAAAAATGCTCTGCTCATAACAACAGCAAGAACTCAGAGAGAAATTTCATTTCTTACATCTTTTACATATTCAAAATAATGTATTGGGTGTTAATATGTCTTTCTAATATGAGTGACTTTCCCCAGCAAGATTTATCTTTTAGTTTTCAGGTTATAACATAATTACATTTCTCCCTTCCCTTTCCTGCATCCAAACCCTTTTATATATCTGCTCTTTTTCAAATTTATGGCTTCTGTTTTTGTTAATTATTCTTGCATGTATATATGTATATGTATAGGGGGATATTGCAGAGAGGGGGTGGAAAGTTTGTAAGAGCCAGAGGATTAGAGAGTTTACTGTGACATTTTGTTTCCTGATAATATCAGATGTTACATCTGCAAAGTCCCATCAGCATGACTATACAAATGTGAGCTAAATAAGGATGACACCATTGGACATGACAGAACAGACAGGAGAAACATCAACTATTCTTTTTAATACTTCATTTCTATATGATGAACTTTCTTCTGAGAATAAAACAAATTTGTATGTAGAAAACAATCATTGCTTATCATAAGATATCCCTTCCCTGGAACCCCTACCTGATCTCAGGAGTTCTTTCTTACTGTCTCTTAGTAAACATTGATTCACTGTACTCAAACATATAAAATTAAACTTCAAAATTCAAGTGGATGTATGAACATTTTGCATGTGAATGTTTGCATATGTGTAAGTGCATATTTCTCTCTCTCTCTCTCTCTCTCTCTCTCTCTCTCTCTGTGTGTGTGTGTGTGTGTGCATGTAGAGGCCCATGTTTGGTGGTGGGAAGCTGCCCTGATTGCTCTTTAACCTTAACATTTAGTCAGGGTTTCTCAAGCAAGCAAAGAGTTCACCTTGTGGCTCGTCTTGCTTACCAGCTTACTCTGGGGATCCTGTTCTTTCTTCTCAGTCTGGAACTACAGTCAAAACACCGTACACACCTAGCATTTGTGTACAACATGAGCTGCAGTCCTCATGTGTGACAAGTGCTTCAACCACCGACAGCCCTGCCTTTATGGCCCGAAAATTCATTTTTATATTTGCAATAATGAGTTCCTTGGGGTTAGAATCCAATATCTTGGAGGAGTGTATATTGTGGTCAACATAAAATTTTCCATTCAACTATGATGCCTTTCCTATAAATACTCTCATCTTTATAAGTACTGTGTTCTTAATTTTACCAATTTTTCCTTTAACTATATCTCATCTTCCTGTTCCTTAGCACCGACCTTCATTCATTTTCAAGAGCACATGTGGTTTTGACTTGTTTGTTTCTGCAATGGCCTTAGTAAACAATCGACTGTCTGTTCTTATGAGCTTGCACTTTGTCCATAAACAAAGCATTAGAACACAATCGGGAGCCAATCAGAGCATGCTGGATAGAACCATGCAGAGGATGACAGAGGATAGAAATCACTATGGGCTTGAAGTTGTCACTAACGGCAGGAAAACCTTTGAAAAATGATCTCTAATCTCCCTAGGACAATTGTATATTTGTATTCTTGTATGCTTCATCAAAATTCTGATCAGTTGGTCATTAAGACAAAAGCTTACTGTGATCCACGGAGACTAAGGTCCAATCTATAATATGTTTTCCTCTTTGTTTCAGTACCAATGGTGAGGCAGTATGGAGGTAAGAGAGTGAATAGCCTGGGCAGCTAACATGAGAAATAGGAGGGCACAGCTCTCTGAGGGCACAGCACTTGGAAAGCACATGCTCTTCTCTCGGTGCTTAGATATCCAATTCCTAGACTTCTTACAGTTTCCCTCAGGTCCTAGTAGTGCCACCCAGGGGAACAACCCTTGCAGTTTGGATCCAGACTATTCACATACTGAGATTTCTCTAAAGCCAACATTTCCCACCCAACTGTTAAGGCTTTTCAGATCAGTTTTATGTTCCAGATCCTTCTATTCTTAGGCCTATCTTCACCCAACAGATCACTGATTCCTTACACATTAGTTTTCTCTTTCCTTTTCATTTCTTCCTCTCACCTTTATCCAGCTGTGGGTACCAGCTTCCTTCTTAACTTCCCAGCTGTATCCATAGGTATGCCTTAAGTTCACCATGTCATCAGACTAATGCCAGAAACTGGTTTCACAAAATGAAAGAAAGGCAGTTAAATTTTACCCTCCAGTAGTCTTCTCTGTGCTCAGCTAATTATGGGATAGGGAATTTGCTGACCAGGATGGCTTTGTATTTGATCCTATCAGCACAGGGGAAAACAGTCAATGAAGTACAGTAACAATCCAGCTTTTAGTTTTCCTTATATTCTTTTTTGTTAAAAAGAGGTATTTATTTTTATTATATGTGTACGAACGTTTGCAATTGGAGTTATAGATGAATATTAGCCACCATGTGGTGCTGGGAATAGAACACAGGCATTCTGGAAAGAGCAGTTATTAATTGCTGAGCCATCTTCCAGCTTTTCCTTCACTCTTTAGACAAACTGTTTGCTTGTTTGTTTGTTTGTTTGTTTCAAGACAGGGTTTCACTGTACCTTTAGAGCTTGTCCTGGAACTAGCTCTTGTAGACCAGGCCGGCCTTGAACTCACAGAGATCCACCTGCCTCTGCCTCCCGAGTGCTGGGATTAAAGGCTCTGTTTGAGTTTTCAGTCAAGAAAATTATGTACTTTTAATAAACTAGTAATATGTTGACACACGATAAATACATTTGAAGGGAATACTTAAAGACAAAGAATCTAAGAATTTGTTCACCTGTACCTTCCCCAGATATTTTTAAAATCAAACTGTCCCTTTGCTGTTCATTTACTTGCTATTTTTGCTTCTTTGCAGACAAAAATTAGAAAAAAAATGGAGATTTGAAAATACTTCTCAAGGATTAAAGAACTATATTATTCATATTGGTAACATCTATTAAATTCAGTGATAACTAATTTTATTTTTAAAGATTTAAAGCAACGAAATGCAGAGTTGAAATAAACACATGCTGATGAATTTGATTATGGAATCTCACAGGATCAGACAAACTTTGGCTTATCATTTGTCCTTTCTTGGTCTTCCTTCATCTGTTATAAATGCAGTCTGCTATTTTCAAAGCTATAAGCAAAAGCATTCAATTGGAAAAGATAATTTAAGTCTGCTTAGTTTTTACTTGTTCGTTTGGGAGGCTTTCATATACTGGTGTGGTTACCAGCAGGAGAGTTGCACAAGATCAAGCCAGATAGTTTAGCATGCAGTGGGGAGGGACTCTGAATGCACCATGGTTAGCTGAGGAACTGTTGACAGTTGATGACTGCTAAAGATGGCAGAGTGAATCACAAATACCACTACTGTTCTGAGAATTAGAAAGATCTTTACATCTTTTGTGCCAATGAAGGCACATTTTCTAAGAGAAGCAGAGGTAAAAGTTGAAGAGGTTTTCAAAGAGACTCTTCCAGGTCACAGTTTGAAACTCAGAAGATACTGAGGGGACAGAAGTAGTGAAGAATCTTGTAGCTCTCATTTGTGTTATGATAAATCGGTCAAGTGTACTGCTCAGGATGACTTCCACAGGTCTTTTTACTCATGGGTCATTTTGGTTCTGGTTGACCTACAGGCAACTCTGTAGACACTATCTGGCTCTTCTCTGTCTTTTAATATCCATCATAAGTAAAGTCAACACTGGCCATGCTGTTGATTCAGAAGGGGATTTGTTAAGCTTCCTGTACTTTGAGTAAGTTTCATTTCCACTGTGTATATTCATCTTAATTATATAAACATATTAACAGGATGTTTTTTCTTATTTTAATAGTCTAATAATTATTTTATTAATTATTTGAGGATATCATGTCTTTTGATCAATTTTATGACGATTTCCCCAACTCCTCCTCCTTGATCCAGCCTCTTTTTCTTACTTACACAACTTTGTATCATTTTTTTCTTAAACCCATCAAATCCAATTTGTGCTACCCTAATATTCTCGCCTTTGTGGCCTTCCATGGGAGTGTGTATTCAACTTATGAGGACTATACCGTTATAGAAAATTGACTCTCCTTTTCAATTAGCTATTATTTGTCAATAGCTCCTTGGTGAGGGGTGTGACTTCATACTCCACTATCCACAGTTGGTGAGATTTGCTCTGCTTCGAGCTTGCATGTGTTTCATACTTGTTGACACAACTGTAGAGGTCACACATGCAGTTGCTCTGCTGAGGCTAAAGGAACATGTTTCCTTCTTTGTCCCTTCTTTTGGAATAAAACGCAAAGAAGTATAGTATAAATGTTCCATTTCAGAATGAGCATGCACCAGTCTCTGTTTTCTACACATCGGTCATTTGTATGTCTGTTTTAATCATCACCTTCTATAAATAGAAACTTCTCTAATTAAAGTTGAAAGCCATGCTAATCTATGAGTGTAAGGATAAGTTATAAGATTCCATTTAAATACTAGGTCAATTTAGAAGAATGATTGCAATAGGTTCTCCTTTGAGACTTATGACCTTCTAGCCACAGGTTCTTCATGGTGCTTCATTTAACATACACTAGACAATCATTTACCATGTGTCTAACCTTTTATAAAGAAATGTATTACAAATTTATGTTTAACTTAGAATTAGTACTAGTGAAAAAGTCATAGTGTTGGTTGACAATTTAGCATATTTGGGAAAAGGAGACTAATCTGGAGAAATTGTTTCCATCAATTGTACTTGCTGTGTTTAGGGTACCATTTCTAAAGTGATAATTGAGAAGGACACAGTCCAATGTGGTTGATAGCATTCCTGAGAAGGTGATGCTGAGTTATTTAAGAAGGGTAACTGAGCAAACCAGGGTTAGCAAGTCTTCAACGGCACTCCTAAATGACCTTTACCACAGTTCATACCTCCAAGTTCAAGAATTTGGCTACCCCTGATGTATTGTCACTTGGAAGTTTGAAATGAGCTAAGCCGTTTTCTCCCCAGTTTTTGCTAGCTAGAGTTTTATCACGGTGGCAGAGAAGCAAACTGAACAAAGAATATATTCCAAACAAGCAGTGAACATGTGTCCTAGATTACCATAAAGTAAGTGATTAGTAGCAGAGGCATCCCAAAGGTGTCAAATTATCTGCTTTGATTTTCCCAGCCAAAGGTCACTGTCACAGAATCTATTTTCTCAAGAAGTCATCCAAGTCACATACTAATTATTAAGCAGAGTGTATGCTACAAATTACATCATTGTAATTTGATCTTTTCTTTTGCCAAATTCTTCTAATCATTCATTTTAGCACATTAACTTTTCCACAAGCTTAATTTGAGGAGAAAAAATAGCGTATGACCATTTGAAAAATCTTTCTGTTGTTACAAATATTGCTAATCATTCACACAGAAAATTCCTGTCCCTGAGTTTCATGCAAATTATTCAAAGAAGATGCCAATGTCAACACAAGATCAGAATTGTCAATTACATGATGAGAGTTTCTCCTTTGATAATCTAAGCAGCAAGTTGTCTTTAGAGGACCCACATGTAAATAATTTATTTTGTAAACTATCAGTAAATTGAATGTTGAGATAGCCATATTACAACAACAAAGCGTTGTGAGCCCTGTCTTTAGGGAATTTGGATAGGATAGAATGAAATTAAAGTCCCAAATTACTGTAGTATATCTTAGAGAGCAATCTACCACTGAGTTTACTGTGAGCATGCCTGTGAATTGAATTTGCTCTGTACAGAATAATTTGTTTTACAATCAAAATATTCAAGATATCTGGGACTGAACATACAGTTTTCTGTGTGGTATATACTTACATCTCTATTTTCACAGCACTTTTTTTATGGAATAGTGTATAGAAAACTTAACATGGAAATTTGGTCATGACTAAATGGCTGGCTACCTATGCTGCAGCATTTTTATGAATCTTTTCAGATGTGCAATAATGATATTAGTATGATAATAGGAAGCCATCCATGCATGGTATAAAAAGACTATTATATTCAGCATCAGAAAACCAGCATGGTTCAATAATAAACACAACTTAAATGAAATGAAAGATCACACAGCTCCTAACTCTGAAAATGTGTTAATTAATCATTCTATGTTGCCACACGAGAGAAAAGCTCAAATATCAGTTTAAACTCATTGCTCAATAAGGACTTGCAGTTCAAGCTGGTGTGAGCTCTTAACTGCTGTCCCAGCAGCACTATGTCTGCCCTCTGTTGCCTCCATTCCTCTATCACTCATTTTAACCCTCTGGAACATAAGCCCAAATAAACTATACCTTTATTACAAAATAAGATTATATGAATGTCTCTGCTTATCTGTGCATATTTAATTTATTCTAGTAGGAAAAGGTAGTATAGGACCTAAACTTTTTATTTGAGCAAATATGGAACATTCTTATGCCATCCCGCCATAAAGTCTGCGTAGAATCATAAAATATTAATTTCTGTACTATTTGTTTATATGAAAGGGATAATGAACTTAAGAACTAAATTATTTTCAAAGAGTCAATGAGTAGGTACAAATGATTCCTTTGAGAGAACAGCTGTAGTCAGAACTCAACATTAATTGTTTGAATATGCCATGACTTGTGTTGATTCAATTCAAAAGCAACCATTTTATTTGGAAATTAATTTTTTAATTCAGTATTTTACATTTTCCCATCTTTCAAAGAAAGGAAATTCGTATAAGAACCCTGTTTAAAAATGCAAATACAGTGTTATCCCTAAATAGTCACTCAATTTAGATGGCAACAAGCCTTCATCAACAGTCTCACCTTGAAAATTCACCCACTCCCTTCCATGTCTCAATCTGAAATGGTCCCTGTGGAACACTGTCGTTAAAATTCAGAGGACTATTCCCTTGGTCTCTAGTTATGTGACTTCAGATTAGCAAAGCGTTTGGACACACAGCGTCTGTGGCTTGAGATTACTTCCCATACCTCAGAAGGTTATCTGCACACCTCCCATGCTTCTTCTACCAGGCACATCTCGATGCTGAGCCCTTCACTGGATGATTGATACCACAACCATAGTTCACAGATGATTGCTGTTTCTTCCTCCTAGGCCTGTGGCTTGCAATCCTAGCTGCTCTTCATTAAGTCATAAGCTATCTAAAACATAGACCACAACATGCTTTTGTCCATTGCACATCTCCTAGATAGGTTCTGGATATGACAAATAATGCTGCTATTAACATAGTTGAGCACATGTCCTTGTGGCATGATTGAGTATCCTTTGGATATATACCCAAAAGTGGTATTGCTAGGTCTTGAGGAAGGTTGTTTCCTAATTTTCTGAGAAATTGCCACACTGACATCTAAAGGGCTGTACCCGCTTGCATTTTCACCAGCAATGCAGAAGTGTTCCCTTTACCCCACAGCCTCCCCAGCTTAAGTTGTCATCAGTGATTTTGATCTTGGCCATTCTTACTGGTGTAGGATGGAATCTCAGAGTTGTTTTTATTTGTATTTCTCTGATGACTAAGGATGTTGAACATTTCCTTAAGTGTCTTTCAGTCATTTTAGATTCCTCTGTTGAGAGTTCTCTGTTTAGGTCTGTACTCCATTTTGTTTATTGGATTATGTGTTCTTTTGATAACCAATTTCTTGAGTTCTTTGTATATTTTGGAGATCAGCCCTCTATCTGATGTGGGGTTAGTGAAGAACTTTTCCCATTCTATATGCTGTCTTTTTGTCTTGTTAACCATTTCCTTTGCTTTACAGAAGCTTTCAGTTTTAGGAGGTCCCACTTATTAATTTTTTCTCTCAGTGTCTGTGCAGCTGGGGTTATTTATATTTAGGAAGTGGCCTCGCATGTCAATGCATTGAAGTGTACTTCCCACTTTCTCTTCTTTAAGATTCAGTGTGGCTGGCTTTATGTTGAAGTCTTTGATCCATTTGGACTTGAGTTTTGTGCATGGTGATAGTTATAATTGTCTTAAACCTAAGAACTTGATATTGATGGAACATAGGCACATGAACCTATTTTATATTTGGTAAATAAAATGCAATACTTCAAGAATAAAACTTCTATATTTTTGCTCATAATTTTAAAAATTCTCGAATTTTTATTACTTTTTCTAAAACACGTTGG
Organism: Myodes glareolus; assembly: GCF_982192425.1. NCBI lineage: Eukaryota > Metazoa > Chordata > Mammalia > Rodentia > Cricetidae > Myodes > Myodes glareolus. The sequence continues at coordinate 31,080,002 of NC_142031.1, read as the reverse complement.
ATATATACATGTATGTGTATATGTATGCATGCATGTATATGTGTTTGATAAAGTGCACATCTTTGGAAATTTCAAACTTTTATCATTTTTATTAATTTACTTTGAATCAACTTTGTAGTTAGCATGTTTTATTTCAATTCAACTTTTGGAAAGAAACCATATTCCTAAGTGGAAAAGTGCAAAAAATATATAAATCACTTCGAAATTCAGCTTCAACCGAATCATGAGATTCTGGTCAAAGATGAAATAAACCAGACAAAGAAAAGTCGGCAAAGAAGAGTTTATTCAAGACTATTGCATTAGGGAAGTCGGGATATCCCAGTGCTGTGGGAAGAGCAACCTAAGCCACTGGTATTTGCTAATAGACACTCAGAGACGTCAGGCTCTTGTCACTGTACAGTGACAGAGACAGAAGTACAATCGCTTCAAAATTAAATTTTGAAGTGATTGCTTCCAGATTCTTGAGGGAAGTATGCCTGGGATCAGCTAGGCAAAATTCTGAAGAAAGACTTGTGTCTCTCAAGGGCAGAGAAAGAATTTAAACATGCAAATTCTCACAAGTAAATACATTTTAAACAAGGAATCACAGGGACACATTAAGAAGAAGGATGTTTAAAGTTTAATACAGCTGAACTAAATAGGCAATTTTGATCAGTTCCATGGTGGTTTTATGCTATTTCCTTTCTCTATTTTTTCTTTCTGCAGTCCTATTTTAATTTTTTTTTCTTTTTAGCTTTTTTTTTATTTTTCCATTCAAAAATTTACACTTGCTGCCCTCCTCCCATTCCCCTCCCGCTCCCCCACTTCTCCTCCTCCCTCCCCCTCCCTCCTTAAGAGAGGGCCAGGTACCCTGCCCTGTGCGAAGTCCAAGGCCTTCCCCCCTTCCATTCAGGCCTAGTCATCCAAATAGACTAGGGTCCCAAAAAGCCAATACATGCAGGAGAAACAGGTCCCACTGCCTTTATGCAGTCCTTTTGTCACTTCTCCGTACCGCACTACCAACATTCATTTAGACATCTTCAGGTCTACTATTGTCTTCACCCATCACGACGCCTTACTTCAGGTTATTGTAACAGAAAGTATTGTGTACTTAAATTATTCTTAACAGATTAGGGGCTGTAAAGTCAACCCTCAAGACCAACCTGATCCCTGGTGCATCCTGTTATATTGGGTCATATTTGTCCCAGTTGATGGAAATTAGTTCTTTGGAGTCCCTTTTACAAGGGCACTGTGTTTCTCTTGTGTAACTGATCTGCATGGACTCTCAATACCACAACATAGGTTATAATATCAACATGTAGGAGACAATAGACATTCAGTCTAAAGTCCCATCTATATTTATTTTGTAGTATTTTCATTCTCCTATACTTTGTGCCTTGAATAGACATTTATTTACTAATCTCTCTATATTGAGATAAGCAAAACAACGGACCATAAATTTTATTATTTTCAAAATCATGTGGGTAAATTTCCCACCAATTCTTCATTATTCAAAAGGAAAGAAAGAAAGTGAATCAAAGGATGCTAAGAAAAAAAATGGAGTTAGGATTCCAATGCAAGAGAGAGAAAATAAGGCATTACTCACGATGTGTGCTCTAAGAGGAAGATGTCCTGTGTGAGATCTGACTCACCCCTGCTCTGGGGGAAAACAGGGGAAAACAGCCAAAACTGAATTACTTTTCAGTGCTACTGGCAGTAATTCAGGAGAGCAGACACAGTCATATGTGTCAGGAGAATTCTCCAGCCAGTGCTGTTTGAAGAGACAAGATGAGTTTCAGATCTCCCAAGCAACTATTTAGTTGCATCGAGGAAGCAGAGCAGTTGAAGTGATTGCATGTGGAGTCCTCTGTGTGCTCTTCCTCCCCCTCTACTCCTCATCCTTACAAACAAGGTAATTGCAGTGGGATGCTTGTCTCCTGTTGTCTCAATCAGACCAAGTAGTTCTCAGTCAGACATTCCTTCCTGTCTTCAGTCTGACTTCTGCTCTATTAAATCTTTCCAAATAGCCCAGGCACTCATTCTAACCACACATACTTCCTGTTTCTGTCTTTGTTCCTTTCTTTAATTTTCCATTTTCTTCTTTTCTCCCTCTCTTTCAAATGCTGGCAAGAGCCTAAGAGTGCTTTCTCTGGTAACTTGGGTTTTTTTTAATCCCATCACTATGCAGCAGTTTTGTTTTATTCTACCACATGGATGCTCATAAAACAACTTTATCTATTCTTCTTCATCCTCATCTTCTGGATACCTTTCAATATTCATGGATTTTTTTTACATGATAATAAAATTGTTTTTGAGTTTCCCTCTAGGTCTATTCTTAAATTCTTTTATTAATAAGATTAAGAACCCTAAGAGTAGACTCCATTTTCAAATAGTAGATGGTACCCCAGGTGAGGTTCCCCACAATTTCTGGTAATATTCTTATCACCATATATATTTTGACATGTTGTTTTTAAAATTAATCTTTATAACAAAACCTAAACAAGAGGCCAAGTAAGATAAGGGAAAAATACGGATTAAGGCGAGGCAATACTTTCATAAGCATTTATCTAACAGCCAGGTTTGCATTTGACAAGCAAACCCTCACAAAAAACTTAAATTTAAATTTAAAAATCTCTTTGTAACTATTATATAAGTGGGAGCCTGAGCAAGCGTTCAATTTATTTGAGCTTTACGATGTTATGATCTACTTGGACTCTGGGAGCATGTAACACAGTGTGAGTTCTTAGTTGACCTAGAAAAGCTCTCTGAAGGATTGAGAAACAATTAGAAATTTAAATGCGTAAAAATGGAGACATAATTTATGTAATGTCACATGTTTCAATAGTACTACTGGGGGTAAAAAGACCTTCCATGACTTTGTTCATAGATTTCTTTTGCTAGTAATATATATTGATGTACTTAATACTGCTTGTTTTTAATAAAAGGATCTCAGTACATTTTACTGACATGCTTTATTTTTATTTTTTAAGTTTGAAAAAATGACTTCTAAAGTAGAAAAGCAACTTTTTCAACTTCAGACAGTTTTTTTCACAAATTTTATTTAGGTATCACATGAGTTCCAGATTTTAGTCCTGCATTTCTGAGGTCATATGGATATTTGCCTAGCCTTCACAGATACTTATTCTCCAGTGGTCTCTGTTATAAACAGGTTATGAAACAACATTATCAAAACAGGCACTGGGGATGAAACTTCACAGCAACATCCGTGTAATTGGTGCTACCAGATGTATCTCATCTTTTTCTATGATGTAGTATCCAGGTTATTCACTGAAGAATTGAACAATTCACGGCAAAACAAAAGTATATTGACTAAAATACACACTACACAATGGGACCTGGTTCTAGCTCAGTGTCTGGAGTTGCTTTATGGGTTCTTTTTCTACGTCTAGATAGAGTTAAGATCTGATCCACAGTGACAGTGGGGAATAGGTTCTTCTAAGGAATTAGGATTTTTTGTGAGTTTGAAAGACAATAATAAATATTAACTTGGACAAAATAAAGCTAGTCCAGTTTCTTTCATGTAGTTTCATACAGCATAGCATTCTAATGGAATGAAGTCTACCTTCCATGGAACCACCTTTTGGGAATGTGTGTTTTCTGCTTATTGAGTAACTTTACTGAGCCCTACTGTCCCTCTCGCTCTGCAATCACACTGGTTGGGACTCACCTATAGATCCTGTTCAAACATAGATAATGAAACTTCAAAGGCAGAAGCTTTATTCAGTGGGTCTGAGATGGACTCAGACAATTATTAATTCCCACAAGTTCCCAGGAGACCCTGCTTTTGCTCATAGAAAGTGCCTGTTCTGAAGGTGATGATGGTCTCGCTCCTTCTTGATTTAATGCTGCTTTGATCTAGACAGCGTAGACATGCAGAGCTGTTCTCACATATTAAACACCATTATCATCATCGTAGATGTTTACTCTCAAACAACTGATGCATGAAGCTGTGCTCTACCAACTCGAATACAAATAGGACTAGTTTATTCACTTTCCATGAGCTTGGAGTGACACCTGAAGTTTCACATGTCAATCAAACTGTTTCATAAGGTGACTACACTAGGAGATGAAGGTTCCTGAGGATACTGGTGTAGCAGCTTAACAAACTTGCCAGTGTTAGTAAGTTTTGTTTGTTTGGTGTTTTAAATAAATATATAATTTAACCCGGAATATATGTTAGCAATTGTTAATTGTTAATATGAGTAAAGTTGCCCATGATGGCCAATAGTGATGAATCTCTTGAGCTGGAGTTTTGAGTGGTTGCGAATAGCCAAATGTGGGTGCTTAAAAAAAAATATTTCCTCTTTAAGAGCAGTTGAATTTCACAGTTTATGTTCTCATGATTGTCTTCTCTCACCAGAAAAAAAAAAACTTTTTGTGTTCTAAAAAGAACATAAATAAATAAATATATAAGTAAGTAAATAAATAAATAGTCAGAGTGTGCAGGGAAGCCAAAATAGACTTTATCTTCTGAAGTAACTCTTAGAGAATTTAACTCTCAGAGACAGTTTTTAGTCTTAAATCTGATCGGTATTGAGAATATCGCCTAATCACTGGATGCCTCTTTCTTTCTTTGTGATTTTCAGGGTATAAGCAGTTTAAATAAAAAAGACCTTCTTGAGTATCATTGGTAAATTACTAAGCCAAGGAGCATAATGACTCTCCTTGTCCTATGGACATATTAGTGAGTGCTATCTCTTCTTTGGTGTCTGATATTGAAATGTACAATGTATGAACCCAAGTGTACTGAACGTATAAGGTGATTATCAGGTGTCAACTATAGAAATAAGAGTCAGGACTGGGGAGATGTCACAGAAGTTTAGAACACTGGCTGTTCTTGTAGACCTGAATTCAGTTCACAGCGCCCACATTGCAGGTTACAATCATTCATAGCTCTGGTTACAGGCAATCTGGTACCATCTTCTGCCCTCCATGGGCATTATAGACAATTGGTGTAAAGACACACAAAGCAAAAACTCATGGATATAAAAAAATAAATGATCCTTGATAAAAACAGAAACAAAAAATACCAAAAACACCCAGAAGTAATTCCACACTTCAGTATCTGTCATTCAAACTCCTCTTCTCCTAGTCTGATTAGAGTGATGGACACATCAAGAAGTTGTCCATGTCTCATATTCATGTGAATTTCAGTAGTTTACCCCCCATCTATATTCTACAACAAGTGAAGAGGGGAGGTAATTACTCTCCTTGATGTTAAACCCTGAAATATAGGCAGAAGGAATCATGATTTCAGCAACGACTTATACAAGGCAAGGGAGGTTTCTGTTCTTATCCTGCTATAGAGATGTTTGCAGAGAAACTGGCACAGTTGTCACAAACTCTGTATTTGCTTGATGTAAGGATAAAGCTAGAGGTACTGAAATTATGTGACCCCAGCAACCAAAGAGACCAAAGCAGAAAGATTCAAGGTTACAGTTAACCAGAGCTATAAAGTGATCAGAATATATTGCGTTAAAAAGCATATAGTGTGTGTGTGTGTGTGTGTGTGTGTGTGTGTGTGTGTGTAGAGTTATATACAAAAATGTGAGTTTAAAATTAGCTAGGACAACTTATTGAGATCCTTTTTCAAGCAAATATATATATGAAATGAATGGAGAGGTAACTGTGTAATACAACACTTATCTAGCACATATTTTGGTTCACTTTTTGGTCCTACAGAAAATAAAATAAGAAGAGAAATGTTTGAAGATAAAACCATACTTATGCTGTGAGAAGACAATACTGAAAGTATATTTTGTTTAAAACTATAAACTTAGAGTCATAAGTGTTTCCATCTACATGTTTTAAAATAAATTCTGTACACCACTTTCAATTAGCCATAGAATAGGAAATACTTCCCTGGACAAGAGAATAACTTGTATACCTTTATCGATAGTATATAAATCTTCTAGAAACTATCAATTCTATGTGTGAGTCATTTGTATGTTACAGATACTGAATCCTCCTAATGAAAGGTCAGTATTCATCCTATAACAAAATCTACCTTCTCCATCCATTGGTAGACACATTCATCATGGAATGAGCCAGACTCGGTTATTAATTTTGAGTTTTGAAATGCATATTTGTTGTGAGAAATTGAAGCAGTTAGCATCCTCCTTAGGGGTTCTGCATGTAAAGCAACCGTACTTCTGTTCCCCTGCTGTTCTACTTCTTTAGAAAGTAGAGACTGACAATTCCAACTGTCAGCATTTTGTGTTTTCAAATCAAATTCTTACATAAACTATATCACTTATTTTTTTCCAAAGACTTCCTGCTTCTCTGTGGCATGCCCATAAACTAATCCTACATCTCATATATTTCTTAAATATAATATTCAAGAACCAATTGACTATACATCATGAATTCTGTATGAAAATGGCTTATATTGTCATGTCAAACTATAGGCGCTTGAAAAACTAATGTTTCAGTGATTTTTATGCCAAACATTCCATTAAATCTTATGAATAGGCTTAATCAATATGTCATGGAAGCTTTCTATTCCTGGCGAATTGAACAACATACTGACTAAAAACTGAACAAAGTTGCAACGATATTTAGGTAAGTTGCAATGATATTTAGGTCTAGGAGACAGGTCAAATTTTTGCCCAAATTGATGAAATTGGGAGGAGATTGAGGAATAGAAGAATGATGGGAACTAACAAAATGCAAGAAGAACACTCAGTGTCAGGATGAGTTTATAATGGTCTTTTGGAGTTCAAAGTTGGAGTCATAGTACTGACAATAGAAAAGAAAAAAATATACTGACAGTTTCAGCCTTTTAAAGAGACAATAGTCTTGAGGTTTTGAAACTAGAGAAAGTTACAGAAAGAAGATAATTGGAATATAAGAAATTTTTAGATAAAAAGTCTCAATATATCAGTGATGTAATGTCATTTCAGAGAAGGAATTCATTTACTACCTATGAAATTTCCCTATTATAAATTGAGGCTTTTGGACTTACCTTACAAGACAAATACTTGACAGAGAAAATAATCAGATTTATCACAGAGTTAATCTTCCTAAATACTTCAGTGTAAGCAGAAGGTGGGAAATTATTCCTGTGGACAGAATTACAGTGCCTGAGAGACCAGAGAAAGGGAATTGATTGCCTAGAACCATCAAGAAACAATGTTAGCTTCCAACAGTGTCTTTTAAAGTATTAATATATCTATCTTGAAATGATTATGCTCATTATGAATTGCTGATCATAGTCTACACATTTCCTGTGCAATCATCTCCATTGCTCGACACCCTCTATTCATTTCATGTTTATAGATTTATGCACTACATCATTAGATGTTTTGTTGCAGTTATCTAAATTATAAAAGATCTTTCTTGACAAACTTAATTTCTGAACATATCTGAAAACCTACTCATAAGATTGCTATCTATTTTTAAAGCAGCACTTTAAAAATGTTTATAATTATTTAACAGAACCATTATTATCTTTTCTCAAGAAAACACTACAAGTAGATCCAATTAGATAGTAGATAATAGAGATGGATGAATACATAGCAAAGAGGTAGATGATGTACACAAACAGAAACTAATATCTAGAGAGAGGATAGAAAGAGATGATAGACAGACAGTCAGGCAGACAGAGATGACAGATGTATACATAGGTAGATAGATGATAGATAGATAATAGATAAACAGATTACAAAGCTCATAGTTCTATGAAATTTAATACATATTATCTGCCATCTTGGCAACTGATTCTTATGATTGCATGGAAGTCATATAAAGTTAAATTTCTGAAAATATAGTGAGCCCTTTCTCTACCCATATCTAACTGTGGGGTCCATTTCATGCATTCATGTCTTCTCTGAGGGTCTAAGTTTATGAAGAACTATGAAGTTTTGTGTTATTGCTTAGTAAACATATTAAAATAATTTTTAAGTACCTGTTACATTTATCCCAGCAATAAAATATGTTAGTTTTCATAATAAGCCAATAAACCACAGTTCAGTAGAAGCATAAAGTAATAGTTACTTCACTGAATTTTGAAGCAATGAGTTTTCCTAATGCTACCCAGTGAGGCTTTCTGCTGAAATACTGGCACATTTGTGTGAAAATATAAGTTGTAACAAGAGCTTCTGATTCAGTCTCTTGAGAGCAGTGAGAAAGTAGGAATCTAGGATAAGTGCACTGCTGGCGATCAGTCTCCACAAGTCAGGATGCAAAAACATGTAGAATTGGGACATGAAAGTAGACGACATAAACTCCTCACACTGATAAACCCAATCCATGAGGCACTAGGAGAAAGCTGCATATATTTGTTAGTAATTGTGAGCAATGTGATAGTCAATATTTATTGTCAAATTTACGCCCAGTGTAATAACTTAGGAAGGGGATCTGTGGCTATGCCTGTGGGCATTATGTTGATTCTACTATTTGAGTTAGATAGATCCCACTTTTGGTGGTCTTGGCTACGCAGCCAGCATTCACTGTTCTCTGCTCTGTGGTTGGCTGGGATACTACCAGCTGCTTCTGAGTTTCAGTTTCTTTAACTTCTGTGCCATAATAGATAGTGAGGCAGAATAAACATTTTCTCTCTGAAGATGTTGTTGTCAGAGTATTTTATCAGAGCAGCAGAAGAGAAACTAAGACAAGTGGTTAGTAGTGATGATGGAATTTAAGGCTTCATGAGGTGTTGGTGGGGAGAAGAGAAATGTAGCCAAGAAAGAAACAAAATATTCTAGAAATACTGTAGATTGTATAGAAATGATTAAAAGAGGTGATATTTGGGGGGTTGGCCAAGGAAAAATAAATGAAAACCATGATTCTGGATTGATTCAGCTCCTGTGGAAAAGATAAGAACATCTTGTTGCTTGATATAGTTTCATTCAAGAAAACAAGAGCCAGAGAAGTCTTCCATGCTGATGCTCCGTGTTCTATAAGAAAATGAGTTGGTGGTTTATATTGGAGTCCAGTGGTGTGAGATCAGGAAAGAAAACTGTGATCTTGACAGTGACGACTGAAGCTCTGGGTGGTATAGAGAATGAGAGAAGGGAAAGAAGAACTCTTTAAACTGTTTATACACACACACACACACACACACACACACACACACACACCATTTCTTCCTATGGTTAACCACAACAGATGAGTAATGTCATACACTGTGTTGAGTTGACTTTCAATAGTTCCAGTCCGAACAACTGTCCTTGAAGAGTTCTCAATAATTTTTCAAATCTCCTCCTTGCTTACTTGGTAACACTTTGGGTGGCTCATTCTTTTGTTTCTCTTTCTCATTTATCACTTGATAGAAATAATTAGGAGGTTTGAATATTTTTTTAAAAGTGGGAATCTTTATTGGCTTTTAAGTACACAGTAGTATCTTTTCTTCTCAATAGTGCAAACAGAGTGGGCTCTTACAGCCTTCCTAGCAAATTAAATTACTTTTAAAAATAAAAGGAATAGGTGGCAAAAACGTTTAGCTAAAGGAGTTCTCCAGCTGACTGAACATTTATGGGCAATTCACCACCAAGGTAAGGTAAATTCACCAACAAGTAGCTATTTAGAAAACATGTGTATACTGATAGCTGTTAAATTTGCCCAACTGAATTAGTCCTAACTTCAGACCAAATATGCACATATTCAAAGTGATGATATCTTAAAGTATTGCAGTACCATCAATAAGAAAGTGAATCGGAACAAATGAATGCAGTCAAGTTGGTGAGATAGAAAGTAGGAAGTCATAACAAGTCTTAGTTAACAAAATATAACTCGGACTACTTAACATTTTGATAAAAGCTATGCAGAAGACAAGCAAAGAGTTGAAAGAGGGGATAGCTTATATATGTAAATCTGAACGGAATGGTATTTTAGATAAGGTGGTTAGTGAAGACCTTGTCAGAAACATGACATTTGAACAGGGGATCAAAAGATTAGCATAAGCCCATTGGGGTTGAGAAGAAAGAAAATGAAAACATAGCAGAAAAAAGACAGCTTGCTTTTGTAAAATGAGAACTAAGAATACCAAGACCTGGCTATAGGTGAGGGCTAATTGAGATTGAGAAACGGGGTTGGGGTGGTGAGGCATATTGTTAACTTTGGTACAAGAGGAAGCAGAGGTAGGTCACTTGTTTATGATTCAATGACCTTTGAACACAGTGGACTCTTTCACATAATCCCCACAGTTTTCTACCCTCTGTTGGAAGCTACCAGAGCTCAGGGACTTACTCTCTGCCTTAAGAGCATCCCATATGGCCTTCACTAAAAAGGCAGTCTGCCTTGATCCTCCTATAGCATGTTTGATCCAATATGACCTCGGGGGTGACTTCAGAGTTCTCACTTGAAGTTTCCTGTCTGAATTCCAAGTACCAAGGTTGTGTGAGTCCGGCTTTTTGTCCTGGAGCCACTGAAAGCTTTATTCTGAGCAAGACCTGGGTTTTCACTTGGAAATCCACAGTGATCACATGCTGGGAAGTCTTTTGCTCCCTGCTCTCCTGACTCAGAGTATTCAACCTCAATGACAAGTACGAAGGGCCAGGCTCATATAACTCATTCAGCCTTAGTAATCTTTTCAAATAAAGCATCTTCACTTTGTTCTTCTTTATAGACCCAGAGTACCATTGTATACCAGATTATAGAAAAATGCCCAAGCATGCTAAATCATTTTTAATTTGTTAATGATTGTATTGGTTTGTAATTCATGAGCCTTAAACAAAACTCAGAATTTCATATTCGTAAGTATTCCAGTTTCCTGTCTCTCTAATAAGACAGTAGCTGAGAGCAGAATAAGGCAAGAAAAGGTTGTGACTTCCAGGTCACAGTCTATCACAGAAGCAAGTCAGGAGAGGAGCTCAAGCAGGAACTTGAAGTAGAGACAATGGTGCACTATTGCTTGCTGACTCTTTTATTTCACTTGAATTCATGCTTAATTAGCTTTCTTATACCACCCAGAACCACTGTCCCAGGGTGTGATATCATTCACAGTGGACTGTGCATTTCTCCATCAATTAATTACCAAAACAATACCCCACAGATGTGCACATTGACCAGTCTCATCTGATGACTATCTCTCCATTGAGGCTTTCTTCTCAGAAAAAAATATGACACTAAATAAAGTTATATTAAAAATATTCATCCACATTTTGCCTATGTTTACTTTGACACTGTCAAAAGAGAAGTCAATAGTTAACAATAGATTCTGTGTAAGCTGAAAAACTAAACAATCACTGACTTATGATAGAGTTTGGCAATCCTGTAGTAAGTATCTGTCATGGGAATGAAAGAATGAACACATAAATAAGTGAATTATGATAGCAAATTCACTTTTATATAATTGTACCTTAATAGTATACATTTTATGGCAGAGATCCAGCCATTATCTTAGACCCATACCTATTTCATTAAAAGAATAACAACCAGCATTATTTATGTGCCATTCAACTTTTCTGTTCTCAAATATAGTCAATCATAATAAAATTTATAACTGCATTTTCTAAGTGGGTGTATTCTATTTCCATAATTAAACCTGTATCACAAATTTCTCTCGAGAAAAAAGCCAGGCTCCTAGAAGTTCCTTTAAATGGTTCGAGAATCAAAGCAGTCATTTCATTCTGTCAATATCTCTGAAACCTTCTGGGGCTTTCCTCTTGCATCTGTTAGTTGGTTCTGAAGTTCTACCCTGGGGTACAAAATTCTGTTTTACAAAGTCATATGCCTGGGAGAAATTCAAGCACCTTTCTTATGTGAGAATTCTGTTTCAACTTTACACTTGTAAAGTAATTTCTCTCTTTACTGAATACTCACTGCATGACTAAAGACGAGGCACAGGAGACTCATCTACTCTATGTTCAAAGAGCAAATGCTACCTTCTAGTTAGCCAAAAGGCATATTCTTGCATAAACAAGTACAGGGTAGTATAAAATATTTAACATGAGCCCAAATAGAATGCCACAAAAGTACATATGGAAACTAGAGCAAGCCATCATTCACTGAAGAAAACACAAGGAGAACTTGATTGAGGAATGGGATCAATCTAACTTCACCTCTATTACCATATAGTTACTGCTGCCTTTTCTGTATACTTTTGTCAATAACCTCTCTCTCTCTTTCTCTCTCTCTCTCTCTCTCATCCCCTCTCTCACTCGCTCTCTGTGTGTATGCAAATGTGTGTATGTCCATATGTCTGTGTGAGTGCAATCTTTCCTGTATGCACAAACACACATATTTATGCTAGTGTGTGAGTGCACGTGATGGTCAAAGGTTATTTATCCTCAGGTGTTCTTTCTTAAGAGCTGTCCACCTTGGTGTTTGGGAAATGCTCCTCATGCACCTTGAATTTGGGCTAGAGTGTCCACCGGGATCTTCTTGTCTCTGCCTTCCCAGTTCCAGGATTACAACTGTGGGCCACCAAGCCCAGCTTGTGGAATTAAACTCATGCCCACATGCCTCTGAGGCAAGTGCTGTATGACTGAGCTATTGCTCTAACTCAGGGAAAAACATCTTAAAGTAGATCTGTTGGATGTGCTGAACAATATCACTTCTGCTTGATTATATCTTTATTGTCTGAATTTCTGCAAGGATGGGACTCACATAGTGATCACAGATAGTCTCCTGTTTGAGGGCAAACATCTTCAATTTATCTTTGCATTTCATACAAATCCCATATTTTTCACAGAAGAGGAAATATTCCTGTATTAAAGCAGCATCACTCCTATTTGTTACTCTAATACTTTGTAATCTGAGTCAAATATATAAAAATGTGCATTTGATTACAATACTTAGTAGAGACACATTACTCTTCTTAGAGTAGAAACCAAATCTTTGGAAGAGAAGCATTTAAAAATTAATGCCAGTTAATCAATTCAGCCTATTACTCCAAAGCCTTTGTGAAGGCTGAGAGTGTTACTAATGCAATACACTCCCCAGTTAATGGAGTCAAGCCTAGCTTCAAAGTCTACTGGCTCCTTATCAGCTGGATACCTTGGAAAGTAGCACATTCCAGCAGGCGAACACTAAAACTACAAGAGGACATTCCATTCTGACTTCACACAAATGACTTGAAAATGAAAATGTGCTAAAAAGTGAGTACCCAGACCAAATACATTCTAATTCTTGAATAAGAATAGAGCAGGAAAAAAAGACAAATCTTTACAGCATATGTCAGAACTTGAGTTACAAATTGACAGAATAGTCAATATTGAAAGTCAGAATTCACTGACTTTAGAATGGTCGGTTTTAGTTATTTTTATTTTAAAACAAACATTTATTTAGTGTGTGGGCATGTGTGTGTGTGTGTGTGTGTGTGTGTGTGTGTGTGTGTGTGTGTATACATGAATAACATAGAACATGTGGGAAAGTCAGATGACAGTTTGCAAGAACTAATTCTCCCCTTCCATCCATGTGAGTATCCAGGATATATGCCAGCCTGTCAAGCTTTGTATCAAATGCCTTTACTCAATGTACCATCTTGCTGACTTTTACAAATGGTAGATCTTACATGATGGCATTCTTATGCATCTTTTATTCCAGCAAATATGTGTAAATTTTTTTACACATATTTGTACATATATATATGTAAATATATAAATTGTTTTATTTTGGGACTTTCTGAAACTAATGTCATGAAATGTAATTGATGACCTGACTGAATAGACGACTATGTCATATTTATTATTAATTTAACTTTAAAACCAAAATGGGGAAAGTGTAAAATTTCTATGAGGCATTGTTTCAGATGGCAAACTTATTTTATTCTTATGAAATGAGAGCTCTTACTTCATGCTTCTGGTTTCACCTATTAGTAAATCTTGCCATTGTTTTAATGCTTTGAATGTCTCATGAACTGTTGAATTATTGAGGTTCTTTGTTGCTATAAGATACATCTTAAAATTGGGGGGAGGCAGGTGTATAAGCTCATTGTGTGACTGTCTGCACATCACACAAGCATGAAAGTTAGAGGACAACCTCAGGGTCGGTCTTCAGTGCCCACCATGTTTGAGACAGGGTCCCATGTCACTTAGTCATGAGCTTTGTGGGATTTTCCCATCTGGGGTGGGAGGATAAAGCCTCTAACAACACCAATCTCTGCCTCCCATATGCTGAAGAGGCAACTAAATTTCCCATTTACACACTAACTTAAATGGAATAAGGTTCTGTTTGCTTTTAATTAACATTTCTGAAATATAAACCAATTCCAAAACATGTCTTCAGGTACATGTTTGATTCTTATCACATACTAACGTAGTAAAAGGATTAAACTCAAAGTTATGCATTCACTTAGCAATTGCCATTCATTTTAAATCAATTTCACTTCCAATAAATGAAGTGTCCATCTTCATTAAGCAATTCAACTGTATTGAATTCTTCCTCTGGATTTATATGATGATACTTTTTAAATGGTCTGAATAGCCCGATACAACCCTTTAATTCTGAAAATTAGAATCCAAATGTCATTCAGGAAATTGAAAATCAACTTTTTATGACTTCAGTGGAAAGAACTCATACTGAAATCTGAACAATGGCCATGAAAAGTTAATAAATAAGACTAATGATAGACCACAGTAATTTAAGAACAATCAGACACTTCAGCAAGTTATAACTAGTGTTTGAACCTTTGAGAAAAGTAGGAAACGATATTGGATTTCCATGTTATTATTTCTAAAGTCTTTGATCAAAATTTTTAAGGATCTATTTCACATTTCCCTCATACTTACTGTATAGACACATTCATTTCTCTTTTTAAATATAGTTAGTACAGGCACAAAATTGTGGAATCAGTCAATATGCAAGATGTGTAGCTCTTTACATCCCTCTGTAGCTCAGTCTTTCCTTTAAAAATATAAAACATGCCATTCCCCTAATATCTGTCTTTGAAATACTAATACAATGGGCCTCATAATTCAGGGAAATGTTTCATTGAAGTTTTGTTGTTATTGTTTATTTGTTTTTATACCTTTCTGCTGTGTTGAAAGAAAAATCCTTATCTAGGTAGAAGTAAAAGTAAATTACATTTTTTTTTGAAAATCGGAAGATTCAGTAACCATTGAGAACTTCTTGATGCAAAAGATAGAACTGAAAGCCTTAGTTAGGAACTGTTCATACACCCTTGTGAGCCCTGCATCTCTCTGAATGGAAACCATGAATGGTGAAAAAGAAAGACCAATACAAAAAAGGAAGAATATGCTTTCAGAAAAGTATAAGGGCAATGTTTAGCTTAAAATAGCTGGAATAAGTGTTCTCAGTCAATTTCTTATTTCTTATTACCTGAGGCCAATGAGATGCCTGGACCACTACATTTTCAGAGTTATAGCCAGCAATTGGGAGAATAAAAATGATTGATAATTAGTCACAGTAATGATTCTTTCCTCTGTAACCTAATTTAGATGTAGTTATAAAACACACCTCTATGGAAATTTTTGTGTGACTTATGTTCAAATGCATATATACCCCAAAGAAATCAGAACTCCCGAGGAACAGGACATATTTCCCAGATTCTTGTTATTCTGTGCACCATGTAATTGTCTTTAAATAAAGGACAGTTTTCACTGCACCCAATGAATAGCCAGGCATGCTAATAAGGACATCTTTAAATAGTATTGTTCTGCTGAGCTACAAAGTGGAGCCCAGGAGAGAATGGAAGGAGCATGGGGACCCTTTTGTAAAGTACTAAGAACACATTTACAAAAATACCAAAACTATATAAGGGGAAGTTAAGAACACTTTGTTTTAACTACTGGAAACAACAATCCACACAGGGACCCAGGTGGTTAATGTACTGTACATTATTACTATAAAGCACAAGGCCTCCTTCTCTTAGCTGCTGCAGAATCACAATTTCAATTGATTACATCGTGCCTCACAGAATAGACTCAAAGAGTAAATGAGCAAATGATGCAGTTATACTTTCAAAGCTGGCCAATTTATTTGGCTCTTGATTATTTATTATTTTGCCATTGGTCGATTTGGAAGAAAAGAATGTTACAACGGTTTCTATCTTGTAAGAGTTTGCTTCGGGTACAAGAAAGAAAACGCCAAGGGCCCCTGCTTACTGGAGTAAAAAATAGTCCAACTGTAAAAGCAAAATAGATTTCTTGAGTTCTGAGATGATATGGCATATACATCTAGAAGTATGTGGTTAATAAGGCTCCCTTGATATTTGAGTCAAAATGAAATGCATATCATAAGTTTTTAGCTATGAAATTGCTCTTTTGCATAATGTTTTAAACATAAGAGATTTAAATAATCATGGAAAACCCAACAATGTTGACATACGAGCTGCTGGGTTTCAATTTTAGATGAACTTATTTGTACAGAGGGCTCATGAATCCCTAACTTCCTCTCACAGCTGAGTCTCCTACATGCCATTGGGTTACAATGTTTTCTTTTTACAATGACTAAGGGGAAAACCACAACAATAGAAGGTATCAATAGAGCCACAATCAATGCTTCATGTGGACTTTGATGTTTTACATCAATCTGGATAGTCGGGAAAGAGAAAACTGTCATTCCTTCAAGTGAAAATAGGGAACAAGGGATGGCAAGATGGCTCAGCAGGAAGAGGCACTAGCTGTCTACTCTGAGGACCTATGTTGGAGGAGGCCACTTGTTTGTCCCAGCAGCCCAGAACCAAAATAACCACACAGAAACTATATTATTTGAAGCACTACTTGACCCAATAGCTTTAACTTCTTATTGGCTAACTCTTACATGTTAATATAGCCCATTTCTACTAATGTGTGTATCACCACGTGATTGTGGCTTACAGGCTAAAGTTTCAACGTTTTTCTCTCTGGAGGCAGCTCCATGGCTTCTCTCTGACTCTGATTCCTTTCCCCCAGCATTCACGTTAGTTTCTCCTGCCTAGCTCTTTTTACCCTGCTCAGCTATAGGCTCAAAGCCGTCCTTTATTAACCAATGCTATTCAAAGTATACAGAGGGGAATCCCATATCACCTCCCTTTTCTGTTTAAATAAAAAAGGAAGTTTTTACTGGGTTAGATTTGTGGGGGCTGCTATGGTAGAAGACAAAAACAAATTCCTGAAAATTGTACTTTGACCTTCACATCTACATTGTGGAACACAAAAGTCTATTGAATTTAATCTAAAAATGGTAAAAGAGAGGGAAAAAAAGATGTAGAACACATATTCTGTGCCCAGTGAAAATTTCTCTGCTTAATTTTTTAATTGTGTTTTCAAGTTATCCTCCACATATTAATAACAATAGGAAGAATGGATCATCATATTCTTAGGAAGGTATTTCCCAAAATATTTTCCCTGCTTAATTCCCTGAACAAAATATCTGTTTCAATTTCTCTGCTTTGTCAAAGCTGTGTTGACCCAAGACACCAATCTATCATTGGACACAATTCAAAAATCCCACAGGGTTTTCCAAAACAGAAATGACAACAAACAGTTCATGTCTAGACAGTTAGCTGGCTCATAGAGAAATATCTGAATTGATAAGAAATAAAAATGGGGATGGATATACAAGATATACAAGAGTGTAGCTCTCTGGCTCTTTTAGGCAGCAACACTTGTTGAAGAGTCTGTTAGGTAGCTTGACTTATGGGGGTTATCTTTCAGAAGTCTTTACTACTTATGTGTGATTTGTGGAGGTAGGGTTCCTTGAGAATCTGATCAGTTTCCCTGAAAGATGGAATATTTGACCTTTTTTGTTTTTAGAACATCCTCTATCTTAAGAGCTTCACTCAACACTGCTGCACAACAACTGTGTAGAGAGAAAAAACCAATTACCGAGATGGAAGCCTATTTTTTGTCTTTTATTTTTAAATAAAATTTTATTTAGCATACAAAGAAATTGGTTTCATTGCAACATCTTTATACTTATACCACACTTCATTTGTTCCTAACTTTTAAAGTTGCATTTTGTTGATTTCATTTGCCTATATCTAGGTATGTATGTGTAGGTCGTCACCTATTTTCCCCAGCCTCCCCATCTATATCTCACTGGTCCTGAAGTCGTCAATTCTGCTACCATGACTTATATGTTCATGATCTTTCTTAAAGAAAGCAGTGACTAAAATGTTATCACAGGCACAGCTTGTCATTTCCAAAGAATACCCCACCCACCACCCCACACAAAACAACCAGCCTACTAACTCATCGAAAATTGAGTCAAGGTTCAGCTCAATCTGGACTATAAGGGGATTTCTGGCAATTAATAAATGCCAGCATTCCTCACCTCAGAAACTTGGAAAAGTGAGCTTCATCTTCCAAAAGGAACATTTTCTTTAGCTATGGCAGAAGGGACATAAGGCTTTCCAATTGACGTGTATCTAAGGCACCTGTCATAATCAAAATCCATACTAACCTTCAGGCTCCCTTGGCTCCTACTCAGAAGTAGTTCTTAAACATTTCAAAACTCCCTTCTACTTCATAAACTCTCATCCTTCAAGATACCTGTTCTCCTTATAACCCCTCAGACTTTTTCCCATATTGCATCTCACTGTTTTCCCAAGAGACGTTCTTGACAGTTTGCAGTAAATACTCTCTGTTCCATGCATGAAGTGGCCACTTTGATTTTTTTACCATGCTTCTCACGTGCATCTGGTAGAGGGATATATGGTTCTATTGACATACACTTGTGACTGTATATCAAGCCTGTGATGACCTCCAGGCTGCCTCCATATCATAGTTACCTATTATACGCTTCAAAATCCATATAACTCTAGTTATAAAAATTACATGGTATTGGCATTAAAAACAGACAGGTTGATCAATGGAACTGACTCTAAGATCCAGATATAAGTACACACATCTATGGACACATGACTTTTTAAAATAAGGCAAAATATATAAAATGGAAAAAAGTATATTCATCAAATGGTGCTGGTTTAAGTGGATATCAGCATGTAGAAGAATGCAAGTAGATACACATTTATCATCCAGCACAAAACAAAGTGAATCAGAGACCTCAACATAAGACTGGATACATTGGACCTAATAGAAAAAGTGGGAAATAGTCTTGAAAGTATTGGTACAGGAGACAACTTCCTAAATAGAACACTGTTAGCATAGGCACTAAGATCACAATTAATAAATGCGATCTAATGAAACTGGAAAGCATCTGTAAGGCAAACAACACCATCAATAGCACAAAATGGAAGCCTACAGAATGGGAAAACCTATTTTCATCAACTCCACCTCTGGCAGAGGTCTAATACCCAAAATATATAAAGCAATCAAAAATTAAACACAAATAAACCAAATAACCCAATTTAAAATGGTGTATAGATTTAAACAGAGAATTCTCAACAGAAGAATCTCAAATTGCCAAGAAACAGTTTTAAAAATTGCTTAACATCCTTAGACATCTTGGAAATACAAATCAAAATGACTCTGGGATTTCATCTTGCCCTGTCAGAATAGCTAAGAGCAAAAACACAAGCGACATTTCTTGCTTGAGAGGATGTGTAGCAAGAGGACACTCTCCCATTACTGGTGGGTGGGCAAATTTGTACAGCCACTTTGGAAATCAATATATGGTGGATTCTCAGAAAACTGAAAATTGATCTACCTCAAGACCCTCCTATACCACTCCTTGGCATATAACCAAAGGACACTGTACCCTACCACAAGAATATTTGTTCAACTTAGGTTCAAGAACTAATGTGGGATTTCCCTCTGTATACTGTGATTATCATTGATAAATAAAGGAATTGCTTTGGGCCTATAACAGAGCTATAGGAGAACAGAGATAGGTGGGGGAAACTAAGCTGAATGCTGGGAGAAAGGAGGCAGAGTCAAGTGAAGCCCTGGAGCTGCCAATGGAGACAGACATGCTAAAACTTTGCTGGTAGGCCACGACCTCATGGTGATGCACAGATTAATGGAGATGGGTTAAATTAAGATGCAGATGTAAGAGTTAGACAATAAGAAGCTAGAGTTAATGGGCTAGACAGTGATTTAATTAATACAGTTTTTGTGTGATTATTTTGGGACTAAGCAGTCGGGAATAAAACAAATGGCAGCGTCCTCCTACACACAACAGCTTTGTTCATACTAGCCAAAGACTGAAAACAACATAGATGTCCCTCAACCTAAGAATTTTAAAGAAATTGTGCTTCATTTATACAATGGAATATTACTCAGCTGTTGAGAAATAAATAAGTAAACAAATAAATAAAGAACATTATGAAATTTGCAGGCAATTGAATAGAACTAGAAAATAATCATCCAGAGTGAGGTTACTCAGACCCAGAAAGGCAAACACGGCATATACTTACATATAAGTGGATAATAGCTTTAAAGTAAAGGAAAATCATGCTACAATCCACAGATCCAGAGAGGTTGAGTAACAATGACGAGTAACAATCCAGAGAGGTTGAGTAACAATGAGGGGAGGGCGTGGGACACATGAATCTCCCTGGGAAGGTTAGATAGGTTCCTTGGGTGGACTGGACTGGATGCAGATGGTGACAGGAAGGATTATGTAGTGGAAAAGAGATAGAGGGAGAGAATACTGGAAGAAACAAGTAGAATTGGTGGGCATCTCATTGGTAAGCTAGAAAATCATTGCAATGGAAACTCCTTGAAATCAAGTAGTAATATTGGGAGATACAGATTCTGAACCAACCATCTTGTGCAACCAGGCTAGGCTTCCACTGGATGGACTGGGACACCAACCCAGCCACAAAATCTTTGTCTTACAATGAGCCCTGACCTAAAGATGCGCTAGGCCAACATGGAACAAAAGGTCTGGGAATGACCAACCAATGACTGATACAATTTGAGGCCCATGCCACAAGAAGGAACCTAACCCTGACATTATCTAGAGGGTTAAGACCCAGAGGCTGGATAGCCCAGACACCTAGGACAGAACCAGTAGGACTGGAAAAAATAATGTCAAAGGTCAAGGGACACCACAAGAACAGGGAAAGTAAAATAAACTAACCAGAGCTCATACACTCTTTAGCCCCTTGTTTTGGACTTGACCTATCATGTTACACTGTAACAGATCCTCCCTGTTTTTGTAGCATGCGCATTCAAATGTAGGCTGTGGAGAGCTTGTACAGGATACAGCTGCCCTCCATGGCTATGATGTATGCCATCCATGTTCATAGGTATTTAAACTATTCTTAACATTTTATGTTAATATGCCAAATGAGAGTGAAATCGAAAATAAAGCATTGAAAATACTTTATATATAATTTATCTGGAAAGTAAATTGGATTAACCAAAATAACAACCGCTATTTTGTAAAATTGCTGCTTTCAAGCAACGGAACTTGAGTCACCATGGGAAACAAAAATAGAGCCAGGGAAGGGTTGATTTCTCTTTTTTAACACTGATCACTAACCAATCACTTTCTCTGCTTCTCACATACAGATACCCCACCACGTGAAGCCCTTGCCATATTACAGTTACGACCAACCAGTGATTGGGTACTGCCAGGCCCACCAGCCTCTCCACATCAACAAGGCCTATGAAGCTGTGTCCATAGATCAAGATGACAGCCCCAGCCTGGAACTTGGGAGAGACCACAGCTTCATCGCCACCATAGCCAGGTCGGCTGCACCTGCCATTTATCTGGAGAGAATAACAAACTAACAACAAAGCCAACTTCTTAATAAAGAGCTCATAAGAGAAGGGAAGTCTTCATCGCAAAAGAGATGAAATGTCCAGCATTCTCCAACCTCAAGAGTTCTTTGCTCCTGTACAGAAATTTAGGGCATAGTGAGAAAAACAAAGCAAAACAAAACAAAACAAAAACTGCTTGTGAGGTTGGGAAGCTGGTGAACCTACCACCAACCCGGGAGAACACAGAACTTTCTTTGCTTTAAAATATAAAATAAACACATGTACTCCCGGATGTAAATAGTCAAGAGTGCTAAGTTCTTATAAAAATAGATTTCATCCTAGCTATCTATAGGTTTGTTTGTATATTTGATTTTTCTACACTGCATGGTTCCTGGGCTGGAGAACCACAGGGGGGAGGGGGCAGATTTTGGGGAAACAATGCCGTTTTCCTTGTAAGGTGTGCATAACACTCACCGACCTTGTTTCCAATGTCTTCATTTTGTTTATCCTTTAAAATCTGGTTTTATTCTTTTGTTTATTTTTTTTAATTTCCTGGAGGAATGACTTTCTACTTTTAAATATAAGTACTTACTTGGCACCAAAATATTTAGGTTTGCACTGACCTAAAGTGAAAAACAAATGACCACAGCATTGAACAAACTACTGGACTGAGTTTAATAAATCAAACTCCTAAAGTGTCCACTCCTTCAGTGCACGTCATCGATGGCGTTAGGAGCCCTGGCTTATTCCTCCATCGGTATTCATCATAGAAGGAAACCTGGTACCCAGACCTGTGAGTACCTGGAGTGGAGAAGAACCTGAGAACCACCCTCAGTGGAGGGAGGGTCTCTATAAACAATGGACAGGAGTCCAGTGGATGAATATGTCAAGGGATGAATTTCTAAACACAACAAGATGTGTAATATTGCTTTTAAAATTAATTATCACTTAGCTTTTGTGTAATTTTTATCAATAAAAGAAAAATGTTGAAAAATAAAATACATTATTTTGCGGTTGGTATGCCATAATGCATATTCACATGTGTAGAATATTCCTATCTGGTGTCAGAGTAATGTTGTAGGAGTCTATCAGTGGTTTCCTCTGTGGCCCATGGTCAGGTAGAGAAGCATCAATAATTGTAGAAAATATATCTGAAATGAAGCTAAGGTAGCAATGTGTTTAAAATTTTATTTAGAGGTCTTCTTACTCTAAAATGTATCAGGCAACATGAAAGAAATGTGTCAGTAGGAGAATTAAAGACTGTATAACTTTAGAGCAAAAACAGAGTCATGTGGGAATTAGTAACTACATAGCAAAGTACAGAGCAATTGTTTTTAAAATCATCTCTCAATGGAGATAATGGGGACTGGAAAGAAGGCTCAGTAGTTAAGAATGTCTTCTGCTTCTGCAGATGAACCCATATCTGGCTATTGGCAATCACCTATTATTTAGCTGCAAGGGAATCCACCACTCTATTCTGGCCTCCATAGGTACATGAACATAGATATACTATTCACTCATAAAAATACACATATACACATAAAAAGTAAATTAAAATAATACAAAGGCCTAATGATGCAGCTATCAGTAAGTCACATGATTTTCTACTTGTCACTAAGGTGCTGGTATAATTCTCTAACTTACCATGAATCCCTTAGGTAGTTCTTGGCCCACTTTGAGTAGTTTTATTTTTAAATCAGGATGAAGCAATAATGTTGAGGATAATTATTAAGGTAAGTTTACGTTTCTTAAAATAGCTTGTGTGGTTGTTGACAATGATTTCTGTAGATTTCCTTAGGAACTAACAATTTAATTCTATACTCTGAAATTAACAATAAAAGCTTTAGAAATTATTTCTTATCAAAATTGTGAAAAACATAAAACAAAGGTCTCTAAAGCTAGACAGGGTACTGAACAAGCATTTTCTTTCAACACCATTTTATTCAAGTATCATTCTAAATTAGAATCGGTGTTATCCTCTGTGTTAAATGAGAAAATACCTACGGTCCTGCTAAAAGAAAATTCAATCAACACAACTCTTATTTTCACATCGAAAGGAGCCATTGTTGCCAAATTATTTTAGTTTTCTGCTAGTATTTATCATTTAGATGGTATATATTTTGTTAACCATGACTATAAGAAGAGTTGACCATGATTTTAAATTTTAAACATATTTCCTAGGCTCAACACTTTACTTTTAGGAGTTGGCCAATAATTTTCCTAAATTAAAATGAATTTTGGGGGGATGGGTATCTTTCTCATTTCCCAAACAGTGATACTTTCTATTCTCACAGATACTACCATACAAGTGATTTTCTTCTGAAAAATCGTGATCAAAGTTGACTGTGATCAATTTTCTTCTATGTCTTGCAACCAAAAATATGCCAAATAGATATGATTCCTCCCGTTACTTAAAATTACTGCACTTGGCCAACCACTGACAAAAGTCAAACATGAACAGTGAAGTAAACTGTTAGGGAAACCGACAGCATTGTAAAAATGTTGAGCTTCTAAACACAAAAACTTCCAAATGACTTATTTAATATGCATACCATTTACATGTGAAAGAAGTTTTCATTGAGTTTTGCAGATGTGTTGAAACTGAGAACAGGTAAACAAGAACACATCAGAAAGCAATTTCACTTGAGTAGTTCTGGAGAAGTCCTGAAAAGCAAACTTCATGGCTGATGTTCCATAAGAGGGAAAATAAGCTTCAAAGAAAACAGATCTTTAACTTAAAAAAAAAAAGTGATATTTCATCAGAGGGCTTGGAAATCTAGCATTAGATTTTAACTCTTTAAGCAAAAGAAAAGAAAAAAAAAAAGGAATTTATTGTCTGTATGCTGAAAGTCTGTTACAAGCAAAGAGGATGTGAGGCACCAATAGACACCAATAATTAACCATTCAGGCTACATTGCCTTGTAGATATCTACACAACTGGGCCAAGTTGCCTATGCAACTCACTTTCACTGTGGTTCATTCAAGTGCTTAGCTATGCAAAGTGTCTTTGTCAGAGAGGTCCACATTTCTCCATCTGCAAGAATATCATGATGCAGAATGGTAGCCCTAGGTAATATAAAGATTTTCCAATGTCTTTTAGATACCACGAATTAAGTTGATTCTACTGAGTGTTCGTGTTGGAATGTTAGAGAGCCCTCTTGAAGAAAACCTACTTTTGTTCAGAACTCTTCTTACTAGAAATCTGATGTCATCCTAGATTGTTTATTGGATGTCTGAAAGATCTACAGGATCTCATTTGAAAGCTGAAGATTCTCATGGAATATCCACAGAACAAGAGACGTAAAACCATGCCTAAAAACAATTATGAACAAAACACAATACAACTTGGAACAGTCAGTTTCCCAAACACTCTGATTAACTCACTTAATAAATATTCTTAGTAATAATGAATGTACATCTACTTACTGAAACAAGTAGTAAGTAAACGCCTGAGATCCAAAGCTTGACGGATGTGTGTCTAAGAGTAACCGTTCCTTGCATTCTCAACTCCTTGAAGATTGACACCAGTATTTCACATACGATCTTCAGAAACTGACGACAAAAACAATAAGAATTTGAACTTGAAGGCTGCCAGAGAAAAATCAAGGAATTTCTAAAGTAAAGTGTATACACAGTTATAATATTATAACAAGTTTTATTAAAGAATGAAGCAGTAAAAGCAGTGGATGGAGATCTCTGCAAGATGCCCCCGAAGCATCCCTCTTGCCCTTCAGCTATATTTTTATATACTTCTGAGTAGAAAAAAGTGGCAGGTCTCAATAATTACAAAACTGTTGAAATCATGAAACTGCCCAAATGGAAAATATACAGTAATCTGATCTCAACATTTTGCATTTTAAGAACAGTTCATAATATACAAATAAGTTAATATGGAAATTTTCATTAGCAACTACATAACTTGTTATGCGATAGTTTAGCAACATCAGCAAGAACAATTGCACAAAAATATTTCACAGAAGTATATCTAGGAAAGAATGTGGTAATGTGATACTTTTATAAAGAATGTAAACTTATCACATAGACTTAGAATGTATTGACAATATCACACCCCCAAGGTGATGACTACAAATATAATAGCCAAAATTTATAATATTATTCAAGTCATTGTACATGTCACTGATCAATAAATAACTGAAAGTTGAAATTAAGGGAGGCCACAGAGAAGATCATCTCCAAACCTCCAAACCTGGAGAAAGGCAACTTTAATCAGCTTCTACCTGCTGTTTAAGCCCTGGATAATATAAGTAACAGTGCCAGTTAAGAGTCTAGCTGGTAAGTATAAGACTTCTAGGGCACTATCTTTCCTAGGTCCTTCTCAAGGTCTCATTCCTGTCGTTGCCTAATTCTAAAGCCATATTGGTTTAGAACACATCCGAAATAAGACCTGAAAATTGAGTTGCCACCTTCCATGTTATATAAACTTCAATACAGAGGTGCACATGCAGCAAAAATTCTCAAATTTGGGTTATCTATCATTGAAATTAACATTTAAACCAAAATATGTTCTCTTCAATAGGGAGGAATCTTGTGGCACAAGCATTTGTGTGACAAAGCTTCTGCCTCTTCCTTTCCCAGGAGTTCTGAGTTCCTCTTTGAAACATCCCTAGAATCTGGGCTTCATAGAAGCTGAGTGCCATATTAATGTTGACCATGTTACCACACACCCAATTTCTGCCTGTATATTCAAATATTTTTTTTATTGACAAACTCTGGTGAATTCCGAATACTTTCTATTTTTCATACTTTCAGCATGTTCTGTTTGCAACTGTCTTAGGCACTGTTCTGTTGCTGTGAAGAGACACCACGACTGCAGTAACTCATATAAAATGAAGCATGTAATTGCAGCTTTGCATAGAGTTTCAAAGGTTTAGATCATTATCATCACGGTAATGACCAAAGCGGTATGCATGGCACTGAAACAGTAGTTGAGAACTATATCCTGATCTGCAGTAGTTGAGAGCTATATCGAGAGAGAGAGAGAGAGAGAGAGAGAGAGAGAGAGAGAGAGAGAGAGAGATTGGCATATGTTTTTGAAAACCTCAAAGCCCACCCCCTGTGACACACTTCCTCCCACAAGGTCACATCACCTAGTCTTTGTAATCTTTTCAAATAGTTCCACCCCCTGGTGACAAGACATTCAAATTATGGGCCTACTGGGGGATTCTTATTCACTGCACCACAGCCACCTTTGCTTGCTCTTGATCTCCCTCCTAGCTAGCTACCCTCTTTCATCTACTCCCTTTAAACCTGACTGACTACTCAATAGGTGAGAGCAAGTGAAGTATGAGTTCCTATTCTCTTAGCATGCAGAATCAGTGGTTATTAAATGTTACTACATACTGTAATGTCCTGAAAGAGTGTTGTAAAGAATTGATGTTCTCCATGCCCAAATGTCTGATTTATTGAGTCTAGGATGAGTTCCAAGAATTCTTTCTAAGAAGACCCTATCATACTCTAAGACTGCTGATGTGAAGTTGCACATTTGAAGGATGTTAGATGCTTATGACTCTTTTTGTTGGTAACTCCATGCAGGAACTCAAAGTCTCTACTAATATTTTCTTAGTATATAAATTGAAATAAACCTTTAAAATAAAAACAATTGAAAACAAATGATAGCATTGTATAACTTTACACTTAAAGATTTCAAAAATGTGCATCTAGCACCAATAATTACTGGAATTTATGAAAACCAAAAATAAAAACATAAACATTAGCAAATTTAATACTTGTAAAACCAGAAATATTGCATTAAAACATATTGAATGTTATTCAGCTCTGGCTTTTCTACATCTGTTCTAGTACAATAGTCTTCTTTAATTCAATACTAACCAAATCCTTTAAAACCAATTTTCTGTACAGCTCATTTTGGAGAGGCTGATTTAAGGAATGCAATCCCTTTGGTCATGAAGAAAAGTTATCCTTAGTGGATAACTGCTTCCACATTTACAAATGACACAGTGCTCTCAGTTTTCTGCAATGCTCTCAGTCTTTCTTATTTAAATCAGGGATTCCATGTATTTTCAACTAATAATAAATTAAATGTCAAATCAATCTGTGTCAAGTGAGAATAAATAATTAAAATGACAAGAACTTGATGTGAAGAATTGGAAACATCTCCCTGTATGGGAAACCATCTTTTCTTGAATGAAATTGGCTCATTGTTACAACTGTGTAAACCACTTTGGAATAATTATACATCACCAAGGAATGCAAGGGAGTGTGGAAAACATTTTGGAGTTAAATCCACAAGTTTCTTACCAATCATTGGGTGATGTGGGATGTCCTTCCGTATATATGTTGTTTTTATTGGCTAATAAATAAAACTGTTTTGGAAATGGCTTAGCAGAATATAAACCAGACTGGAAGAGAAATAGAGAGCACACAAAGTAAAAGAGATGTCATGTAGCTGCCAAAGTAGACAAATGCACTGAAACCTTATCAGTAGGCCACAGACATGTGATAATACACAGATTAATAGAAATGTGTTAATTCAAGATGTAAGAGCTAATTAGAAATAAGCCTGAGTCATTGGCTGAACAGTGCGGTAATTAATAAAGAGCAGTCTTCATATACAATAGAACTCTGGAGGTACTAGGTATGACTGCTTGCTCCTTCAGGAGCATTTCTGGGGCTGTCAGCACCAATCATAAGGGGAAATGAGAAAACCTTGACTCCTCCTGCCTAAGGCTTTTGGTTCAGTAACTGCTTTTTTTATAATATGTATTAGTATACATTTCTTTCTATCTTTTCCTCTCTCCAAGACGTCTCATATAATCCCTCCCTGTTCTCCTTCAAATTCATGATCTCTTTTTCACTAATCATTATTGCTTACATATATGTATATGTAAATATAGCCTGTTCAGTCTGTGTACTGTTACTTGTATATATGTTTCCAGAGCTGACAGTTTGGCACTGGACAATCAATTGATGCTTTCTTCCCTGGATACTACCTCCTCTATTATTCCTTGGGTTACTCAACTGCTTATAATACTTCATTAAGGTTGAGGCATTATAGCCTTTTTCCCATTCAGTTTGTCACGCTCATTGGTGTCACCCAAGGTCTAGGAGTTGACATGATAAAAGGTTTTAGGGGATGTTCCCTTTTGCTTTCTATTGCTATGATTAAATCCTGACCAAAAGCAGATCAAAGAAGAAAGGGTTTATTTCATCTTCCACTTTCCAGTCCATTGTCAAGGGAAGCATGGCAGATGCTAAACGCAAACACTGCAAGAATTGCACCTGAGTTGGATCCCTCAGGTCCTATATCCAAAGCCAGGCATGATGTTTCATAGTCTCTTCATATCCCTGCTCTGCGAAGGCAAAAACAGTTCTACGGGACTCCCTGTCCAGTCAGCTTGGCATAACTGGTAAGTTCAGTGTTGCACGGTCCCACTGGTCAGTGGTTTTACTCTACCATCGAATAGCAGCTCTCCCTGGACCAGGAAAATCATTACCTACCACCCAGCGGGGGATTCCTGTTCTCTACCTAGCCTTATCTGGAGGATGTCTGGCCAGGATGCCTGACTTTTTTCTGGATGACCTTTGACACAGTTCCCTGCATAAACTTCCCTGTTGCCCATGTGGTAACTAAGTAGCATGCTCTAGCTATTTTCATAGGGCCTTGCAGCCACTGATCCAACTATATGATAGGAGTGTGCCACATAATGTAAATTAGGGTTTGCCCCAGCTACCACCCCAATATTTTATATCCCATTCTCTGGAATAAAGTTGAGTTGACTTACTGAAGCTGTCTCCAAGACAGCTATGCCCACTCTGTTCATCGGCCACATACTAAGCTTTCTGGGATCACATTTAACCCTTTGTGCTCATGGACTGGTTGCCAACAGACTACAAGGAGAAACGGGACCCCACAGTTCAGGACAGTGAAAGATCCTTGTCTCAGTAAAAAGAAGACATGGGATGGGCAGGTGGGAGGGGAGTGCCTGAGTAACAGTGGCTGAATTTGTCCTAAGGTCTCTCTAGGTAAGCACACACCTCCCCAACTCCCACACAATTTAATTAAGAAAAACAAAGTTTAGGCTTCTCACATAAACTTTATCTCTTCTATCAAAATGATATAAAGTAGATAAAAACCAAGACTATAGCTCAGAATTCTGCGCAGATTAAACAAGCTCAAACGATTTTTTTTTTTTTTAAGCAAGAGTCATATGAGGACTATTCTCTGGAAAAAAATATTCATGTTATCAAAATTCTTGAGTTCACTTGTATCCCTTTAGGAAGATTCTGATTTGATTTCAGATAGCAAAGAGCATCCTCTCCAGCTAACCCTGAGCTAAGGATTAATCAGCAAGTGTGCGAGTCAGCTCTGAGTGTCCTAACAAAATCCTTAATCTTGAACAACACACATGTAATTTGCTGTCGCCAGAGTCCAAGTTCAAGGATCCTGCATCCTGTCTTCTGATGCAATCTCTCCTCCTGGTTGTTGACAGCTATCTTCTCTTAGACTTCCCACTGGGCAGCAAGAGGAAGTGAGATCCCTGATGTCTTAGCTCAGTAATCCTGTTGAATCACATCTCCACCCTCAGAAACTCATTTAACCTTAGCTGCCTCCTTAGAGAGCCTGTCTTCACTAAAACTACACTGGAGTCAAAAACTTCAACACAGCCATTTTAGAACATGATTCAGCTTCATAGAAAACAGTAAGGCAAAATTAGAAAAAACAGAAAGTATCTTCAGTACCAATCAAAACAGTGGTTCTCAACTTGTGGGTCATGACCCCTTTGGCGATCAAACAACTTCTTTGTAAGGATCGCTTATCAGACATCCTAAAAATCAGATATTTACATTATGATTCAAAACAGTAGCAAATTATAGTTATGAATTAGTAACAAAATAATTTTAGAGTGCTAGGGGCTGACCACAACAATAAAGAACTAGATTCAGGGTGGCAGCATTAGAAAGGTTGAGAGTCACGGCATTAGAGCAATCCTTCTGATGTCTAAAAAAAATTATGTATGTAAAAACATATATATGATTGAGAGTATATTGTAGCAGATATCACCTAAAATAAACATATTTCCTTTGGAATTCTGAGTGCATATGAATGTGAATTTATTTATAAGAAGAAATTGCATTATTTAATTCCTGTTTTTATTTGTTTGTTTTTGAGACAGGGTTTCTCTGTAGCTTTGGAGCCTGTCCTAGAAAAAGATATTGTAGACCAGGCTGAATTTGAATTTACAGATATCCACCTGTTTCTTCCTTCCAAGTGCTGAGATTAAAGACATGTGCCACCACCACCTGGTTTTAATTCCTGTTTTAGTTGTAGGTGGTACTCAAATAGTTCTTAATAAGGTCATCCTAGAAGTAAATTAGCTATGTATATCTAGAGAATCTTAACTTTTTAAAGGAGTTGTATTGAGAACAAGACTATCTTGCAAGCTGATTTTGAGCAAGTCCATATTTTGTCTTTCAGAAAAAGGGGTACAAGGCCAAGTAACCCAAGAGGATAGTTACATTTTACCCCTCCATTCAGACATTCCCATTAAAATATATTAAAAGCTCTGGGAACCTTTGTAGCAAATAACCAAGTTTAATTTAGCATTTCCCATTCTTGTTAGATTTTAGAATATGCTTCAATGAAATAAAAGTTATGGAGAACTTGTAGAGTTTGTTTGGCACAGGGTACATTTGGGAACACATTCTATATCTGTTAATGGGCTCACCTAGGGAAGGGAAATAGGACCATTAGTGTAGGTGTTGATTCTAAAACCACCAGTGGAACTTCCTGAGAACATTCTGTTCTAAATTGGGTATTTAATTTTTTTTATTCTAAACTAAATATTTAAGTCTCCAGCCACAGTGTATTACACAAACATGGAAGAGGGTAGCGATTCTTACACAACGGAAGGAACCATCTAAGGTTTCATTTCCGATTATGGTTGCACCAAGAATGAAGACATTCTTTAAAAAAAAATGTTCTTATTAAACTTTGAGAATTTGATATGCTGCATTTTAATCATTTCATCCTCTCAGATTCACTTCCCACTCTACTTTGTGTCTTTATTTAGTTTTTTAAAACCATGGAATCTCAGTATTGTACATGGGAGTGTTGCAATCTACTGAATTGTAAACCTACCAGGTTTCACAACTCTACCTTTTCTGGAAGCACGTCATTAATTGTAGTTCCTCTGGATGCAGCTAATGTAGAACTTTCTGCCTATTCCCACACCCATGTTTGGACTTTGTTAGACTTGAGTTTGTGCAGGTCTGACTAATCTTATGCATGCTGCATAAGTCAGAGCTGTGATTGCAGCTACATGGCTGTGCAGCTGCACTGCCCTGTTCAGAAAACATTGTTTCTTTGTCATATACCTCCTCTGGCTCTTAGACTCTTCCTGTTCTTAAGCATTGAGAATCAGGGGTATTGGCAGAACACAACTTGTCTGTTCCTGACTGCACAGACCATGAAATAATCACACAGAAGCTGTATTATTCACAAGACTGCTTGGCCAATAGTCTAAGCATATTTCTGGCATACACTTACATCTTATATTAACCCATTTCCCTTATTTTATATTTTACCACGAGGCTTGTGGCCTGCCAGAAAGGTTCCCCCTGGTGGCTCGCGTTTTTCTCCTGTGGCAGCTGCGCTTTTCTCTTTTGGCAGCTCCATGGCTTCTCCTTGACTCTGCCTTCATTCTCCCAGAATTCAGTTTAGTTTTCCTGCCTGCCTCTATTCTGCTAAGCCACTGGCCAAAACAGCTTTATTTATTAACCAACAAAAGTGAGACATACAGAGAAGGACTTCCCACACAACAGGGATGTGATATAGATGTCTCACAGCGGAACACTACACCGTTACTTTTTTCTTTTGTCACTTGTGGGTCTTTGTGTTAATCTTATCTACTGTAAAAATAATTCTTCTCTTATGAAATTTGAGATAAGTACCAATCTATAAATATAAAGAGATGTCATTAGGAACTAACTTAATACTATGATGGATTAGCAGAGGAAATATAAGTAGGCTCCCTCTTGTAGCCCATGACTGTCTACCAACAGGTTCTTGACCCTGATTATGGTGTGAGACATGGGTTTCAGCTTATGAAATGGGCCATAAATGAAATCAGGAAATGGTTGATTAATCTTATAACGTTTGTGCCACAGTTACACCAATCTACTCACCTTACCAAGCAGGTTGTTGTAGTTGGCAGAGTTCACTGCTGAACAAGATGGATGGTTATTTAATTTTCACCTTGAAATTCTTCTGAGCATGAGGAGTAGAACGTTTAAATGCTAGAAATTGTACATGAAATATGCAATGCACAAGTGAATTTTTCAGGAAGCAGATATTCAAGAAGGACAAACAGCATTTCCTTTCAAAATCTGAAATTGTTAACATCTCCATTCGAACGCAACAAATTCCTTCCTTATATACAAGAGTGGAAAGGGACATATTGTGGGGCATAAGATTTCAACTGAACATCTTTATCCAGTGACAAACAGTACACTCAGTCACCTAACTTTGGTCTATTGGACATTACACTATTCCTGGGGAATTTCAGATAAGGAGATCAACAGCTGAATTTTATACCACAGGGGCAACAGGAGGAATTACCAGCAGAATTGAATGTTTACCACTTTGCATACTTGGTGAAAGGATAAATACTGCATGGAAAGTAGCTAAAAGCAACAATCAGGCCATAGATAAGAAAGAACATTAGTTATTCAAGGAGCAGGATGACAGTGATAAAGGGACTTGATACATCCTTAAGCTGAAGATTCATTTAGAGTATAAGTTGTGCCAAAGGCAACTGCACTGAAAACATGGATATGATCTTGAGGAATGAAGAATGTAGTCTACCACCAAACAAGGGTCATAGATGACTATGAAGGCTGAAACAAACACACTTTATATTCAGTAGAAAGTCTATATGAAGTATATGAGCCAGAGCTACGAAGTAACAGTAGCTTTGTCATAGTATTCAGAAGGTCTTTCTACAGAGAATTCAATGAAAGTAGAGAACTAAAAAAAAATTGAGAGGATTATAATGTATATAAAATATTTTCTATCCAGTGTTCGTTTTCCCCTGTGATATTTATATCTCTTATACTACAAAAGACATTCAAAGAAAGACATTTTAGCTTGCCTTTGAATTCCTTGTGTCACCCTGATAAAGACCAAAAGAAAGACGATGATCCGCTTTGACTGGGCTACCTTGCCCCAGAGTCTGATGTGACTGTAGATTGCTTCCCAGCCCTGCTTATTCCTTTCTCCTGCAGTCTCCCGGTTCATCAAGCTGAGAGAAAAACCTGAAGCCTCCTTCCTTTGCGTGCCTCTGGGAAGTTCATATCAGGCATGTTCCACCTGCTTACAGTCTGGCCATATCCCAGCATCAACAATGAGCCACACACATCCCAAGCAAGCTTTCTTAAATTTCTGATCTCGCAGAATCCTGTCTATTGTCTTGATAACGTTTCAGTTTTAGTATTAATCCCTTTCATGCCTTTGGGTATGTATCAGATGGTATTTATCTCAATGTCTACCAGCTTCAAAAAATATCTAGCACTCAAAAAGTATTCTGTTTATTTATGCCCACAAAACTTGAGGTAGTTTACATATTTCTAAGGCAGCAGAACTTGATAATGGTTACATCGCTAATACTTATGAAAATTTTTTTAACTTCCTGGGCTATTTTTCCCTTTTGAGAGGTGATTTTCTTCAGCAAACCCCTGCATTCTTCATGGATAAATTTTTGTATCTCAACTCACAACTTAGGTTTTGTTGCTTGTTCTAGTGAAAAAAGCAAGCTAATGACCCTGTCCTGGGTCCAGGGAGGCCTCTCCTTGCAGACTGTCACAATTTTGTTGAATCAATCCAAACATTCTTGCACATCTATCACATGGAGACTTGAGAAACAAGAGCTCCATGCTGCACTGATGACCAAAACCTGATCATTTTCAAACACAAGTCTACATGAGCTTTGGGAATCATCCAACTGCTCACATGTTCTGCAAAATAGATACCGTGTTATGCTTTGGCAGACCACACTCCCTTCTTTTAGAGCACAGGAAAGCCACCTTCACAAAAACATTGAATTAGCTCTGAGCCTCAGGATTGAGTTAAATGAAACTGAGTAGAAGCAATGTGGTCACTGCAGATTGGAACAATTAAAAGAATAAATTGAAATACACCCTTATTTCTCTGCTGTCCATATAGCGAGAAGAGGGTGGCAGACTGACTAACATCTAATGGAAAAGGCCACAAAGACATGGACTTTAGCATCCCCCTAAGGCTACAGACACATGGACCTGCATAGCGCTCATACTGCCAGTAGTTAGTTAGAGTGTTGTTCTAAACTACTGATGTTGGGAGAGAAAAACTCTGGATGCAGCATTAAGTGGAAATTTCTAGTTAAGGAGCAAGGACAGGACCTAGAGAATGAAAACTGAAAATAGACACTGAAAGCATGGATTTGGGGAATAGCAGAGATTGCCTCAGTAAAATGCTTGCCAGGCAAACATGAGGACAAAAGTCTAGTCCCAAGCACTCAACAACAACAGCAATGAAATGCAAAACAAGTTAAGAAAGAACACAAAAATCTTCAGAGAGGGTGGTACACACTTGCAATCTCAATGATGTGTAGACAGAGAAAGGCAGGTCTCTGGATCTTCTGGAAAACTGGTCTAGGTCTAGCCGAAACAGGGAGCTCTAGGTCCCATTAAGAGCTCCATCATCCTTTTGGAGACTTCAAAGTTCATTGTTAGGAATTATTATAGTTCACTTCAGAAAATATAAACATTTTTAAAATGTCATATACAGCAGATCTTGGAGAGGTTAAATGGTTACAATCTATTAAATAAAACCAGGGTACACAGTTTATTTCTATATTTAGTTAGTGTTCCATGGACTATTAATATCACAACAGAATATATATACTTTGTCCTCTTACTTCAGATGACCCATTTGTCCAGTGATCTTCAGATTCCTTAATTTCATTCCTTTATTTTCCTGGAAAAGCAATCAAGATCTGGATCAAAATAATCTACAAATGTATCATGTAATTTCTTTTCTACCAAAGCCAATTGTTTTCCAGCCTTAGCTGATAATTTTCTTGGACTATTTAAGTCCTTATCATACAGTTTAGAATAAATTACTTAGTTCTTGAGTAGATAATCCTATTGTAGGTCAGAACCAGCTAATATCTTCCAACAAGCTTTTAAAATCATTAAGAGTTCATAATTGATTTCACAAGATTTGTACTTCATGTGGTTGAAACTATATTATATGCTAGTTAATTAATAAAATCTTCTCTTTGTCTTTTTTCAGGAGCAATTTTTCAACAAAGTCAAATTTTTCATTAGTCCTTCAAATATTTTTTAAGGTGTCTGCATCTGAATCAGCTGATAAGAGATCATCCATATAATGCTTAATTATAGATTGAGGAAACTGCTTATGAATTATTTAAAGTAGTTGTTGCACAAAACATTTACATAATGTAGGGCTGTTTAACATCCTTTGTGGAAGAATTTTCCACTAATATCTTTAAACAGACTGGGAATTACTATAAGAAGGCACTGTGACGACAAAATTTTCTATCCTGTTCTTATAAACATATAGGAAAAAAATCATTCTTTTAAATCAATGCTTATGTACAAACTGAATGCTCAGTGACTGTTCTTGATCATATCTTTTAATATTTTTCTCAGAAACATATGTCATTCTTAATTCATTACTGAAAATGGAGAGGTGTCAAATTGGGTTTTCCATTGCTGTAATAAATCACAGCCCCATAAATTCATTGCTATGTTAACCACATATTGCTTTAATTTCCCTACCTCTCCTCATAACCGTATAACTTCGGCCTGCTGTGTACTTTGTTTTACCTGAGATTTATTTCTATGCCCTAGAAGCTGAACATTTGTCTCCTGAATAGGCCAATCTGGATGTTGAAATTATTTTTACATCAATGCCCATGTCTAGTAAACATTCAATTACATTGCCACTTATTTGTACTTTTAGCTTTGGTCTTTGAAAATTTATAAAGGTTTGCCAAATTATTTGTATTATGGTCTTTCCTGAAATTTTTGATTTATCTACTGAAGCTTTTCTGGTATCTAGAGCAGTAAAGTTTTTAACAATTGGCATTATGTCTTTTGATTGCTCGTTTGAGTTTCCCCAATGTTGACAGGGAATGATTGAACTCAATCTGACATTGGGGTTACAAGAGGATCCTTAAGGCATTTCCTGATGGCAAAGTGTTACCTTGCTGCTCCCTTGTTGATCTATATTCATTAGTCTAATGCCAACCTTTGCTATATCCTCTGCATATTCCAGAAGGCCAAGAAAAGCATTGTTTCTAGGAATGCCTTGCCTACAGTCCCTTTTCAGATGTCCTGGTTTACCACAATTAAAACACCTGACATTTTGATTGTTCTTAAAATTTCTAGCAATCAGCTCCTCATTTGGACCGTGGAGTGCTCAGTTTGGTGTTCCAATATGGGTCTCCATCTGTATCGCCATCCAACGTCGGATGAAGGTTTCCTCTGCCCTTGCCTTCTTTGCTCACGTTCTCTTTCCTTCTGCCTCTCATTTGGATCTAGGGAGCTAGGTCCAGTGTTCCAACGTGGTTCTCTGCCTCCATCTCCATCCATCGCCAGATGAGGGTTCTATGGTGACATGCAAAATATTCATCAGTATGGTTGTGGGCCAAGGCCGGTTCAGGCACCCTCTCCTCTGTCCAGAGAACCATCTGGGGATCTCTCCTTGGACCGGGGATCCCCTTTATAATCAAGTCTCTTGTAAACCCTAAAATGATTCCCTATTTTACTATATTGATCCTTCCAATCCAAGAGCAAGGGAGATCTTTCCATTTTCTGGTATCCTCCTCAATTTCTTTCTTCAAAGACTTAAAGTTCTTGTCAAATAGGTCTTTCACTTCCTTGGTTAGAGTTACCCCAACATATTTTATGCTATTTGTGGCTATCGTGAAAGGTGATGTTTCTCTGATTTCCCTCTCTGCTTCTTTATCCTTCGTGTATAGGAGGGCAACCGATTTTTTGGAGTTGATCTTGTATCCTGCCACATTACTAAAGGTGTTTATCAGCTGCAGGAGTTCTTTGGTAGAGTTTTTGGGGTCTCCCCATTTTTAACGTAGGTAAAATCTTAAAAAAAATTCGTTCCCCTTTTAAGTACTCCCCAGCATCTCACCTGATCTGCTGCTGACACAGTGAAGTCTGAGGCTGACTGTCACTGTGTTCCATGGCTGGGCAGAGAACTCGGGCAGTGCATGGCCTGGTCAAGGAAAGCTGCAGCCACTGAATGTAGCTGGGATCTGCAAGTGTGTGAAAGTGGCAGCAAGAGTTAAAGCCTGGGGTAGCTGATTTGGATGAGGAGGGGTTCCAAGCAAGGGCTCGCAGGACACCTAAATGTCAGAGTTGACTGGAGGTGGATGGCTAACTATAGTGACATTGGGGTTCAGCTACCTGTGTTGTAGAAGGCAGGGCCAGGGAACAGCTCTAGGCTTCTGTAGAGAGGTAGCAATGGGAAAACCCCAGATTCATGTGGAGAGCCTGGGGAGGGGGGGAGAGGAGAGAAAGCCAGGTGCAGCAAAGACCTTGATGGCTGCAAAGCTGGTGGTATGCAGCTGGCTTGTGATTTCATGCCCCGCATTGGATGCTAGATGAAGAGTATATCTATTCTTTATCAATAAAAACTTAGGAATTAGATAGTGGGGTAAGAACCTGATTGATCAAAGAAGCAACCAGTGACCGCCTCCCTCTCTCCTCTTGATCCAAAAGGGGCCAAATCTTTCTCTAAACCTCTCCCTATTTCCTGTGTCTCTATGTCCTCCACCATCCAAAATCTCTATAGATAAGTTATGTCAGCTAGCAGATAACTCTATCCTCTGATTCAAAGTAAACTTTGTTGTTGGTTTTGAAAATATTAGAATATGATCAAAAGATCTCATAACAATCTGTATAGGTCATGAACACCACACACACACACACACACACACACACACACACACACACACACACGAGAGAGAGAGAGAGAGAGAGAGATACACACCTGTGTGCACAAACTTAGAGCTATGATCTTTATGACTATGGTGTACACATATATATTTAAAGAGACACACAAGTAGGCATTTCTTCCTAAGCTATGCTACCAGAATATTTGTTCGGTGAATATGATCAAAATTTACATGGGATGCTACTAGAGAAAAAATCCTGATCAGATGTTGAGGTAACCCAATTTAGGGTGTGGAATTCTTGCTAAATTAACTTGTTAAGGGCCCTTTCTTAAAACTTATTTGTACAAGAAAGTATACAAGTTTGTCTAATATTAGGATCAGAACACCACAAAGGTTTCTTCAAGCAATATATATATATATATATATATATATATATATATATATATATATCCAATAATGGCATACTATTATTTTAAATTGTTTATTTGGATTTATTGGAACAGAGTTATCCTATGTAGCCAAGGCTGACCCTGAACTTGATTCTCATTTCCTCAGTTCCCACCATGCATTGATGGTATAAGTGAACACTACCACATCTCTCTTGCTGTAATTTTCAAATATTCCCAGCAGCCATAATCCTTTTAGTTTTCTACTCTTAAAACCCCCACATGCTTTTTGCACCTGAGGTCACAATCATTTTTCTTCATTTAATTGCTCAAGTCTTTTAAGACAGATTTTCTTGTTCATCTAATTTTAGTGTTATTAGTTAAAAACACATTCAACCTTTTGGAGTCTACATACTTAAAAAAAGCATGTCTCCAGGGACCAGGTCATGAGAACCCTTGCCATGGTACTAGAATTTGTCCCTGCAGCTGTTTGGCAACATATCATCAAATTTAGATGGATTGTTTTGCCTGGAGTGTGCCTTTAATTTGCATGTGTCTGTTAGCTAGGCCCTTGTTCTTATTTCTGAGAAGGATAATTTACCAGCGTCTATGGTAATGAGCTAGCTATCTGAAATCATTGGCTCTTTATAATCAGCAC
This sequence comes from Myodes glareolus, assembly GCF_982192425.1. Classification (NCBI taxonomy): domain Eukaryota; kingdom Metazoa; phylum Chordata; class Mammalia; order Rodentia; family Cricetidae; genus Myodes; species Myodes glareolus. The sequence goes on along the minus strand of NC_142031.1, from coordinate 31,040,503 downwards.
AGTTGGATCCCTCAGGATCTGACTCCTGTTGGCTCAGATACAGCTTTGTCCTGCTCACTGTTTAGAAATTTGGGAAATATTGATCAGTGGATACATGACTAAAGTAATTTTGGCTTTTAAAGTACATTTTCTTTGCAAAAACATTTTGTCAGACATTTATAACCCTTCAATTCAATCTTTTTTAAAAAGAGAATGTTCAAATGTATCTCAACACTGTAAATATCCATGCTTATATGATTACCTCATGGTGTTGGATGAGCAAATCATGAAGTGTAAAGTTCTGTTAAATTATCTGTGACAGATTTAAACCAGTTTTAATTTGCTTGTGAGCAATTATCTTCTGTGACTACTATTATGGATGGTTTGTAAATGTCATTTGAAAAAAATCCTGATTATTTTTGTAATAAATCAGATACTTTAAGGCATTGTAATTTTTAAAATATTTTGAAAATTTATTGTTACTTTTATAGCTTTACATATACTGGTTTAAAAAAATAATCATATAATATGCTAGATACATTTACGACTGTGTTAGTTCGCTTTCTATTACTGCGATAAAATACAGAAAAGAACCAAATTATAGAGATAAGATTTTATTTTTTCCTATAGCTTATAACATAAAGGGAAATCATGGAAGGGATTTTATCAGGAATCTGGTGGCAGGAACTGAAACAGAGACCCTTGAGGGATGCTGCTTACTGGTCTGCTCCTGATATCTTGCTCTGTTTTTTTTTTTTTTTTTTTTTTTTTTTGTATACTTCTCAAAAATACCTACCCAGGATTGGCATCACCCATGGCATGAGCTTCCCCATGACAGTCATTAGGAGGAAAAGGCTGAAAGACTGATCTACAGGCCAATTTTATGTTAAAGGTATTTTCTTAACAAAGGTTCCCTCCTCCCAGAAGACTCGAGTCTGTGTCAAGTTGACGAAAAGTTAATCAGTGCACTGACATTTTCTAAACCAGGTTCTTCTAGTTTTCAAAAGGTTGGAGAAACTTCCTCATGTTTTTAGATTGAAGAATCAATCAGCTTTTATGTTTTCTATTAGTGGTTTAGATTGACATTACAGGCACAAAAAATAGATTAACCCTGAGGATTATTTTACTTTTCTAAACTTTTATTATTTACATAATTTTTATTTGGAACATGTTCTTTCTCTATTATTTTTGTTTATGGTTGCTTTTGTTGTAATCCTTCTTTATCTAAGTATTAAGGCAATGAGAGATTTATGGTACCATATAAACTCTATTCATAGTAAATGCTTCCCTTGAAAATACCTCCTATAACATACATTCCTATTTTATACAGTTTTATTAAATAATAGAAAATACTCAAAAACTATTATGTATCTCCCAAGTCTTCAAGGCTCACTCATTATTATAATTTTAAAAATGTTAAACAGGAAAATCTAGAAATATGAAATTTCATATTTTAAGTTGCTCAACATGCTCTGTTGTATTATATCTTATAGTCTTGTTCCAAACTTTCCAGAACATAAATCCTTTCTTTCTCTAGTGTATCCATGTTTTATAAATGGCCTATCATTAAGCATTTATCAGCCATCTTTGATTTTACACTGTTGGTATATTGTAGTTTATATTCTACTGACAATTGCTTTATTTAAAAATGAGATGATGATTTAGGAATTCTGAGGAGGAGAGTTTAGGTATTTCAAAGAGAAGAGAATGGCTTCACTTGAGGGGAAAAAGAGTTCTCAACTTAAACTTGTATGCACACATTACTAACATCTACAGTCAAAAAAAAATTGAAAAGCACAGAGTATACATGGGGTTCAGTACTGAGTATGAGCCACAGTAAGGGCCTTGGAGTAAATCCTCTAAGATCAAAGAGGACTACTTTACACATACATAAATATTTCCATATACATGTGGACATACTGACCACAGTTGGGGGGTGGCAAAGTTATTTGCAAGATTTTCAAAATTCATTAGATCTACCCAACCATCCATCAGAAACAGCACTTAGACTATGCTCTCCTATAATTAGGCAAAAGGAGTCTAGTAACTGAAACCTTATTTCATCAACTGTGTTCTCTTTTTTCCTTGATGAAGAAAACAAACAAGAAAGGACCAGTGACAGAAATTATTCCAGTAGGGCCTTGGCAGAGTACAGAGCAGCCTGTCTCATCAGACATGTTTCATTCACAGATTATTAAAACGGGGAATAAAAAATAAATAGTAACATGCAAGGTCTATCAGCTTTAGGTAGTGTGGTAAAATGGTAAACATCTTAATGAATGATAAATGGCTTTCTATGTCACCAAAGGTAGTGAGTAGCTTGCTGTTTGAGGGGATAAATGACTTCCTCATTAGCATTCAAGATATTTTTAAAAACTGATATTTCTAATTACAATGCCTTTAACTGGTTAACTCAAAGTAATAGAAAGGTTCTAAGATCCTTCTCTTTAGAAAAAAAACCAAAATTCACCTTCACTTTAATAAATATTAAGCATATTTGATCTGTGGTGTGTGTTTGTATGTGTGTGTTCCCTTTTTGTGTATTAGTGTCTTTCTGTATCTTTGTTTTTTTTTTTTTTTTCTGTCTTTCTCCGTGCCTTTAATTTTAGTAAAGAGATTAACTAAGCTTCTCGAAAGCTTCAGAATGGACGGGAATTACAAACAAACAAGTACAGTTAACCTTCAAGGACGGAAGGGAAGATTGACTACAAGATAGTGAGCATTCCATTTGGAAGATACATCAGCAGATTGGTGCTCTATGAGAGTGGGTAGACCAACTACATTAGGATTGCTTTGTGAAACAAGTCCCTCCCAAGACTCCACTCTGTGTGCCTATGCTATTTAGTTACTGCTGATTTTATTTCTTTATCATAATTTTTGTATTATCAGAGCTCTGTGAATGATCCACCTCAATTACAGAACATAAAAAGATTGTGAGATGCTTGTATTTACAGTCTAGCCAGACAGATATGTATGTGCTAGTAAATCTTAATTGACAGCTTACAATTGACAACTTCTGAAGAAGTTGCAGGCTGGTGAAACAGGAATTTGTCCCATGTAATGTCTTGGAATGTGTAAGAGACACAATTTTTTGGGTTTCACTCCACCAGCAGAATCAGAAATTCCAAGAGAAATGAGGAAGCTGCTTTGACAGACTGCCCATGAACTCTGATGTATATTCAGCTGTAAATGGTACTGATAATTGGCTCGCTAGCTGCTTCCTACATGTGAACTTGTTCTCCTCCATGTTCATGACAGCAGATATCAGCCTGAAAGAGCTAAATTAATGCAACACCTAATAATTCCACAAATCTCAGTAACTTAAATTGGCACAAATTTCACTTCCTGTTCATTTGCCATGCTCACTGTGGGATGGCTGCTTATTAATAGGAGCTCAGAAATTCAGAATGTTGGAACCGTCCCCACCTTGAGTATTTCTGGTAGTCTTGTCACAGTGAAAATTCTAAGCTATCAGCTGTTGCCTGGAGATCAGGAGTGACTCAGCCTTGACATAACAACTCTGTCTGTAGAGCTCAGAGCAGATGATGAGGTTTCTATCATGGCCAGTTTTACTTGTAAATTTGGCACAATGTTGAGCCACCGGGGAAAAGAGTCTTCCAATGAAGGATCTTCCACATCAGGTTGGCCCATGGATGTGTCTCTGGAAGATTATTTTGAATATATTAATTGCTGTGGGAAGGCCCAGCTCAGTGTAGGCAGTGCTAGTCCCTGGGCCAGGATTATGGACAGCATAACTATAAAGTATGCATGTATTCTACTTTCTTAGTTCTTGACTGCAGAGATTACTACCTGGAGTGGCAGGCTATACTTTGGAAATGTGAGCTGAGTAAATCCCTTCTCCTTTAAGGTTGCTTTGGTCAGGTTTTATCACAGCAACAGCAGTAAGACTAAAGCAAACACAATGAATGAACCATGTTGCCAGTTCCTTGCAATTAACTGATCTAAATACACATATCAAACAGACACACATACATGCACACAAGTCTCAAATATCCCAGTGCATCATCTATTTAAGATCAACAGAACATTTATGCGATCTAGTGAAGTTGTTACATAAAATACTCAGCAAAATACCTGGTACATACTAGATGCATGTGAATAGTATGGCTAATCACTTCCACAGCAAGACTTTGGCCATATGAATGGGGTTGTTTTGAACGAGTAGTAGCAGATGATACAGATCTGCTGAAAGCTCTCAGATTCATACCCACTAGCTATAAAGCAATGATCTGAGAGTTTGCAATTAGGGCACTGTAATTCAGACTACTTTGTACTGGGTCTAAATAGGTAACAATGCATAAAGAAGTCTGGGAGGTAAAACGGTGCCTCTGAACATTAAATCCCTGAAACTTTCAAAATTCTTAGGAACAAGGATATTAATAAGATGCTTAGTGGGTGAGATGAACTTGGTCTCGACCTCAGCTAACCTGATACTGTTTTCCATAATGAAGTGATTACAGAGCTACTGTGTTAATCAAGGTACAGATTCATCAATGGCTCAGTGAAAGATTCTGATCTGCCTTCTAAGAGAATGAGCCTCTATGCTAGTGAATCTGGGGAAGTCCCAGTATAGATCAATATCCAGATTGTCATACCAGACCCAATTTAGCACTCACTCAGATAATATTGGCTACATATGAAAAGTAAATTTTATATTTTCCTCTCAGTATTGAAATATGCATGTAACTCACTAAAATTTTGGTAGTGTTACATCAAATATCACCTTCTGTATGCACAGGCTTTTACTGGTGCTACATATAATATCACAGGCTTCTACTGATACTAATTCTAGTATACTCGGACTTCTGATGTCATTTATTGGGAAAGGAGCTACCTTTAGCTAGCATTATGAGAATGCCTAAAAACATTCTTAATAAGGTACAGAAGGGAAACAGTGGGGACATTTCCCAGACACCAGAACCTGGTCTGAGACGATCTTTCTCCTACACACTTTTTCTATTACTAAGAAAGTCTGGTAGGTATTAGGCCATGGTAGTTAAGGTTATTAGATATCTGTCATCTGTAAATGCTGGGCAGTGCAACAGCTTGGGTCACTTCTTCAGTGTCCACTTTATATGTGGAACCACCCTGTTATGATAGAATTTTTCTTCCTTTCTTTTCCTTGTACTTTTATCAGTTGTTTTTTTTCTTAAAAACAAAACAAAATAAACAAACAGAAAATATAGACAGAACTCCAAAACTATAGTTAGTACTAATTTTTTTCAAAAAAAAAATCCACGAGTGAATGAAAGAAGGAGCTGTTGCAACACAGAAGAGGAGAAGGGAGACAAAGAAAAGGTGATAAATGACAGTCAACAAAAGCTCAGGCAATGTGAGGGAAGAAGGCAAGCGAAAGACAGTAGGGTGTGGCAGAGGCAGGGGCATAAGTAGGAAAACCAGGTTTACTGCTGCTGTTGTTTATTTTGTTGTTGTTCTTACATCCCAACCAAAGTTCCCCTCCCACTCTGCTCTCTATTTCCCCCCCCCCCCCCCGCCATCTGCTCTCTGCATCCCACCCATGCTTCCTCCACGGTTTCTCTTCAGATTCAGGTGGGTCCCCTGTGGATATCAACCGGCCATGTTATATCAAGCTTCAGTGAGACTACGCAACTCCTCTTCTACTAAGGCTGGATGTGGCAAACCCAAAATCAAGCAACGCAGTCAGAGACAGCCCCTGCTCTCACGGTTATAAGTCTCTCACACAGACCAATACACAACTGTAACATATATGTTAAGAGCCTAGATGAGTACTATGAAAGCTCCTGGTTCTTGGTTCAGTGTCTGTGAGACCCTATGAACCCACTTTAGTTGGCTCTGTGGGTTTTCTTGTGGTGCCATTAATACCACTGAGTCCTATAATCCTTTATTCCCCTCTTCCACAGGATTCCCTGAGATCTTCCTAATGTTTGGCTCTGAATGTCTGTATCTGTTTCTATCAGCTGCTGAGTGAAGCCTCTTTGATGACAGTTGAGTAAGGGGAATTCCAAGGAACCTATGAGGGTGACCCTGGCTAAGATTCCTAACAATCAGGGTTTCTGTGAAGATAAGGACTATTTTTTTTCTTCTTTTTTAAAAAATATTTATTTATTTATTTAAGTATACAGTGGTCTGACTGCATTCATGCCTACAGGCCAGAAGAGAACACCAGATCTTATTGTAGGTGGTTGTGAACTACCATGTGGTTGCTGGGACTTGAACTCAGGACCTTTGCAAGAGCAAGCAGTGCTCTTAACCACTAAGCCATCTCTCCAGTCCCAATAAGGATTCTTCTGTTCAGCATTACATCACCCAGCACCTAACATGACCCTGTTGAATGCATGAATGCATGAGTGAATGGATTGAATATATCTTGATATGGTCTATGTGTTTTCTTTTCCAAGTAAATTTAAGTTCTATTTAGAAATAATTTCTCTTGTAATTAAGAAATAACATATAAACAGAGTGGGTGTCACACATGCCTTTAATCCCAGCACTTGGGAGGCAGAAGCAGGCAGATCTCTGTGAGTTTGGGGCCAGCCTGGTCTACAACAGCTAGTTCCAGGTGAGGCTCCAAAGCTACAGAGAAACCCTGTCTCGAAAAACCAAAAAAAAGAAAAGAAAAGAAAAAGAAAAAAATAACATTTTAGAAGTTATATTATAAAATGTAACATGTATGCAGCACATATAGATGAATTCAAGGCTATAAACACATATCTCTTCAGACATTAATTACTTTCATGTGTTGGTAAATTTGTCCTTTTCTAGTAATTTCGAAATATGTTATATAATCTGTAAATAACAGCTACCTACTATGTATGGCATAGAAAACAAGACTAGGCTTCAGAAACCTATAATTAAACGCCAACGAGATTACTTTTCCCATGAGGTCGGATAGCAAGCATTAAGAAAACAACAATAGATATGGTGGAATAATTTTTTGTACACTGTGAAGATGCGTCACTCTGATTGGTTCAATAAATACCTGAACCACCAATCAGTAGGCAGTAAGAAGTATAGGAGGGACAAAGAGAAAACTGTCGCAAGAAAAAGTAGAGTTGCCAGCTGTCTGAAGAGAGAGCAAGACATGCAGGAAGAGAGGTAAAATCCACGAGTCACATAGCAACACATCAATACATGGAAATAGGTTAATTTAAGTTATGAAAACTAGTTAGTAGCTAACCTAAACTTTAGACTGAGCATTCACAATTACTAAGCAGTCTTAATGCGATTATTTGGGAGATGACTGGCAGAACAGAGAAAAGATCATTACAAATGGCACTGAATATGGGGGGCTCAAATATCCAAACACAGGGCTTGAAAAGGCTAAGAAAAGCTCTAGATAAGGAGTTGAATGTGGTTTCCTAGTCCTGCCATCTCTCAGGTGGGCTGGTGCTCGCTGGCTTACAGAGGTATGCCTACTGACTGCTGCCTACGGGCTGGAGCCAGCTGCCAGTGCTATGTGCCTGCACCATGCACTAAGCTGAACCATACAGCCGCTGACATGAAAGTTTAAGATTTATCTCACGTGATCAGAACACACTGTGTATGCTTAGTAAAGTCAACGACAGACACAGAAAACACCTAAAAGGGTGCACTATGTTTTGAAATGTGTGTAGGCTTAAAAAAATAAAGAGGTGTGGTATAGAAAGTCATAGTTAAAGTAGTTCATAAAAGATGAGATAAAGTCTTTAACAAGAGAATCAAATAATATTAAAGGATAAGCCACATAAAGATGGAAAATACACAGAAAATCTGGATCTTATATGGTGTTTTGTTGAGTTTTTTGATTGCTGATAAACAAATGATAGTTGTTGAGAGACATTGGATTATGAAAACTGTGAAATTAAACCAACCTATATATCTTTAAAAGCATCTTAACATAAAATGGTAGCCAAAAATATCTTGTGTTTGGGAAGAGGTTATTCTTTTGTTTCCACAGACAATGAAAGGCTGTGAATTCATTCAAGGTTCATAGGGATCAGATTTGATCAGGCATAACCCCTGAAAATCCTGGCTACAGGCACAAAGAAATAAATCTAAAAACACTACAATACAATAAAGATCTAACATATAGTAAACATGTTCAGCTCCTGAGTGTTTACAATTGGGTTCAAAGTCATCTTACCTCCGAGATGCCTGAACAACCATGCTCTCATCAGTACTCACAACAGCTAAGCTATAGAAACCACTTATGTATACAGCATCAAAGGAATTTATAAATAAAGTCTGGTATAGGTGCAAGTTTAATGAAACTAGGCCATTTGCAAGGAAATAGTTGTAACTAGATTCCATCAAACAAATTAAGTCAGACACAGAAATGCAAATATCAGGTATTTTCTATCATTATTGTTTTTCAGATTTTTTTATAAAATGTTTATGAATCTGTGACATGAAGTCACAATGAAAAGTGTATTGAGGAATAAATGGGACTAATAGCAAGTGGATAAGCTCAAAATATGTTATATTCTTCTATTAAAGTATTCTGAAACAAAGTACTCTGTACAATGTATATGAGTCAATAAAAAACAAGAAAGAAAATGAGGACAAATGCCTCCTCTGTGTGCTCATGCCCATTAGTAAACTGCTTTCTATCCCTACAACCAATTTCCCTCTCCAGAATCTATCAACATCTATCCTGTGTTGACCTGCTTTGAGTTCCACTAGTATGACTGAGAATATGCTATATTTGGCCTTCAGTTCATGGCTTATTTCAATTAACACAATCCCAGATTCATGTCTTTTGTTGTCAACCTATGTTTTAAGCTTTTATGTGTCTAAGCAATATCTCACTGTTACACCTGCCGGTTTTGAATAATATTTTATTAAATAATTATTTTATTAAAATAAAAGTCAGCAGATAATAAGCATTCATTTGTGAAAAAAAGAAATTCCATAAAAGAGACCAGTGAGGTGGCCTAACAGGTCAAGATACTTGATGCTCAAGCCTGATGATCTAACTTTGAACTCCGGAATCTCTATAAATGTGGAAGGAAGAAACTCACTCTATACCAAGTTGTCCTCTAAGCTCCACCAACTCTCTCTGGTATGTGAGATTACACAAACACATCATGTGGATGTGTATCCACACTTGAATGAATAAATAGAAAGAAGGAACAAAATCATAGCCAGCATCCCTCAAGTGAAGCACTGACATGAGCCAGAGCAAGAGTGCTACACCACTCCATGCTTGGTGGGTTGGGTGGGTGTGTTGTTTCCTGGAATTGTAAACTTTGCAAAAGTTAAAGTACAGCAGGAAGGACACAAAATGATTTACTATGGGACTCCCTTTGACTTTCTTTTTTGTGCATATTTTTACATGTGTATGTGTGCCCTTTCTGTTTACATGTCTCATGGTAGGATATGATTTATCAACTCCATGTGATTTTTCTCTTTGGGGAAGAGTTATATCTAAGAGCATTTAAGAGCATTTTAATGGTTATAGGTATCATAATGTTTTCCATGTGAAATGCCCCCTATATACTCATGTGTCTGAACACTTGGTCCTCAGTTACTGATGCTGTTTGGGAGGATTGTGGAACCTTTAGGAGGTTGAGCCTTGTTGGAGATAATAGGTCTTTGGGGTAAAATTGTTGATTTTACAGCCAATCAACAATCCCTATTGCTCCATCTTCCTGTTTTCCAAACACAAGAAGTTGAAAGGTCCTATCTGTACACTCCTGCCTCCATGCCTCCCCCTTCATGATGGTCTGCATACGCTTGTGATGATTCATTTGTCAACTTGATGAGCTCTAGAATCACCTTGGAAATTAGCATCTGGGCAAGCTTATGAGGGAATTACCTTGGTTAGATTAAGGTGGAATGATCCATCTACTGAGGGTGACACCATCCCCTGAGGTGGAATTCTGAACTGAATAAATAAAGACAATGTGAGTTGAACACAAGCATTGTTCACTCTGTGCTTCTTCCCTGTGGACATAACATGGCTAGCTACCTCGAGTTTCTACTACCATGACTTTGCCACTATAGTGATGGCATCCTAGAACTATAAGACAAAATAAACCCATTGTCCTTTAAGTTGCCTTGTCAGTTTATTTTAGTCACACACCAAGCATATAACTATGATATCACACAAACTGTGAGCAGAATAAACTCTTCATTCCTCTGTGTTTCTTCTTGTTAGATGTTATGGGGTTGTTATTAGCATACAGTGAGAAGAGATCACAGTCACATAAACCATGTGAGGAATGAGCGGGAAAGACCTCCACAAGATGTCAGCCATGGCACCACTAGGAAAATATGATGTGGAGTGTCTTGATTTATTCAGCTACTGATGATTTAATAATCTTGGTTCCCACACTGAATAACATGAAGTTTGGGAACATCTCCTATGGACAAAGAGTAATTAATGATAATATATTGAAGGTGGCCAAAAAGGGGTCTGAGAGCCAAAAATTCAAGAAAACTCAAGAAACATCAGCTACATTTGTTCTTGAGACCCAGCATAAATGAGCCTCCTAGGTGAGAATGGTGGACATTACAGGCCTGTATCTACTAATGATGCTAATTGGCAAGCATTATCACACATTAAAAGCAAAGTTTAAGATAAAACAAAGACAATAACAAAAGTAAAATGTACAACATGACTTTGGTAACAAGGGGAGGAACTATTGGTTGTTGATAGCTGCTGAGGAGGAAGAGTCACTCTCCTTTGGGGAGGTGACATGGTATGTTGCCAATGCCCCAGAATATATAGGTATCCTTAATTGGATCCGTGTTATTAACAGCAATTTCTTAAATAGAGATCTAAAATTGGATATGGGTTGAAGGCACCAGGAGTAGCTGGAGGAAGGCAAGTAACAGTAAATGGATACGATCAATACACATTGTACACATAAAATGTTTTCAAAGAATGAATAAAAATATTTCAAAAGAAAATGTATATGGAGGGAAGTGATAGTAATCAAAATGTATTTATAAATACTGATTGCAACTAAAAATGTCAAAATTAAAGAATCTCAAGAGATTCTTTATAATTTGAAAGTTTTCTTTAAGGAGTTGGTTCTCAACCGTTAGGTCAGAACCCCTTTAGGGGGTTAAACGACCTTTTCACAAATCACATGTCAAATATCCTGCATGTACATCAGGTATTTATATTATGATGCATATTAGTAGCAAATTTTAAATTATGAAGTAGCAATGAAATAACTTATGGTTGGGGGTCACCTCAACGTGAGGAACTGTGATAAAGGATCACTGCATTAGGAAGGTTGAGAAACACTGCTTTAAGGTGTGGTGCGGGAGAATTCTCTGTATTCTGTCAATTATGTTTTAAATAAACGCTGATTGGCCAGGCAGGAGGTGTAGGTGGGAAAACCAGACAAGAAGTGGAAATAATGCAAGGAGAGCAGTAGTTGGGTATGGTGGTACACACCTTTAATCCCAGCACTGGGGAGGCAGAGACAGACAGATCTCTGGGAGTTTAAGGATAGCCTGGTTTACAGAGGGAATTCCAGGACAAAGATATGCAGAGAACCTGTCTCAATAAGCCAAAAGTTAAAAGTAAAAATAAAAGAAATAGAGGTTAAAATAAAGCCATGTAAACATGGAAAATACACAGAGAATCTTGGTACTGTATGCTATTATGCTCTCTTTGAATTGTTTAAATGCTGAGGAAGGAGCAACAGCTGCTAAAAGATATTTGCTTATAAATGCTGCAGAATTAATCCAAGATAGGTATTTTGAATATACCTTGACTTCAAAATTGAAGTCAAAAGGTGTGTTACTTTGGAGAAGAGATTTTGCTTTTGTTTCCACAGAAAATGAGAGGCTCTGGATTTATTCAGAGTTAAGAAAAATCATCTTTGACCAAGGGAGACCACCTGAGCAATCTCCGGTAGGAACAGATGACCTGGATGTCTGAGTTCTTCATCCAGAACAGGTTCAAGACTGCTGCCTGAGATGATCAAGACTCACAGGATACTTCAGTCAGGACTTGATCATAACTCTAAATTATAATCATATATTATATGATATTAATATATGATTAATATATATGATTAATGTTTAAGTTTTCCACAATGAATAATAAGTTTTTCCTACAATAACATTTAAAATTTCCAGAAAAAAGATGGGGCCCCATAACAACAACTCCACCTGTCCAGGCAGCGAGATGTCTCTGTCATTTCTAGAGTTTTGAAAGTTGCTTACTTCTTGTTTACTTAGGTAATATATCCTTCTGGAGTCTTTGATGGAGGGTTATCTGTCTATTGTGTTATTTTCATTGGTCAATAAAGAGACTGCCTTGGCCCTTTGATAGGACAGAAAATTAGGTAGGCGGAGTAAACAGAACAGAATGCTGGGAAGAGGGCTGTGAGGCAGAAGCCATGGAGCCAGCCACCAGGTCAGACATGCTGAATCTTTTCCGGTAAGCCACCACCTCGTGGTGCTACAGATTATTAGAAATGGGTTAATATCAAGATATGAGAGTTAGTCAGTAACTAACTCTCTAGAGATAATGGGCCAGGCAGTGCTTAAATGAATACAATTTGTGTGTTGTTATTTCTGGGACTAAGCTAGCTGTGTGGGAGCCGGGCAGGACGAAAAGCAGGCCTGCCAGCAGCCCCTCACTACATATGGCGCCCAACGTGGAGACAACTGTATCCACATAAAGCCTGAGACAGCTTGGCAAGTAATTCTAGAACAAAATGACAGCATTGTATGTGGTTTCTTGGTAGCAACAATTTCTCAGGTCTGCTCTGCTTGCTAGAGACAAGCAAGCACTCTCACCTAAGAGAGGCTTCCTGACTCAGCTTTAGCTGCAAAAGCCTACAGCTCATTAAGAGGTCCTGCCATGAAACTCTTAAATGGTGTTGATCAAAAGCTTAACACATGCTTTTCGGTTTTCAGCCGTAGCAGGAAATAAGCTGCACTGTTTTAAAATGCCGGCTTTCTGGACTGTCCTGCCAGGACAAACTCTGACTCTTTCAGGCCGGCAGTCTGACTGAGAATGGTCTGTGAACAGAATGCTACAGCTTGGTTGCTGACAAGGACCTTAAAACGCCATAGAGTTGTGGCAATAAACACAGCTCTGACTGATACCTCTACCATGAGTCTGGAAAGCTAAGAAATGGACTGGGTCTAGCCATCAAAGCCACGGTTTTAGACTCATATGGTCAAAAAAAGAGATATACAGTAAAAAAAGAGTCAAAGAGGAAGGAAAACCTCTAAATGGTTTACTATAAGTTAAAAATATATGTAGGCTAAAAGTTAAAGTTCTTAGGGTAAAAAAGAAAAAAAGAGAGTAGTTGGGTATGATAGAATACACCTTTAATCCCAACACAAGGGAGACAGAGGTAGATTGACCTCTGTAACCTCAAGGTGTGCTAGTACACACCTTTAATCCAATGCCTGGGAGACAGAGACAGACAGATCTCTATGAGTTCAAGGTGTGGTAGCATACACCTTTGAGCCCAGCACTTGGGAGGCAGAGAAAAATAGATCTCTATGAGTTCAAGGACAGCCTGGTCTACAGAGTTATTCCAGGACAAAGATATATACAGAGAACCTGTCTCAAAAAGCCAAAAGTTAAAAAAAAAATAAAAAAATAGAGGTTAAAATAAAGCTACATAAAGATGGAAAATGCACAGAGAATCTTGATACTATATGCTATTATGCTCTCTTTAAATTGTTTAAATACTGAGAAAGGAGCAACAGCTGCTAAAAGACTTTTGTTTATAAATGCTGCTAAACTAATCCAAGATAGATATTTTAAAAATACCTTGACTTCAAAATTTGGGTCTAAGAATATGATGCTTTAAAAAGGAGGTCCTTCTTTTGTTTTCACAGAGGATGAGACCCTGTGGGTTGCTTCTATCCCAATATGGTATGATAGACCACGTCCTCCTGAAAGGTTGCTGTAAACACCCTCAAGAAATTACTTCACTCAACTGCCAACTGAGATGAAACTGGCAGACAGGTTATACCATGAAAGACCTGATTAACAGTGCCCCTATACAACAGAAAAAAGTTTGAAAAAAAAACTACGTCCATATTCCCAAATATTGCTCATAAATGTTCTTTTACATTTAAAGGGGGATATGATATAGATATAAATAATTTACATTGGTATGGATTTTAAGGTCAATTTTGTTATATATATATATTATATATATATATATATATATTTCTGATTTTGATTATGTAGTTCGTTTAAAAATACAATGTATAATTAAAAATATAGGTTGTTAATGGATAATCATCAATAATAGTCAAGCTTAAAGTAATGTTAGTCTGATTTTCTAGAAATGCATAGATATATTTCAAATAGACATTCACATCTTTCAAAGACTACAGAACATGGCATTTAATGTTTTAATAACTTAGGACTTTTCATGACAATGAGACACATCTGCTCCTGGCAGCACTAATCTACTTCAAGAGAAAGATGGGCATCAAAGAGGCTCCTTATGGAATTGGTTAGCCATTTGGACAAGAAACAGCTCTTGCCTGGCCTGTTATATAAACTGGACACAGAGAACCCACAGAGAGAGGACAGCTAAACTTGCCTAAAGGTGAGATGATCTTTCGGGGTTCCTGATTCATGAAAGAGTCTGCAAAACATTCTGCAGGACACAGCAGATAATGACTAAATTGCCTTTAAAATTTCCTTCTTCACTAAATTTTTTTTAAGTCCCCATAAGATTATCAGCGCCCCCAACCAGCCGGAAGTAGCCTGAAATACTACACCCATATTCCCCAAAAAATGGACTATGGATATTTTCCTTTGTTTTTTAAAAAAAGAGGCGGAAGTGGTGTGGGAGAATTCTCTGTATTCTGTCAATCATGTTTTAAATAAACGCTGATTGGCCAGGCAGGAGGTATAGGTGGGAAAACCAGACAGGAAGTGGAAATAATGCAAGGAGAACAGGAGAATTCTGGGAGGATGAAGTTGATTCCTCCCACTCCTTCCCAGATCACTGAAGCAGCAGGATGTGAGCTGCCCCACTGAAAAAGGTACTGAGCCACATGGCTAAAATAGATCAGATAAATGGGTTAATCAAGATGTAAGAGTTAGCTAATAAGTAGCCTGACCTAATGGGCCAATCAGCATTATAACTTACAGAAATCTCTGTGTGGTTGATTTTCTCTGTTGCCTGCCGGCTGGGGGGCAGAGCAGAACATAAAACCCCAACAAACAAGCAGGGCCCTACATGTTACAAAGGTGACCTCAGTCTACAAATCAGCATTTGTCCCAGGAGAGGACAAGCTCTCCACGCCTGGCATAGAAAAAATAAAATGAAGACTTCTTCAGTTCATTAAAAAAATCAGCAAAATTTGAGATACCTATCCAAATCATAGTGATACATACCTCTCCTGTTGACATTTCTTTGTGTGCAGCTTTCTGTACTGTTCAATCATACATGGCAAACTTTATTTATTTATTTATTTTAGTGAAAACTCAGATATCCACAAGAAAGATTGCTATTATTGCAGAGAGCTGTTGGTAGTGGGAATTTCCTTAAAAAATCTAAATAGTTTAAGATAGTATGTATGGTAAGGAAGCAAGTTGCAGGGCTGGAGAGATGGTTCATCAGTTAATAACAGTGGCTTCTGCGCTTTCAAAGGAATCCAGTTCAATTTGCAGCATCCACATGGGAGCTTACAATCACCTGTAATTTCAGTTCCAGGAAATCTGAGGACCTCTTCTGACCACTGTGGGCACAGTGTGCTTGTAATGCACAGATATACTATACAGGTAAGATACCAGTACACATAAAACAACTTTTTAAAAAATTAAAAATGCTCTTGTAAGATGCAAGTTCTTTCTGCATAAGAGGGAAGTCATGTAGCAATTTTGTTTCACTTTGAAATATATCATTTACTGTAAAGAAGTTTTAATGAAGGGATTTTGAAGGAGGAATGCTGATTTTTTTCTGAAAGAAAAATCTTAATCCCTTTCTAAAATAGTTTCTTCATTATTGAAAAATTTCAAACATTAAGTCATGTGATGGTATCTATTTCCAATTCCCCTTCTATCTCCCCAGAACCTACTTCAGCTCATCCTTCTCCTGACTTCATGTCCCTATAAAATGGTATATATGCCCATTGTCAAATATTACTCCTAAATAGCATTTGTTTGATTTTATAAATTAATCATGGTTGATAGGCAG
This sequence comes from Myodes glareolus, assembly GCF_982192425.1. Taxonomy (NCBI): domain Eukaryota; kingdom Metazoa; phylum Chordata; class Mammalia; order Rodentia; family Cricetidae; genus Myodes; species Myodes glareolus. Next base: position 31,024,394 of record NC_142031.1, on the reverse strand, counting down.
CAATCTCACCATTAGGCACACTATATAACTAACTCTAAGCATGAAATATATTTGAATATAGTAAAGTGAAACCAATAAACAAAACTCCACTGAGTCTTTCCCATTCTTTCCAGTTGTAATAAACTGGAATTGATCACTTCAGAATTCAGAAGGTTTTAAATAAACTTCCTTGAATTTGGATATTTATGACATACAAAATATACTAAATATGTGGTAATGTATAAATCACACATTATTTATGGAGTATTATATGACATGAATTGTTCACAAATATTTATAAACACTCCCAACACACCCTAACCTTTTGAAGTTATTTATCCCTTAACAGAATGCATAAGATTATAACAGGTAACAAATTAATCCCTTGTAAAACATTTACCATGTATCAGTTGCAGTAATACTAATTAGTGTATTTATCATTTCAAGCAAGTGATAGGTGATTTAATGTTCTTCCTCAATGAGTTAGATGAGACTCTGTGACTCGATGTAAATATATCTTAATGAGCATTTGAGAAATTTCCTCCCTTAGTTTACTTACTGAAGATTGAAACGTAACTCTCACCAACTGAGCTGTGGAGAGTTCATAAATTAGAGGAAATTAGATATCTGGTAACTGTTTTGTAAATGAATAGAAATCAATCAGTTTTTTTTTTTTTAAAGATGCTGTTCCAAAGGCTGGAGAGATGGTTCAGTGGTTCAGAGGTATTACTGTTCTTCCAGAGGACCTGGACGCTGTCCCTAGCACACACATCAGACTGCTCACAATCTCCTGAAACTTCAAAGCTTCAGCAGTTCAAAACCCACCTCTAGATTCCAAAAGTACTTGTGGTCATAGACAGCCAAATACAAACATGCACACATAATTTGGATAAGCGTATTATTTCAAAATAACAAAATCCTATAAACAAAAAAGTTACTGGGTAGTTGGGAGAGGACAGTGAAGCCTAAGGCCTCGGTAGTCGGGGAGCAGAGTTCCAAAATCAGGGAAAAGGGATAAGATCCAATCCTCAGCGGGGGTGGGGGAGTGGAGGGGTGGGAGCAGGCTATTGATTGACAGTACTTACCTGGAATCCATTTGACATGTGAAAAGTGAATCCAAGTAGATTCCCTAAAGCTTACATAATATTTTATGTTTATAAAAAGAGGTAAAAGTTTTGATATGTTAGCATTGCCACTGTAATCTTTATTGAAACCCACATTTTAAAAAGAACAGTAGGCTCATGCCTTTTAGTCATTGTGAATTTTTGGAAACTCAAAAATGATTTTGACTAAAAGCATGTTAATTCTATGCTATCCAAAAGACTGGGTGTATATAGATAAGACTGATGGGTTCAGCACAATGAAAAGTACTTTGTTTTTGGTTTGGTTTTATTTTGTTTTGTTTTCATGACCACGTTCCTCTGGGTAGCCCTGGATGACCTAGAACTTGTTCTGTAGACAAGGGGTGCTCAAACTCCAACCTCAGAGATCTGTGTGCCATGGCCTCCTACGTGCTGGGATTAAAGGCCTTTGCCACCACGAATGGGAAAGCAGCACTTTTAAGTCTATACTTAGAAAACAACCAAAAGAAATTTAACGTCTTAAGCTTGCGAATATAACAGTAATCAGTGCTTCCCCAGAGCTCGATAGCTTATCAGAACTCCATTGATCAATGGTAAAATTCTGAACTCAAGTCTGACCATAGCAATAGCACAGTGAGGGAAAGAAATCTGAAGCATTTTTTTCATTTATATACACCTTAAATCACTGTTTTCCCCAATTATTTACTATGAGACATGGGTCAAGTAGTTGGTTACTGGCAGCAGTCAATGCAAAACAAGTTAATTTAAATAAAGGGATAGCAGAAAGCACTTGAAACCTGTTTTGTGAGCGTTTCTCTTTTTCTTTTTTGTTTTTGGGGTCTGGAGCAAGGTAAACTGTGTCTAGACCTACCAGTAGCCCTAGTAAAGTGAGGCCTGTGCATGATTTTTAAATGTGAAGAGAAGTTGGATCTGAAGTAGAGCCACAGCCCCAGGTCCAATAGGGATCAACACACCGTGAAGAAACACAATGAAGGCAGCTGAAACTTTGGCTGCTTCTGTTAAACCGACAAAACTATCACAAAGCTAATTGTCAATGTCATCAGAGACCTGAGAAGGATAAATTTCATCAGGGTAAGACCCAACAGATTTCAAATCTATTAAACGTGAGACTTAACAGACGCCCAAATAACCACCCTGTTTCTCTGTGGTTGTTGGGGGCATAGGCCAGCTGTCACACCCAAAAGATCTGACAGTTTTTCCCTGGAATAAGAATGTTGGATTTGGGGAAGTCTGGCCTAATTTGTCTAGGCAAAGTGGGGCAATCAACTCCCTAGTTTCCTGCTTGTTCAGGGCCTGCACAGGGTCCTGGCAGCAGAAAACACCGAGGGCAGTTTTTACCCAGTGGCTGGCTTTGCCACATTTAAAGCAAGCACCGGGTGAAGTTCTTCTGTGCTCTATGTTCTTTTTGTTACTTACTTTGGTATCCCAGGGGTACTGCCAGGAACTAGAATTTCTATCATGAAAAGCTTTTCTATTACACTTTTTAAATACTATATTCATCATATCTCTGAAGAGTTTGAGGACTATCTATCTATTAAGTATATTTGATTTAGTTACTTCCTTTAGGCTTAACTTTGAAACATACACAGAAGGCTAAATAAATCTTTTTCACATAAGTAGTTACATTAGTACTTAGCATGTTAACAAGTATAGTTCTGAACACAGTAAAGATTTTGATAATTTGTAGGGTGACCGATTATAATTATCCTTTTAGTTTTGAAACTTTAAAGTAAGTTAGTAACTTTTACAAGATGAAGACTACATTTCATTTTTGATCCCTGTTAGATTTTGCTTTAAAATATTTTTAAATGAAGGTCCTTTAGCATTAAAAATAAAACTTTTTAATCATAGATACAGTCCATAGAGAGACTGACAACTTTACTGATCATTTTGTAGTACACTGTTATGGAATATTCCAGGGTTTTTGCGCAGCTCATTTTTTTCTAAGTAGTTACAAATAATGAACAACATACAAAGAAGCTGGGAAAATAGTATTGTGAAAGTTAATGGATCTTAGTAATTTATAAATTTTGATTATCAAACATATCTTTTTTATCAAACATATATTTTACTCACCTACATTTTCTAGTAGCTTGATAACAAAGACCTAACTAGTGAGACATTCATCTTAAATCAGCTGTGCTAATCTGAGCAGAATTTTATAATCTTAAAATTTTATCACTATACAAATGTATTATTCATACCAATTCCAAAATATTTCAGATCCTGTCCTTTTCTTAGTCTAAAAGGAAATGCCAGTATCAACTAAGGGCTCAGAAGGACTGAGAACTTCTCTAATTATTGCTTTATGCCACATGCTCCTCTTAAAATGGTGAAGTCACAAGTCTAATGTTTTAAATTGCTATGTACTTATAAGTCTCTTATAAAAAATGTTGTATGTGTAATCCAATCCTGCTTTAAAATCTATTAAGTTGTACTCTACTATTAAGCTTCTATTGCAAGCAGTTCTTTCCTTCTTTGTCTTTCACAAGTACAAATATCACCTGTTAAGTTGAAAGCCATTATAGTCAAGCTTGGATTCAGTTCTTCAGGAATATTCTATACTGTAGTTATACCCAATAAACAGCCCTCAACTGCTTGGAGATCTGGAGAATATGGCACTTAAATGCTTAATTATTAAAAGACTTTTCTTAACAGAGACAGATTGGCTCAGTACTCTACTTTCTCCAAAGAAGACAAAAGACAAATGGGAACAGAAGAACATCCATCTGCAATCTGCTTCTTCAACTGCCAAGCACTGACCACTGGGCGAAATTGCCTTTCATCTAAACTGAAGATCTCTAGACAGTAGACAGAATCACTGGAATGGACAGTCTAGCTGCTCAGGTCAAGGTAGGCTTGCCTTCCTACAGATTTCTTAGCCCACAGATTCTTCTGGAATCTGGCAGGCCCTGTCTTAAACAGCAAAAGACAAATATGACACTCAACAATCATGGAGGACCAGAGGAATGGCTTATGTAGCCAATCAACTCTAAGGAATGACTCTAGGTGCCAACCAAGTAAGTTCTCTGTCATTTTTAATCAATCAGTCAAGTAAAATTTTATCCTTCTCAAAGATCTCTGATGCAGTTTGACAGCTCCTCCAGCCTGCACTCTCTCTTTCCATCTCCCAAAGAGGTAACTGCTCTCTCTCTCTCTCTCTCTCTCTCTCTCTCTCTCTCTCTCAATTGCTTGCTCTCTCTCCCTCCCTCTCCCCCTTTCCCTTTCCTTCCATAACCCACTAAATAAACAAAATTTCTCTATGTATCATTTGTCTATTAGTGTCCCACCCACTGAGGGCTGCCCCATGGTGGCCTCGGGTCACCTGCCATGGCTCCTCATGGGACTGACCTTCCCCACCTGGCCTTCCCCTGCCTGGGACCTGTAGTCCCTCACATTCCACTGTCACCCCTCATGGAACTGCACCATTTTATCTAAACTGTCACATTCCTTGTAACTAGAGGTACCTCCCAAGCACTGAGCATGGCTGCTTCATAAGGTAAATGAAGACCGCAAAGATTCCACACCCTTTTCCATTCTTCTTATCATGATCTTGAAAGGATAAAATTCATCCCCAACTCAATTGGTTGACTTTAGTTTTCAATATAGGACAACGTCAGTGACCAGTCATGGAAAGAACTCCTCTCTCGCCTGGGTAGAGGTGTGGGGATTTAGAAATATAGGAAAGAATATGAACACACAAATGAAAATAATAAAAGAGAAAAACATATGTTGGGAAGGAATTACAGGAAGTGCTAAAAATTGCCAACATTTAATTTTAACTGCTTAAAATACTCCTTAACTCAAAAGGTAGGAGAAGCACAAAAGATTGCATTAACATGACACAAGGAAATGGACATATCAATTGAAGGTCACAGGCTATATTTATAGTAAAATATTTTTTACTAGAACAAAACAAGTCATGCTCACACACTAGACCCAAACCACTGTAGGCAAACCACTCCCTATGTGGAATCCCACTTATCTCCATAAAAGAAACTGGAACTTAGTTGAATCCTTAGACTCTTGTTTGAGGTCCGGACAATCTACTTCTCTATTCCTGGAATACTACTAGTGCTGGCTATTATCCACACCTGTCAACAATAATCCTTGGGAGAGCAGAACTCTCTGTTCTACCTCTAGGTGGAAACTTTGTTTGAGGTAGAAGCATAATAACCTTGAAGGAACTAGAGGCAAGTTCTAATTCTCTGAACTTTAGTCAATGTGGAAATAGACTCATGTATCCCAACCTACAAAGAGAAAACAGTCCATGGTAAAGAAAATCAAATGGAAAGCATAGTTAATTGCAAATAAATGAAATAAATCAAAGAGTTGGAGCCATTATCACTACAAAAGAAGAAATGATAAAATTCTTGGAAATAAAATGTTCATATAGATTATACTTTGATTTATAGTGAAGAAAAAGGGAATGACTTTACTGACAAGCTAACTAGAATATAATGTTTGGGGTTATTCATTTTCATTGACTCACCTAAGGAACATCTTAAAGTATGAATACGTAATGTCAGATCTCTAAAAATTTTCAAAAATTGGACAAGGTCTATGTTGAAAAAGAAAATGTGATTTTATGCACAATGGAATTTTTGTGTATTTACACGGCTGTAAAGAGAAATGAAATGAGAAAAATGATGCAAGTTTCTTTTGTATTTAGAGCATAGACTGAAAACTCTCTCTCCCTCTATCTCTGTGTGTATGCGTGTACATATTTGTCTATATGTGTATCTCCTTAGTAAGTATGTGTGTGTGTGTGTGTGTGTGTATTTTATGTGTCTATGTGTGTGCAGTATTGGTGAAACTAAAACAACTATCATGAGAAAAGCAAAAGAGACCTAACAGGAGGGAGAATAAAGAGAATTTTATAAATGTGAAACAAATTCAGAAGAAACAGTTTCATTGGGAAAAAGGGAACAATGGACACAGTAGAGGACAGTTAGGAGGGTTTAGATTAGAAAAGAGCAAACTGGCACATAAGTATAAAAATGCCATGATGAAACTCATGACTTTATGTGCTACCTTAAAACCTAAGTAATAAACTAAAATTATTAGTGAAATAATGTATTACTATTTATTTTTCAAAATGAATAACTTTTATCTATACAATAAAATGCTCACTTAGTGGTAGACAAAGTCAATAACTTCAACTTATAAAAATTATCAATGAGTAGAACAATCAAATAAGCATGCTGTAATTATCTCATATCTCTACTATTCTGTTTCAATATTTTGTGTGTATATGTGTGTGCACATATCATAGCGCCCTATGGAGATCAGAAAACAATTTGTGGAAGTACATTCCTTCTTTCAAGGTTGAAGTCAGGTTGCTTGTCTTGGCAACAGGTACCTTTGTCCATTAACCAATACTTCTAGCTCCTATTCTGTGTCTTAACAAAATATATAATAAGTAGGCAACAGAAATATCTAAGTAATAACATGTGGACTAATATATAGAAAGCCAATGTCAAGTGCAAGATTACAGAAAAAATCTATGTCTGTGCTTAAAAACAGTATTTTAATTTTCTTTTTTTTTTTACTATGAGTAGTCACAATATAACCATGGGATAATCTAAAGTTTGACCATTATTTTGTTGTTGTTGTTTGCTTGTTTTTTCTTTGCTTGTTATTAAAAACTTGACGCTGTAGCTGAGTGCAATAATAAAGACACATGTTAGTGAAACATAATTTATATCTATGGTTCCTCATAATTGGCATATAGTATTGTATGCATTTATTATTCTAATAGGTCAATGTTAAAAGTCTAAAGGGAAGACATAGATTGGGAGAAAAATGAATTAGCGGAGCTGGATGAAGGGAGTGGACGTAAGTGTCACCAAGATACATTTCTTATGTATATACATTTTTTAAAAAAGTAGAAAATGAATTTTTTAAAAAAGATTCAAAAGGTTCTGATTTTCTTATGATTAGGTTTTCACTCCAATGCAAGCCTCACATAAGTACCTGATTAAATAATATTTGTCAATTATTAAAATTTGACTAGAAACTATACCATGATATAAATATATATAATGCCATTTTCTACATTATTTGGAAGTTTATAAACATTAACAAAACTACATTCATGTTTATTTTTCATTTTTCAGATTCCTATAGCCACCAATGGGATTTAATATTTTAACTATAAAAAAAGTTCTATAATTTATAGATAAAATATTTCTATAAATTACCTTTAGTCCTGCTTTCTAAAATATTATGCTTACATTTCTGAGCAACCATAAAATAAAATGATTTTTGTATTCTTCTGGAAAAAGTAATTAGATAAAGTGGGAATTGTGTAAGAAATAACATAATTTAAATTTAGACAGATATATTTATGTGTTTCCAAGACACTGATATGTCTCCATAAATTGTAACTCCCTGGCCCAAGCAAGAGTGATTTCCAAGACTAATCCCACTGCCCATTCTGCTGACTTGTTTGCAGATTAAAATATGGAGTTACCAGAGGAATCATTATGTGATTTTGACTTTTATCTCCTGGCCTTAGAAACATATTGATAGTGGTGGTAAAGAAATAAGTTTTGAAGCATATGAAGTCAGATGCTAATCTGGGCAGAAATTTCTCAGATCAGCAGATTTATCAGATTCTATGTAGACAGTACAGGTCTCATGAAATTTGATTAAGATAGAAGAGTGCTTCTATCAGAATATACTTGAAACTGCCACTATTATAGATGGGGCACAGTGTCTTCATATTATTAAAATTTCACTATAGAGTAGATATGTTTAAACCTAATACTTATCTGAGATGAAATTGCCCAAACTAAATTTCTCAGAAAAACTTTGATTTAGAACTATTAGACTTGGAAATCAAACACACACACACACGCACACACACACACACATACACACACACACGCACACACACACACATACACACACACACACACCGCACAACTTATACACACACTCACACACATGGGAATTGGAGATATGGATCAGCATATCAGAGCATATATTGTTTCTGCAGAAAACCTGAGTACTGTTCCTAACACACATGATATCTAGAGACTCACAACTAATTTCAACTCCTGCCCTCTTTTGGCATCTGTGAACATTTGCACTTACATGTACACATAAATTAAACATAAAATAATTTAATTTTAATTTTTTAAATGTATTGATTATTTTTTAAAACTATCTTTTCTTATTTCACATACAAATCTCAGTTCCCATTCATTCACCTCCTCTCATTCCCTCCAGCTTCCCCTCCTACCCCATTCACTCCTCAAGGGTAAGGATTCAACGGGGAGTCAAGAAAGACAAGCACATTGCTTTGAGGGTGGACCAATGTCCTCCCCACTATGTCTAGGCTGAGGAAGGTATCCCTCCAAAGAGAATGGGTTCCAGAAAGCTAGTGCAAGCAGTAGGGACAAATCCTAGTCTCAATGCACATGGCCCTACAGTCTACCCTAGCTGTACAACTATTACCACATTCAGAGGGCCTAGTTTAGTCCTGTGCTGGTTCCTTCTCTGTCAGACTGGAGTTTGTGGGCTCCCATCATCTCAGTTCAGTGGGTATCCCCATCATGGACTTGACTTCTTTGCTTGTATTTTTTTATGTTTTCCAATTGTGTGGAGTACAGGTTTTTGTAGTATCACCTAATGATTCTCTGGATTTCCTCAGTTTCTGTTGTTATGTCCTCCTTTTCATTTCTGATTTTGTTAATTTTGATGTTCTCTCTGTCTGCCTTTTGAATAGTTTGGATGAGGATTTGTCTATCTTGTTGATTTTCTCAAAGAATCAACTCTTTGTCTCATTGATTCTTCCTATTGTTTTCTTTGTTTCTATTTTATTGATTATAGTTCTCAATTTGATTATTTCCTGTTGTCTACTTCTCCTGGGTGAGTCTGTTTCTTTTTGTTCTAGGGCTTTCTTGTGTGGTGTTAAGTTGCTTGTGTGAGATTTCTCCACTTTCTTTATGTAGGCACTTAGTGCTATGAACTTTCCTCATTGCACTGCTTTCACAGTGTCTCAAAGGTTTGGGTATGTTGGGCCTCCATTTTCATTGAATTCTAGGAAGTCTTTTAATTTCTTTATTTCTTCTTTGATGCAGGAGTGATTCAATAGAACACTGTTCAATTTCCGTGAGTTTGTATACTTTCTGCAATTAGTGTTGCTGTTGAATTCTAACTTTAAGTCATACTGATCCAACAAGATACAGGAGGTTATTGCAATTTTTTTTTATCTCTTGAGGTTTGCGTTGTTACTGAATATGTGTTCAATTTTAGAGGTTTCATGAGGTGCTGAGAAGAAGATGTATTCTTCTGTGTCTGTGTGAAATATTCTAAAGATGTATGTTAAGTTCATTTGAGTCATGGCATCTGTTAGTTCTCTTATTTCTCTGTTAAGTTTTTGTCTGGTTGACCTGTCTACTGGAGAGAATGGAGTATTAAAATCTGCTATTAGTGTGTGAGACTGATGTGTGATTAAAGCTTTAGTGTTTCTTTTACATATGGGGTTGCTCTTGTACTCGGGGCATCGATTTTCAGGGCTGAGACTTCATCTTGGTGGATTTTTCCTGTGATGAGTATAAAGCATCCTTCTCCATCAATTCTGATAGATTTTAGTTTGAAGTCTATTTTCTTAGATATTAGGATAGCTACGCCCACTTGTTTTTGGATCTATTTGATTAGAAAATTTTTTCCCAACCCTTTACTCTGAGGTAATGTCTGTCTTTGAGGTTGAGGTGTGTTTCTTGTATACAGCAGAAAGATGGATTCTGTTTTTGTATCCATTCTGTTAGCCTGTGTCTTTATATAGGTGAATTAAATCCATTGATAATAAGATATTAATGACCAGTGAATGTTAATTCCTGTTATTATTATTTTTTTGGTGGTAGTGTTTGCATGTTTCCCCTTTTGGGGGTTTGTTGGTGTAGGGGTATCTGTTGCCTGTGTTTTAGTGGGTGCAGTTAGGTTCATTGAGTTGAAATTTTCCTTCTAGTACTTTCTCTAGGGCTGAATTTGTGGATAGGTATTGTTTAAATCTGGTTTTGTTATGGGATATTTTGATTTCTTCATCAGTAGTGATTGAAAACTTTGCTGAATATAGTAGTCTGGGCTTGTTTCCAGGACTCTTAGTGTCTGCAGCACATCTGTCCAGGTTGTCCTGACTTTCAGGATTTTCACTGAGAAGTCTGGTGTAATTCTAATAGGTCTACCTTTATTTGTTACATGGCCTTTTTCCTTTGAAGCCCTTACTATTTTTTTTTATTCTGTAAGTTTTGTGTTTTGATTATTATATGGCCAGAGGACTTTTTTATCTAGTCTATTTGGTATTCTATAAGTTTCTTGTACCTTCATAGGTATATGCTTCTTTAGGTTTGGAAAGTTTGCTTCTACGATTTTGTTGAATATATTTTCTGTACCTTTGAGCTGGATTTTTTCTCTTTCTTTTATCTGTATTATTCTTAGGTTTGGTATTTTCATGGTGTCCCATATTTCCTGAATGTTTTGTGTTAAGAATTTGTTGAATTTAGTGTTTTCTTTTATCAATAAATCTATTTCCTCTATAGTATCTTCAACACCTGAGATTCTCTCTTCTATCTCTTGTGTTCTGTTGGTGATGCTTGCATCTGTAGTTCTTGTTCATTTACCCAGATTTTCCATTTCCAGAATCGCCTTGGTTTGTGCTTTCTATTTCAGTTTTCAAGTTTTGAACTGTTTATTCCACCTGTTTGATTATTTTTTTCTTGGTTTTCTTTAAGAGATTTACTGATTTCTTCCAAATTTTCATTTGTCTTTTCCTCCATTTCTTTAAGAGAATTTTTCATTTCCTCTTTAAGGGTCTCTATCATCCTCATAAAGTTATATTTAAAATTGTTTTGTTCTGCTTCACCTGGGTTAAGATGATCAAGTCTTCCTGTTGTATGACCAGTGGGTTCTGGTGTTACCATGTTGCTTATTAGGCTGTTGAACAAATTCCTGCATTGGCACCAACCCATCTCTTCCTCCAATCGGTGCTGGCAGTGTCTTTGCCTCTTAATCCAATCCTTCATGTACTGTCTGTGTCTTAGGAAGCTGTGCTTGCTCTGCTCTATGCAGTCACTGTCTGTCTCTCAGGGAACCACTAGGTCACTCTTGGTCAGCTCTCTTGGTTTGTTCTGGGCAGTGGAAGCTTGTGCTTCAGAGTTCCTCTGAGTTCACAGGGAATGGGTGGGTTTTGAAACAGAGTGGGACTCATAGCTTACAGGGTCCATGGGGTGTGGATGTTGGAGCAGTCTACCTACAGGAATCTTTCTTGCTGTTTGGCTGGTTAGTGAAACTGAGAAAGGTGGGGGAGGGGCCCAGCTGTACTGCACTGAGGGCCTAGAGAGTGGGGTGTCCAGCTGAATGGGTCATCATGCACCTCTTGGTCTGCTTCTGCAGTTGCAGCCTGTGCTTCATAGTTTCTCTGAGGCTACAGGGAATAGAAATAAAATAATTCAAAATGAATATTTAGATACATAAGAGTCATTTTTTAAAAACTCCACAAAGAATGTAACTTGTCATTAAGTATCTGGGGGTGTTTTTATAAGTTAGTTAAGAAAGGCTATCTCATAAACATCACAGTATACAACTTCCACAAAATGATTTCAGAAACTAATAATGAATAAACAAAATAATCAAAGCATTTGGAAGCTAAAAACAATCCTTTTTACCTTTTTGGTTCAGAAAGCCAGTTGTAGACTCTACAGAAAAAAAGTGACAAGATTATATATCCAAGTATGTAGGTATAGCTAATGATAAAATCAGACAAAGAATATCAGTAGTGAATATTTTCATGATGAAAGAAAAATGCTAAGTGAAGTACCCATTTAATTAAATAAGTAACAAGAAAGTAAAATATTTGAATTTGGAAATATTATCAGCAACAAAGATGCTTAACAGGAGAAAGAAAGATAGTTTAGTTGCGAGGATACTTAATGCTCTTGCTAAAGTCCCAATTATGGTTCTCAGCCCCCATGTTGAAGATTACAGCTGCCTACAACTTTAGCTCTAAGTCCTCCGTTCTCCAAAGTCACACATACATGTACACACATACACACAGATACAAACATGAAAATATATTTAAGAAGTCTTTTAAAATTTCAGAACAAAAAATAATTTAAAGAGAAACATTGAAAATGAATTAGAAAAATGTTGCAAAGATTTACTACTTGTGCATTCCCGGCCACCCGGCTAGCATAGACCTGCAATAATCACACAGAAACTGTATTAATTATATCACTGTTTGGCCCATTAGTTCTAACTTCTTATTGGCTAACTCTTATATATTAACTTAACCCATTTCTATTAATCTGAATATGGCCACGTGGTTGTGGCTTACCAGTAAAGTTTCGGAATGACTGACTCTGGTGGTGGCTCCATGTCTTCTCTCTAACCCCGCCCTTCCTTCTCCCAGCATACAGCTTAGATTTCCCCACCTAGTTTTCTTCTTCCCTGCCATAGGTTCAAAGCAGTTCTTTATTCATTAACCAATAAAAGCAGCACATAGACAGAAGGACCTCCCACAGCAGAAAAATAAGCATTTAAAAGTAGGTAAAACAAAGACTACATTGGTTGTTCAAAATGATCAATCGCTATGATGGGGGGCCTTTCTGCAATCTATTCTGAGTACACCAATTCAAATGGAAGTAGTTAAGAAATACTGTATGGGAATTTCTAAGTGTAATAATATAGGAAAATTGGATTTTTTAAAAGATGGGAGTCTGGAATATTTCCAAATTTGATGACCAGAAGCCAGTACAGATAACCATATTGCAAGAACACAAGAATCAATAGAAGAAAGTGGAGCATACACTGACAAATAACCTAAAACCAGGATATGCAGAGATTGGTGTGATTGCTCAAACCTGAAATGCCATTGCTTGGGAAGCAAAAGTAGGAAGATTGCTAGAATTCTGAGGTTAGCTTAGGTTATGTGGTAAGTTCTAGGTCATATGGGTTATACATTAAAATTCTTGATCAAAACAAAGCAAATTAAAAAAACAACACAGCAAAAAGGAGGGGCAACTATTGTGTTACAACAGGATGAGAAAAAGTAGATGCGTAAACACACATGAGTTTTAAAGTGGTGAAAGTTATGGGGAGTCAAGGGAGTTAAAAGTATAATAGAGTGTCTCTCTTCACTTTGTTGAGTAAATGACAAATCTCAAGTTGCACTTAGGTGGAAGGAGGCAAGGTTTAAGGTTAGGAAATAGTGTCAAGCCCTCACAGTGACTGCCATGAAAGGTTTGATCCTAGGGTCTCTAGGGAGACACTGCCTAGTTAAGAGGCAATTACAAAAGAAGCTAGGAGTTAGCACCTTTGGTGATAAGATCCATACCCCCTGATGAGCTATGTTGCTCAACAAGGCCTTGTTGAGAAAATTCCTTTCAGATTCAAAAGCTATTGAAGGCAGCCATAATTCAGAATGTGAGTTTACTCCAAAGCCTGCTGCTGTTTGGAGAAGGTCACCCAATGCCTACTTCAGAGATTAGAAGGTATGCAGATGGTATGGCCTGGCAAAGGACTGTGGAGGGCAGATGAAAGCATACAATTTATAACTTCACAGGAACTCACTTAACAATAATTATGCAAGCTTTGCAGGAACCTGAGCTACAAATACATTGCCAAATAAGAAACTTGAATAAGTAACTTGGAATTATAAAAGTTATACAATATTGACTAAAACGCTGGATAATAAATAGCTCAGCAGTGAAGAGCATTAGTTGCTTTTCAAAGGATCAGTTCAACTCCCAGCACCCACAAGTTTGCTCACAAAAACCTGTGATTCCAATTCTAAGGGATCCAATGCTCTCTTTTGGCCTTCAAGGGAAACTGTACACACACACTTACACAAAACACAATAAATAAACAAGCCATTAACAATCTCATAAAATGATTATTAGAGGTTTGGAAAGTGACATTCTATACCAATGTCGATTCATTGTAAACTGATAAATAAATTTAGACTACTGTATTTACAATTTCAATGGGACTTTTATATTTTTAAAAAGTCATATTAAGATTTGATAATGCATAAAGATTTGATTAAGTCATTGAAATAGCAAGCATAAGTGAAGGAAGATTGAACCTTCAGAACTTAATGCATTTAAGCTACAATAGTTAAGATAAAACTAAATTGTGGCTGAGATATTATTCACATAAAAACTAACTACCCAGAAACAACCCCAAGAGAGTGCTGCAGAGTACGTAAGTGTATGTGCATATGTTCACCTGCATGCACTAATTAATAGTTCATGAGATTAGTGTGATGTCTATTCTTTGTTGTCAACTTGACTGCATCAGCGATGAACAAAACCCAAATGGTGGCATACACCTCTGAGGGATTGTTTTTTTTAACTAAATCATTTGAATAGAAAGACCACCTTCCAATCTAGACATTTAAGTGGAATGATACAGCTTTACTCTGGAATACAGCTTCCACTGGAGGCCTCTGTGAAGGACCTGGAAGAAGGGAGCTTTTGCTCTTTGCCTGTTTCCCTACACTTTACTAGTAAATCCATTCCTTCTCTAGCATTAGAGCTGAGTTCTCTAAGATTTCAGGATATACTGAAGACCAGCTGAGATAACCAGTCTAGTGGACTGAGCATCTACTGGATTCTTGGACTTTCTGTTGCTCGTAGGCAGCCATTGTTAGATTAGTTGGACCACAGCCTGCCAATCATTCTAATAAATCCCCATGCTATGAATATATAGAGATTCATTTTGTAAGTTCCTTTGCTTAAAGGAGCATTGAAGAATACCAGTGGCTTTTACAGAGTAGAAAAATAAAAAGAGAATTCCACTATTTACTTGGAAAGATTTCTTCAACAAAAACAAGATAGATTTAGAGTTTCTCTTTCCAAGAGATCTTCAATCAAAAACTGAAGTTGGTATATTTAAGTGTAAAATTATAGATAATTTATCAAGTATCAAAATATACAAATTCATGTTAAAATAATAGATGATAAGAGGGAAACACTCAAGACAGACATAATAAAATGATACTTGGGCATCTAAATAACTAGGTAGAGTCTTAATGTGAAAAGTGTTCTAAAACATTAGAAGATTGATTTTATTTCTGGGTTATTGAAAATCAGTGGCGTCGGAGATGGGGTGGGCAAGCAGGGGTCTGACTGTACCGGATGAGACCACTAAGACCCTTGAGATGAGTAAGGCTAGAGTGTCATAATGTACATACAAACCAATGGAAGTAACACTGAAACTCTGTGCCATAGCATTACAATCAAATAATGCACAAATATGGAAGAAAGCTAGATAAGCTCATATAGTAAATCTTTGCATTCTTTCAACAGCGTCTCATGAATGTATAATTATGCCACGATGTTTAAAAATCAGAAGACATTCAGTTTTAAAGACAACTACGTTGCACAAATATTCACACTACTTGTCATATAATAAATCAAAGTGTCCAATGATCTTCCTTTACCCATCAGTAATCAGCCATTCCTGAGCAAAGCAGAAAGGAGACCTTTGGGTTGTATAATACAGTAACCTTGGAGCTGCAGAGATGACTCAGTAGTAGTAAGAGTGTTTACTGTACTCCCAGAGCATCCAAGTTAGGTTACCAGTAACTGACAACAACCTGACAACATGTATGTTGATGTAGGAAAGTCTACTGTATTTCTGTTGCTTTCATTGGCTAATTCATAAAGAAACTGCTTGACCTGATAGGTCAGAACATAGGTGGGTGGAGTAGACGGAACAGAATGCTGGAAAGAAGGCAATGAGGTAGATGCCAAAGCTCTTCTCTCTGAGATGGATGCAGGTTAGAATCTTCCCGGTAAGCCACCACCTCTTGGTGTTACACACATTAATAGAAATGGGTTAATCAAGATGTGAGAGTTAGCCAGTAAGAGGCTAGAGTTAATGGGCCAAGCAGTGTTTAAATGAATACAGTTTATGTGTTGTTATTTCTGGGTGTAAAGCTAACCATGCAGGAGCCAGGCGGGAACGCAGCCCACTGCTCCTTCTACAGTATGTAAGTCCAGGTCCAGGGATCTGAAGCTTTCTTCAGGTCTCTGCGCTTACCTGCATGCAGTCTCTCTCTGTCTCTGTCTCTGTCTCTGCCTCTCTCTCCTCACACTCTCAATACCCATAAATGAAAAATAATAATAATAAAATAAAATAATAAATAATAATAATAAATGTATAATGTTTGTGTGTATATATATTTATTGCAATACATACCCCTTTTGGAGAAAATGTAAAGTTTTATATGATATTGTTGGAAAGTTAAATTTTTTAGAGATATTGGAAACTAAAAATCAGATATTGAAAAATCTAAAATTTTCACCTGAGTCATCTCAGAGACTCCTTATCCCATAATAATTCATAAAAACTGAAACCGCAAAACTCCAACTACACTATAATAGAGAAATAATAAAATGTATTAAACAAACATGACAATTTTGTTTCTCAAAAGACAGTGGCCCATATAATCTGTTTTAGCACATTCATGCCTTTAATTCCAGCACTCTGGAGACTGGCAGGTAGATCCCTGAAAGTTCAGACTAAGCATGGTCTATATAGTCAATACCAGCCAACCTGATCTAACTACTATGTTCCAGGCCAGGCAGGGCTACATAATGAGACCCTGTTTCAGACATAAAAACCAATATTAACCAAAGACTTAGAAAAATATGCTCATGAATTCTTATCTGAAAGCACATATATGAGTAGTGTTTCTTGTGTGTATGTGTGTGTGTGTGTGTGTGTGTGTGTGCATGCACAAGCACACACTCACACATACATGTGCATGACAAAATTACTTAGCAATTTGGAATTTTAAAAATTATACTAATTGTCACATGGTTTCCCAGGCTTAAAAATTGACATCAATATTATAATTTACTAAAAAGAATTATAATACTTTCTTTTAACGTGGGGTCACATTTTTTAAAGAACATATATCTATACAAAGGTTATCAAACAGCTGCTTTCAATGGACCTCTGAGACTTTCTGCTTCCCAAATCTAAACGGTTTCTTGCACATCAATATAACGTGCTGTCAATGATGTCCCATTGACTAATTCATGAAAGTGACATTGGACATTGTCATTTGTTTTAACCTTCAGTATCTGTTGTGAAGACTTGTGGGCTATTTATATAACCAGCTGTATGGTTGTGTCTTTCCAGGAAGAGCGAGCCCTTACTTCTCCCATCCATGACTGAAACAACATTGTCAATCTTGTTAACAGTGAATAAGAATATTAGAGACACATGTGACAACTGAGGTAGAAAAATTAGGTCCCTGCTGGCAATTACCCATCAGAGCAGATTGACTGATGGCCAGAGCTAAAACGCATGTAAACTGTCAGCCATCATAACGGGGCAAATATCACAGAACTACGCTGCAGAGTCAGGTAAAAATCCACTTTTCACTGTTGGGGACCTGCCCTCAGTGCCACACATTCATAATCCTCTCCCATCAAGCCAGGTCTACACATTCAGAGACGTCCATCATTCTAACAGTCAAATATATATCCTGTCAAATACATTCAATGGCCCTCATGATAAGTTGGACGAGAAGTGACATGCTACACATGATTGAGTAGAAAGGGCATATCATATACAATTCCTGCTGTCACATTTGTCTTTCCATTTCTATATCCAGGTGACAGACTTAACCTTGACATGTCCTAGATTTAGTTGTTACGGCCAATTAATAGGCAGTACAAACATAAAAAATTAATGCTTTTTTAAAATACATGTAAAACATTACTGAAGATATACCAGAGAAATCAAGAGAGAATTATACTCTTTTGTGATGCATAAAGTAAGTTTTATTGTGTGCTGAAATCAAGTTTACTATGATTCATTGACAAAAAGAACCTGAAGTATGAATGTGCACTTTAAATTTGCCCAAAGTGGGCAAAGCATCTTAAAGAATCTGTACCATGCAAATAGATTCTGTACCATGTGCGGTTTCAATCACCATTACTGTGATGACATGATCCTCATTATTCTCATGAGAATAAATGGATTCATTATTTTCTTTATCTTACTTTTTTCTTGAAAATTTTACCATCAGAATTTCACATCAGTTGTTGGTATTAGATCATCAACTGGACCGTTGAAAGCTATTGCTTTCTTCTAGTTATGGAGAACTGTCCCTACTCCACGCTGTCTGCTACATGGGTTGAGCTAGCTGGAGAGCTTTCCTGGGTGGCAAAGATGAGGGAAAGCTGATAGACTGATCCACCCAACTACCACTTAGGTCCAGATTCAAGCTACTACAAGATAGCCCACCCAACACCCCCCTCATCTATGAGCTGCTGGAGCATGCAAAGAAACCAAACATGCAGATCCTAAGCTACCGGATCTCTTTGACAGAAGCCAACAATAGAATACACAAGAGGAGTCCCAGTTAGGGCCCAGAATCTAACTAAAGTTCTAACTAAAGTTACAAGCCTCAATCCAGACCAAAGACTCATTGCAATGAAATCTTCCAAGCAAAGGTATATGGACTAAAGAGTGTACTGTGTTACTGGGCCACACTACAAGTTTTTTTTTTTAATGTTTTTCTTTTGTTTGTTGGTTTAATTTGGGAGGACTTTATTTTTAAATTTTGCTTGTGCGGAGCTTTCAAGAGCAAAGGGAAGAAGAAAGAGGACATGAAGATGAGTGGAATTGGGGTCCATAATGTGAAATTCACAAAGGATCAATAAAAAGTTAAATTTAAAAAAGGAGCCATTCTTGATCCCTTTTCTCCATTTTTCATTAAAGAGAAAGGTTATATAAATTATTTCTCCCTTTTAATGCTTCTATGGTTTTAGCATAATCCTATCTCTTCAGGTGTTGAAAGCTATTAAGCATTAAGAAAAGGAGCTTTGAGGATGGAATGAGGTGAAAAGACTGCCTTCTCATACCCTTATGAAGGCAGTTAATGAGGTTCTGGTTTCTCTTTCTTCTCCACTTCGGTGGTGGGGAGATGACACATGCCTTCCCTATTGGAGAGTCTTCACCAGTGAAGCCTCTACCATCTTGAACTATAGTTTCCACGTCCTCCAAACTATATGTCAATAAACTTCTATATTTTATAGGAAGTCACTATGACTCAAATATTTTATCATAATCGTAAAATACTAAAAGATATTATCTGGCAATTTAAATACACTTTATCCTGCAAGTTAATAGCATAAAAATTTTGTACTTGAGATGTGTTTTGAGGTCAACTCTGAGCTGAGATTGTAACCCATTTTCTGATTTTGTTATTGTTACTGGAGCCATTTAAAGGTTCTGCATTGTAATTCCTTAACAGATCCATAATCGATAACTACTTTCTCCTAGGCACACATTTATTCTCTTAGTTCTCCATAAGTCATAAATATGTATAATATTATATTCCAATGTATCTGGTATTGGTGATGTTCCTTTGTTCATGAGTTTCATCTATGAAATGATGATCACTTGCCAAAAATCAATGTTTTGAATAGTTTTCCTGTTTTCTCCTAAGAGATTCATGTCCTATGCTTGGGTTTTTGCCCAATTTTGGTTTAAAGTCTCACTCTGTAGAAAAAGAGTTATACTTCATTTTGTTCACACTTTTACACAGTTTAGAGATCAGAGACTCTCACTGTCTATGAAGTTATTTCTTTTCTAGTTATTTTTTATGTTATTTCAATTAGTGTGATTGATTACAAAGACTTTAACAAGTGTGTGCACACCTGTAATTTTATACTCATTGTTCAGACTTTTTGTCAATATGAACAAATACCTGAGAGAAACAAATTAAATCATGAAATCTTTTTGGGGGGTTGTTTGCTTGTTTTGTAGGTTGGCTTATTGATTAGTTGTTTCATTTTGGTTCAGATTTTGAGAGATTCAGCCTATGGTTGACAGACTGCATTGTTTCTAGGTTGCGGAGAGGTATCATGATTAAAGTCTCAGTTGAGCAAAAATCTCACCTTCTGATAAACAGCAAGAGAGAAGAAGGGGAGAAGAAATAGAAAGCAGAAAAGAGGAGGTAGAAGATAGGGAATGATCCAGAACCATGGTGTATCTTTTGAGAACATAGCATAATTATCAACGTCTCCCAACAAAAGCCCTCCTAATATCAATCTTGCCCAATATAGTAGCACCTACCACCAAGAAGAGGTCAAAACTTTAAAGCAAACATTTGGAGGTATTTCATATTTAAACAATATTTAGTTGTACTGTCCACTCGACACAAACTTAGACACACTTGGAAGTAGAGAATATCAATGGAGAAATTGCTTTTATCAGACTGGCCAGTGACTGTATCTGCAGAAGTAATTTTTATTGCTAACTGATGTTCGAAGACTCAATCCACTGTGGGTGGTACCTCACCTGCGAAAGAGGTTCTGGGCTATATAAGAATGACATATGAGCAAACCAAGAGAAGCAAACTAGTGAGCAGCATCCCTCTATGGCTCTCTGCATCAGTCCTTGCTCCCAGGTTCCTAGCTTGAATTCAAATAAACTTTCTTCAAGTTGCTTTTTGTTAGTGTGTTAGTTGCAGAAAGCAAACTAGAGTACTTCTCAGGTGATATGCATATTAGCTCATCCTAATTATACCAACTGTGCATCTGGATGAATGAATTTCTTTCATAATCACTTGGAGGACTTTTGAATACAAAATTTCTGGTCATCAGTCTCAGAATTTCTGATTATATATGGTACCTTCTAGAATTCAGATTT
Source organism: Myodes glareolus (assembly GCF_982192425.1). Lineage (NCBI taxonomy): Eukaryota > Metazoa > Chordata > Mammalia > Rodentia > Cricetidae > Myodes > Myodes glareolus. Next base: position 31,003,626 of record NC_142031.1, on the reverse strand, counting down.
GTCAGTGATTGCAAACTGAGGTAAAGGTTCTCATCTGGACCTGCTCTGCTAAGTCTTTTGTTTTCGTCAACAAAAATATATCATCATTGATATGTTTCTAAAATGGTTAGTCATGTTTATTTATTTAAGTCATATTAATTCTTCATAAATTATTTTGGATACATCATTTTGTAGTCTTAAATTGCTAGGGTCATGAAAAGATGCTTTGTATCAATGACTAGAATGATTATTAAGAATGTGAGGTTGACACACAGAGCTCTGATTTCAAATTCTTGTTTCTAGAACATTCACAGATTATAATGTATCTCCAGATTAGACAGATCAAAGGTTCTATCTCCATGAGACCTAATACTTTAAACAGAATTGTAATATTTATCCTACCAAATAGAACACACATTGCTACACCAGGTATTGCTCTTTGTCGATCTTACAATGCTAACATTGTCAGATTGAATTTTCCCTTCATCTTACCAACAGCTATAACCTAGTAAAGTCTTGCTAAATGTTTGACTGTTGTTTTCGTCCTCTTTTCTTTTTCTTTTTTAATTTGATGACCCTCTTGATTTCTGGACAGACAGATCAAAGCAAGATTGTATATCTAATTGTGTTCAAGCTCTCTCCTGAATTTTTTTAAAAAACACTTAAGCATAAGTATGAAAATAAAATGAATCATGAGCAACAAATTTGTTATTGTTTGCATATCACAAATCTTGACTCTATGAAACTGACAGCATATGGCAGGGATATTGACAAATGTTCACCACCTTGTTTGATGAAAAGACTCAGTGCATGCTGTTCTGGTAAGTACCTTCCTATTACAAATCCATCTGTCACTGACAGAGACTGAAATCTGGATGCATTGTTGCTCCTTCTCCCAATTCTATTGGTATTTTAATGAGAATTGAGAAAAGAGAGCGAGTGAGATCAGGTCATGTGCTATTTCCAACAAGAAGGCTCATCCTGAGTCCAGCCCTTTTAGATATACAAAAAAAATCCAATGTCATTCCAATTAATATCAAGTAATCCAAATTGGAAAAATACTGAAATGTATCAACCAAATTCTAATTAATCAACTATTACAAATATATGGAACTTGAAGACTTAGAAGCATAATGGTCTTAACATTATTGTTGTTGTGTGTATCTTTACATGCATATGTATGTATATAGTATGCTTGTCCGTAAAGTAAGAACCATAGATTGAAGCAGGAATGTCTCCTTCAATCTTTTCTCACTTTTTCACAGGGTCCCTCCCTCACTGAATGTGGTATTTGCTATTTCAGTAATGCTGAACAGGCCACTAGGAAAGAGGAGGGAAGAAGGGTAAACAGGTTGTATAAAACTCTCTCCAGCACTGTGTGTGTGTTTGTTTGTGTGTGTGTGTGTGTTTGTTTGTGTTTGTGGGACTTTCAATGAATTAGCAAAAAAAAAGTGAAGGAGAAAGCAAGATGTGTCAATTCATGTAGGAGTTCTAGAATACTAGTGATGAGTTGACAAGCTCATTAGGCAAAAATGCTTGAAAGAGAGGAATGAGGCAAGGGAACACAGAATGGACACTTACAGTGAAGTAATACAAACAGAGACATATTGTTTTACTGAGGCATTGCTGAATTTTCTTATTTCATTTCTGGATTGCTGAAAAATACCCTGACAAAAACAACTCAGGAGAGAAAGGAGTTTATCAGACTTTTTACCTGTGGGAAAGTCAAAGCAAGAACTACGCACATCACAGTCATAGTAAAGAACAGACAGAAATGGATTCCTGGAAATGAAAACTTACTGCTTGAGCTCAGCTTGACTTTCTTATTAATTTTAGAAGCTTTCACCTTGAGGATATTGCTTCCCATAGTGACTGAGTCTTCCCACATCAGTTAATCAATTAAGTTGCCTTTAGACATACCCATAGGCCGATCCTATATAGACTATCCTCCACTGAGGGGCTCTTCCCAGATGGTTCTAAGTTGTCTCAAGTTGAGAATTATAACTCAACCTCACAGATCGACTGTGTGTTGGTATCATTTGACCAAAATTTCAGTGAACTGATAAATGATATTTATTTTCAAACTAAGAGTTCCTAGAAATATCATCCATGAAGCCCTCACCAAGTGCAACAATCCAGAGAACAGGCTGTGCATCTCACCTAGGCAAAACGCTAGAGCTGTCCCAGGTGATGTGAGTGTGGGAGAGGCTGTTCCTAACAGTGTGAAAGTAGGACAACTTGCTCAGCTCCTTGCTGTCTGCTATACAGGGGAGTTAGTCCAGGCAGTTCTGGAGAACTTTTCTGGGTGGTGAAGATAAGAGAAAACTGGTGGGTGTACCAACTCAGCTACCACCCACACACAGATCCAGGACTATGTGGTAGCCCATCTCACATACATTCACTTTATCTGTGAAATTCTGGAGCATGTGAAGGGGCCCAACCTGCAGATTCAAAGCTACAGGATCAACATGTCACAAGGCAACAATAGGATATCCAACAGAAGTCCCAGGGAGGTCCCAGCATCAATAATGTAGGAAAAAAAAAAAAAAACAAGAAGACTCGAATAAGATCGATGAATCTTTGCATTGAGAAGTTACAAATAAAGATATATGGACTAAAGGGGGGAAAGAGGAGTGAAGAGAGAATCTCTAAACAGGAGTTAGAAAGGAAAAGCTTTGTGGGCAAGAAAACCCTGTACACCTTGATGGCCAAAAATAGTTTTTGACTAGACCCTGATACAAGATGGTGGGAAAAATTTTAGCAGTACAAATCATGTTAGAATAAAGTTACATAGAGAAGAGTGTCAGTTAATAGAGTTACATTTGCTTATGGTAATGCCTTAATGTGTGGCTATAATAAGCATCTTAGAACTGCTTTTAAAATTTGGGATTATTTTAAAGTTCTGTGGTATAAAGAATATCTATTAGAAATTATTTTAAAATGAGTAAACATTAAACATCATTTGCAATAGTTGTTTTTAATTCTGAAAGTTCTTATTCTGCAAATATTTTTATAATTTTATGCACTAAAATACTAATTTCACAGGATTAAGCAATTTAAAAGGACTTTACAGCGGCTGTATCGCAATAGTGGCGTATTCACAGTCTGGGCTCACAAAGTTTATCATCTGAAGCAATGAAAAGAAAGGGGGGTAGTCTGTTATACTGAACCTATGTTTTTAAACTTCTGTATTACAAGAATGATGAAAACAGTATTATTTTAACTAAAAGAGATGCATCAAGCAATCATCTGTACCACTCTCCACTACAAGGATGTGAGCAAATTCTGTTTAACTGTCATTGCCTCTGCCCATTAGCTTCCCTGTCTGGTTATCTTATTACAGTGGCTGAGTAAATTTATCAATGTTCTTCTAACCTCCAGGACACTCGGAACAGGTTATGTCATTTGCTAGATTGACAGGAAGTTGCTAATACTAAGTTATAGTGTCTGTATTCTTTCTGTACATTAATGGGTATCCTGGAACAACCTGTCTTTTTTTAAGTATTCTTTTATTATTATTTTATTTGATTTTCATTTTGTTTTGGTCTATGGGTTATAAAATATGACAACAAACAATCAAGGAACTTAATTTATTCTTTTCTTTCTTCATTTGAATGATCACTTATCTATTAAGGCATAAAAATGTTCCAAAGTTGAAAGAAAAATCACATTTTTATTTTTGCTTCTTATATCCCTGCTTTGTGCTAACACACAAAAGTAAGAAACTCAACTCATCTTATTATCTAATGTACTGAACAGCTACAAAAAGCAGTCAAATAGAGTCAAAATTAAAAGAGCCACATTATAAAAAAATTGTACTATAACTATTTAGAAATAATAACCTGGTTCAGTACTTCAAAACTAAAGAGCTCTGGTAAGTAGGGGAATGAAGAGATGGCTCAGTAGTTAAGGGCACATACTGTTTTTGCAAAGAACTTTGATTTTGTTACGACCACACATGTTGGCAGTACATGATGCCTTGTGATTCCAGTTCCAAGAGAAAGTGATGCCTCTGGTTTCTTTGGACACCTACACTTATGTATACAGCATTGTTGCTGCTACATACATACATACATGCGTATTAAGACACTGATGTAATCAGGTGGGAGAGTTGGCTACAGAAGGCCAAGTTCAGTGAGTACCTTTTCTTCTTTGGAGTTGGGATATACTAGCACATGGGATGGTGAAAGACAGTGCTATGTGCGTTTAGACTATACTTCACCTTGCATACAATCTGAGGGGTGTTAAGGATGATGTCCTAGCACAAGCATCAATCAAATTTGAAATCACAGTGAAATTTTATTTCTTACATTAAAGTAACTTTATTAAAGAAGGATCTCTTAAACTACGAGGAAAATGAATTACCCAAGTTCACTTCAAACATACTCCTTTCTACAATAACATTTCTATCTTTGCTTGAAGGGATGTAAAACTAGGTATTTAACTAAACAACAAGTGGATACATCTATTTGGAAAGCAAAAGAAAAACTTTCCCCCTTGCCAGTGTTGAAATGTTGAGCATCCACCTATTCATCTATCTTCTTTCTTCACAAGAGAAATGTATCTGTTTTAACTGTGTTCTGTGGTAGGAAAGTTCTCTTGGATATTTTTTAATTGTATAAATTTATATGTTCTTGAGAAATTGGAGGTTTACTATTAATATATACATCTGTAGAAAAAGAATGCAAAATAGGTTGGTCGACCTGTGTGCACTGCCTGACTCTCTGTCATGTGACAGTAACGAAGGCAAAGGTTTGCTTCGTTTTATTAAATTGTTTGGAGTAGCTTTATTTCTCAAAGGCTGCTGCCTCTGGTGTGTAAAAGATGGTAGCAGCAAGCCAATGCACCAAAACAACAGGAAGTAAACACTGTTCAGCCAAACCACATAACTCAAGGAGTACTCATTTGACTGTAACTCAAACTGTGCTGCTGGCTGAGGATTTGTGACCTGCTATCCTTGGTCATGCTCTTGAACTTTTAGATTTAATGTAGGTATTTTTGTATTGTTAATAATATCTGGGTGTATGGTGGTGCATACAATCCCATGCAGGCTCATGCAAGCCACATATATTTTGGAGGCAAGATGCATCTATCAAGAGTTGGTGCTCTCCTTCCATGGACTCCAGGAATATAAGATCATCAAGCTCTCAAGGGCATATGCCTTTACCCACTGAGATTTCTCGCTGGCTTCTATAGGTATATTTTGCTCCTGATCATGTCTGCCATGTTTCATTCAGAGCTATTCATCAAGCCATCTTGCCACAATGTAGCAGAGTCCCCAAAGAAGGCATGAAGAACAGAGAATGAAAGTGGGAAGTTGAATGGCTTGCATACATGGCTTCCTCGATCTCCCAGGCTCTGGAGATGGGTGGAGAATAAAGATAATGAGAGTTTGGGGAATCTAATGAGGTGCTATCACAGTATTTCCTGTTCTTTGGTTATAATGGATGCTTTTCTGGTGTTCCTGTGCTTTCAACAGTGCACAGTGAGCAAGAAAAAATATGCCAGTGGGCTGGAGGGATGGCTTAGTTGTTGAAAAATACTTGCTACTCTTCTAGAGGGCATGAGCTTGGTTCCTAAAACTCATGTTGAACAGCTCACAACCATGTGGAAATCTAGGTCCCTATTATAGCCTCTGAGGGAACCTATACTCACACACACAAACCCACATGCTCATAATTAAAAAGCATAAAGTGAATCCACTCCTTATCAAAACTAAAATGCCATTACTTTTCCATTCTTTTCTTCCATCAAAACTCATAGTCTCTGATTTTTGATTATTAAAAACTACAACTACATGTATACACAGCATGGCGGCCTATGCTGGTGGGCTGTTTTTGCTTTACAGAAAGAGTTTTACAGTCATAGCAATGGCAATGATAGTTTCCAGAACTATCTCATATGGGACAAATGTTGTATTCAGATATTTACTTTCACATCTGATTGAATCTAGGAAATAGTGACAAATTGTACTGAATATGTTTATTATTCCTACTGAATATGAATACACATATATATGGACAGGTTGAAGCTTCAATCAATATCCAAAACTTAAAATGCTCCGAATGTCACTTTTTTCTGAGCATCATCATTATGTCACAAGTGGGTAATTTCACACACAACATCACATGATGATACCCAGTGAAAATTCACACTGAAAAGATTGTCTAAAATATCCTTAACACAAACTATGGGAGCAAGAAAAAGCATTATGGAAACTGACCAATTCGTGATCTAGTTTCAAAATATAATTTTTATAAAGGAGATTGAGCAAAAATACTGAATGATTGCACTTCTGAAATGTAAGAGAGAAGTGACTCAGTATTGGAACAACCTGGGGACAACGATGGAATGGTGGTTCTATTGGATATAGAGTGATCACGGCACTGCATAGGGTGTTGAAAAGACACAAAAACAAGAAAACAGAGAGAGATCAGCTGGACCTGCATTTTTTGATTTAATGAAAAGCAAAAGGCTTTCTTAATAGCCCCTACCTAATTCATTATAACATTTGAGATATCCTTTCAGACATTGATAAGAAAGATAATTAGTACAACCATTGTAAGATAGGAACAGACTAGTATAATTCCTTACCATTGAATATAGTTTTATATCATATCCTAATTTCATTGTTTGAAGTTAGTAGCCAAGCAGCTACAGATCACATGACAATTTATAAAACCCAGGCTTAAGTCCAAGCTCTAAGAAAGCTGGTGGCCCTAAATTACCCCTGTCCTAATGTTTTCATGTGTCAAGTGAAAGTAAGATTGTTATCACAAGAGGTTATTTTCTTTAAGATTAAAGTGATGATATATTTTAGAATGTTAAGCTATTTAGCCAAATGTTAGTTCATTTCCTGAAGCTCATGTTTGAGAAAATTACTTTAGAAACTTGATGTGTTAACATAACTGAAAGAGTTTTCCTAGGGGTGTGATCCACATCTTTTTCTCTCTCTTTTCTATTAGACATGACTTGAAGTTTGTGAACACTATGAAACAACTTAAGAAGCACTTCCTTATCTTCCACGAATTTAGAACTAAAACAAAACAAAGCACCAAAAAGATGCACTATTAAATTTGAATTTTAAACAAAAAAAATAAACAAGTGGAGTCTGCAGAAATGGCTCAACACTTAAGAACACTGGTTATTCCAGCAGAGGACTGGGCTTGGTTTCCCAATGCACATACCAGTTCACAAACCTTTAGATCTTCCAGGTGGTCTGACATCCTCTTCCAGATTCTGAGCAATAGAAGCAAACAAAACATTCACAAACATAAAATAAAAATAAAACTGATGTGGGATTCCCCTCTGTATGCTGTGAATACCATCGGTTAATAAAGGAACTGCTTTGTGCCTCTAGCAGAGTTATAGGAGAACAGAGCTAGGTGGGAAAAACTAAACAGAATGCTGGGAGAAAGGATGTGGAGTCAAAGGAAAACCATGTATCTCTGCCAGAGACTAATGCAAGAACTTTAGCCAGTTAGCCACAGCCACATGACAATCTACAGATTAATAGAAATGGGTTAAATTAATATGTAAGCGTTAGCCACTAATAAGCTAGAGCTAATGGTCTAAGAATTGTTTTAATTAAAACAGTTTCTGTGTGGGAATGACCTAGCAGCATTTCTCCAACATAAAACACACAATAAAAAGCAGGCAAATATGAAGCTATTGTCTGTATCATATTTCTGATAAGTTTGAATGACGTAGCTGCTTAGCTGGGTAGATGGATACATTTGAGTCAGAGACTTTGATGTGTCTAAAGGAGTTAATAGACTGTCTATCCATAGAGTTACTAATTCTTCTCTGTTTGATACTCTATGAACTGAGGGCTTAATTTTAATAAGTGAGAACGCAGCTTCCAATGTTGCCACAGCCCACCCATAGCAAGCCTGACATATTAACAAAGGTTCCCATATACCATCTAAGCAACAGATGGGTTGTCCTAAACTGGAGGAGGACAGGCATGTTAAAGAAGGTGTTGGTTCCTTGGTTGGTTGATCACTTGGTTGGTTAATTCGTTGGTTGGTTTTTCATTTATTGTCTCTTCTTAGGTTTAAAATGACCCTATTCGTGGTATAATCATTATACCTTGAACTCTTGGGTTTTTCAAGGCCTTTGCTTACTTTTTGGATGGAAGGGTTATTTTGTGAACTTTTTAAGGGCCTTTTTCTAACTTTCATACCTTTAGGGAGCCTTCTGTAATTATGTGTTTGTTCTGGGGCAGTCATCCTCTACTGACCATTAGCCCTTCACCTCGCACGTGCCGTGAGGATGATGTTCAAACAATAGCGAGATAATCAAAACCATGCCTTCAGTTCTCTACAGAACGCGTGCACCACCAGAAGATGATGACATAAAAATGAGCCAATGGGAAAATCAATCTTAGCAATGCTAAGTAACATCTATGGACACTGATCTACCCTGTGTCAGGACCTGGATGTGACCTCTGCCTTGGTCAGTCTAAATCTAAACGTTATAATGTTACTGCCTAGACTAATTTCATTTCTGTTTCGGTGATAAAACACCCTGAGAAAATCAACTTCATGAAAAACAGATTTATTGGGCTTACAGCTCCAGCTTACAGTCAATTATTCTGTGGAACCCACGGTGCAAATGTAAAGCATTAAATCACGGTCAAGACCAGGGAGAGCATAAACATGGGGATTCATGCTTATTTACTGGTGTTCACATAGCTTTCTCTACTATTATATAATCCAGTGCCCCAAATCAGACAATGGTGGCCCCTGTGGTGGGAGGAGCAGCTGAAAGAAAATAACCCCAGACCGGTCCAGGAGGCAACCAGGACAATATCACTCAGTCCAAGTGATGCTAAGTTGTGTCAAGCTGACAGTTAAAACTATCCAACCCACTTCTATAACACAGTGCCCTCCAGTGAAAGTAATGAATAATTGTATTTATTCACTGTTTTGGTCAGTTAAAGAACTTCCATTAAAGTTAATGGATGTGAGGCAGGGTGCCAGGTTGTCAGTAAAAGATGAGCAAGGCTTGCTGGTATTTTCCCACTCTGCCCTGTTCAAACTGGTATATAGTTGGTGTTCATGAAATAACTGTATGATGAACAACTGTGTCCACTTGAACAATAATATAATGGATTTTAAATTAGTAAAATAATATATTAGGCTTATAAGAGGGGTGTGTGTGTGTGTGTGTGTGTGTGTGTGTGTGTGTGTGATAATTCAAAACACAATTATTGTAGCTATTTCCTTAAAAGCAATCTCAGAGACACTCACTTGAAACAAGTTTTTCTTCCATATTGTATCTGATCTACTAATGCAAATGAAAATGCTGGGTGACAAGCTTTCGTGACCCAAGAATTGTGAATGCAAAGAATGGGTATGAAAAATTCCATCTGCTAATCTTACTTCTGGGTTAGGAGAAACAGAGAAGCCACAAATGGAGAACTGTAATCAGGCTTCAGAGAAAGGCACTTGGGAACGGGAGAAAAGTCAATGAAAACAATATGAAGGGATAAGCAGTCCTTTAAAAAATTAAATCTATGCTCAGGGTGGAAGGGAGCCATTTCCTCTAAGGTGGAAAGGGTGACATGAATAATGTTCTCGTTGAAAATCTGAAGGGCGCTGGCAGGTGCAGGGCTCCTATTTTGTAGCAGAGCTGTAAAGGGACGAAGCAGAAAGCACTTACTGGAACATCTGCTGCTCAGCCCACTTGAAGAAAAATAAGCAGGCAAGAGAATGAGCACATCTGCCAGCATTCAGCACGTGCAGCAGAGACACAGCATCATCAGGAGAGTTCCCGCAGCACGTGTGTCCTTCAGATTTCCCCAGAGATTCAGAGCGAGGGATGGGAGAGGGGTAATCATCCGGCGGGGCCTGTGAAATTGGGGGACACTCCTTCCAATCTGGCGCCCGAATGGTGACTGTCTGTGTGGGAACTGAAACTGCAGCAGCTGAAACCTAAAAGCAGGTTTCAGAGTCAGCTGATCAGCCTGCATGAACTACTGCACCAAGCAGGAGAGGGTTGGTTTCCTCTGCTCAAGAAAGAGAGTCTGTCCAAAGAAACCCTGATGTTTCAATTTCTCAGAGCATATCTGACAGAAGGGAGGGCTAGAGGGGCATGGTAAAACTCCATCCACGTGTTACCATACAGTAGTAAACATATCAGGTTCTCAATGGAGCTGAACACTCTTTTTCGTTAATATTAACTAATTTTGGAGGTCCTGATAAGGGGCAAGTTTAACTACTTTAGTAATCCCACTGTAATAGCTGCTTTTCTCTTGTTACTGAGATGAAATAACCTCACAAGAACAATTTAATGAAGAAATTTCATTTTGGTTCTCTGAGGTACAGTTCAACATAATGGGGAAGGCAGTGTTAGAGGCGAATTTTCATTCTATCACTTCCAACACAAAGTATTCAAAAAAAAACCAAAAAGAACAAAGGGTAAACATCTTTATGTTAACCATTGACAGTTCTTTTTAAATTATTTACATTAGTATGAGAGAGGGAGAGGGAGATAAAGAAAGAAAGAGAGAGAGAAAGTGCACTGTAACTGTGGAGCGTTGTAGAATTCAGGTTATTGATTGCAGGAATAAGACTCAGGTTGTTAGGCTTGGGTATCTAGTGTTCTACAACTACCCCCACTGCCTTCTTTAGTCAGTTTTACCTCTTCTGTCAAATATAAAGAGTATTTGTGAAATGCAGTCCAGATTGGAGATAACATGACGAGAACTCAGTGCAAACATGAAGCTCACTCGTTCTAGCTTCATCGTGCCTTGCAGAATTTAATAGACACTGCGTGGAGATTAGCTTCACAGTACATATAATATACATGCATATATAGGCAGCTGAAGTCTCATCATGTTACTGAGGTTATCAGAAAGGAAGGCAGTCACAGTGAAGAAAGTAAATGCCTAAACTAACTGTTCCAAAGATGCTTTTGTCTCTTTGGGATAACTTAGACCCTTCCCATTCTCAAGGAGCTGAAGAGGTTTTGCATCAGTGATCTGTGTCTCTCTACCTCTCTTTCATACCAGAAGTGTTGAGGGGGTGTCTTCTGAATGTCAAAATTGTTAGACAACTGACAACTACTTCCTGTACTGTGGCACACATATCTAAATTAAAAAAAAATAATGTGGTTTTCAGTTACTTCTTGACTTTCAAAATTTTTCAGAACTCATCCATGAGGGCTAGAGAGATGGTTTAGGGATTAAGAGGGCTTGCTGCTCTTTTAGAGAATCTAAGCTTGCTTCTCAGCAGCCATGATCAACAGTTCACCCACTTCTAACTCCACCTCCAAAGGATCTGACACCATCTCCCTTGTGGGGCATTCACTCAACCATATACACACAAATGCACGTGCACGTGCACACACACATACACACACACACACACACACACACACACACACACACACACACACATGCAAACACACATCAATCAATAAAACCCAATCATAGAAATGTATAAGCTTCCTCCTGCAATGAAGGAGGAGTTTATTCTCTCATTTGTTTTATGTTTTAAGTCTCTCATGCTCTGTAAATTATTTTGAAATGAATTGGTATTTTGTATTAACAATAGACAAAATATATGTATAGAGCTTTTTCATTTAGTGAAAGAAGATTAATGTTGATAAGTTTCCGTTGTAAATCTGAAGTTTAATGGTTGCCTTTTCCCTTCCCCTGCGCATCTATATTTTTTAAACTCCTTTTTTTTTTTTGGTGACAGTTAAGTAGTTTCTAAATTTTCTAAACGTCTATGAAATAGTTTTTCCCAAATGCATGGATAGCTGAGTGTCTACCAGCTTCACATTGATTACCTGTAACTCCATCAAGTACCCAGGGTTCAGCTCCACCTTCATCCCACCTCTGCTCCTTCTTGCTTCCTTCGTGGCTCATTCCCATCTTTCAGCTTATTTCACTTTTCTACAAATCAGAGTTAGTATCAAAAAAAGAAAAGAAAAGCAAAAGGAATGTATGCCACCATGCCACCATTTTAAATAGATAGGTTCAAGAAAAGTTAAGAATCAACAAAGACTACACAACAGCACAGCACAGACACAAGCAAACTCACTGTAGCTGTCATAACTCTAAAATGAAAGTGGATCTAGGATTAAAATCAATGTATGATGTGGAAAAGTCTGATGACATTTGCAATCTGCACGTGATAAGTAAAACTGCCATGAAGGCTTTAAAATAGTTTAAAGCAAAATTCAAGAAGCATACAGAAAGCAATAGAAAACAGAAAACTAAAAGAGAGCTTTTTAGACCATTTAGGATAAAAAATATAGTAACAATAAATTTCAAAATTACTTGTTAAATTTTCTTTAGAAATGACTAGTGATTAGGCATACATATGACTCTTGGAGAGGACCTGGACTTACGTCCAAGAACCCACCCAAGTCAGGGAGCTCAACATCTTCTTCAGAATCCAAGAGCACCTGCACTCCCCATGTGGGCAAGCCCCTACACAGACACACCCATATACATATGATTACAGCTAATAAAATAAGTGTTCAGGGGTGAGGGAGATGACACAGCTGTTAATATGACACAGGAACAGAGGACACAGTTGTTAAGAACATTCGCTGCTCTTTCAAAGGGTCTGGGTTCAGTTCCAAGCACTGACATGGCAGTTCACAACCATCTTAAACTTCAATTCCAGGGGATCTTACAGACTTTTGTAACTCATCTGGTACTGGTCACTCATATGATCCACATCATATATGCAGACAAAATATGCACACATATAAATAAAAATAAAACATTCAAAATTCTTCCTGATTCACAGAATATCCATTTACCAAAAGTTACTCAAATCCACCTCTGTTTGATTACCTAGAATGAGCATTATCAAAATAATCCTAAATTCTTTGGCAAGAACATTCCTACCTGCTGTTTTCAAACATTAAATATATGAAGAAGGACAGATTTTTTTTTAACTGAGCATGGTCTAGAATGTTCTATGTGGATGCCTATGCATGAGCTTCCCTAAGAAGGAGCTCAGGTTGCACTGCCTCAACAGATAGTGTTTGTAAATTATCCTCCACTCTCCTTTCATTTGGGAAAAGTAATGAATGTTCCTTCATCATTTTATCTCTTGATTGTGATTGCCAACTTTGGACTCAGAAAGGAGCAATCAGTGTTAACAATAGTCATGGTAACTCAACCATCTTTTGCAAAAATGTTGTTAAGATTTAAGATCCAGAGCCTCCGCTATGTTTATATGCATTGGATTAAGCTGCATTGCAGGGAAATGTCCTGTGCCCTACCTCTCAATTCAGCTGAACAGTTTTTATGATGGCTCGGGTTTGCAGAGTCCTTCCCATGATATTTGCATTTGCTTAGGACTTCTTAAAGGAGGAATGAATGGAGATTTTTGCATAAATAATTAAGCAATGGAATGCTCTTAAGAGAAAGGGCAGCAAGGAAGAAAAGGAAGAGATTAGAAGGAAAAATCTTCTGCTCAAGGGGAATTTTAGGATGATAGGCTAAGTCAGATGGCTCATGAAAGTCAGATGAAAGATTTTGATACAGAAAAAAAAAAACCTCTGTCTATCCTATACTTCATGTTGGTTAGCTGTCAACAACCTGCTTCTGGGAAGAAGGGTAGGGTATGCACAAGGTTTAAGTAGATTAGCAAGATTAGCACAAAGTCACAGAGATCTATAGGGCTAAGTGGGGAGCTGTGGATCTGTAATCTGCAACAACAGATGCTGCCTGGTGTGAACAACACATTCATTGCCTACCCTGTTCCATCCAGCCCCAGTCTGTTTTACATGACCTTTGTGTGATATATGAGTATCAGTGCCTGGTTTTATACATGCATACATACCTATTGTGTGAAAGAACGTCAGTGGTTCCTCTCAGTCATAACTTCCTCCGAGCTAAGCAAGTCGTAAAAATAGACTTCATCAAAATTACTGTTATTTCAGCAGCAGTAGTCAAAGATTCATATTACAGTAAATCCTTTGAATGACACTTCCCTCTAAATAACTTAGGAAAAGCTAAAACACCATGTAGTTCGTCCCCGCTATGTATGCCTATCTCAGCTTTGAGGTACAGAGGAAGCAGAGATGACAGTTGAGACCCCAAGACTCAGACTGCCTGTTCAGCAGACATATAATCTTGGTAAATTTATTTACAAAGACATTCCAGTCAGTATCATTTTCAAGGATAAACAATGTCTTGCTATGACCAGTGTCTTGGAATGAGTGGTGCCTTACTATGTTAGATATCTTACTATGACAAGTGTCTTCTTACAGTGATCGGTGTCATGCTTTCTATGACATTCTCCCTCAAGCACCAAAGTGGTTTCTGATATCAGGAAGCATACAACTCCAGTTTTTGTAGCAGAGGATTATACAGGATTGTGGGACACTGAATGATCATTGACGAGAAATGTGAATCTGATCTGGGCTGCACAGGTGTTATTGAATAGTAGTGAATGAGGGTTCAGGCAGGGGACATTTTCCCTATCCTCTTTAGCTCCATATTCTCAGAACTGCCAGATGAATTGTCCTCCTGGTTAATAAGTGAGGATAACTATTCCTTCTCCGGAAAAGTTGGCAAACTCCAAGCATAAAACACAGATTTGAATCCTCTGAAATCAACAGAGATGCCAGACAGATGAGGTGGGTTGTCTGGAATTCCAGCTTCAGTGTGTGGGAGACAGGGGTTCGTCACAGGAAACTGGCCAGCAACCCAAAGTGACAAGCTCTGGATTTTAGGGAAAAGCTCTAGCTGAATGAGTAGAGTTGAACAATCTAGGATGATTCCAGCATCAGCTTCAGGACTTCATAGGTATATGTGAACACTTGTGCACCCAAATACGCAAAGTGTGCATACTTACATGGTCCCACCAGGCACATGTGACAATGAAAAAAGGAAACCTGTACAATGTATAGAGTTGTGGACTATATCCTCAGCAGAGAAGCACTGGATGACTCCGAACTCCTGTGAAAATCAGCCATTGGATATGAATCTCTAGAGCTTTAAATCTCTCTCTATCTTCTTTTGCTTTTTCTCTTGTTGCTTTTTTCCCTCTCCCTCAATTTTCTGTACCTGACATAAAAGACAAAATGGACAAATGACCTGTCAATATTTTTTTCAGCTTTTCCAGGTAGAGTATTTACACCTAAAGCCATGGTGTTTACCTACCCAGCAGATCCCGAAAAACACCATCGGGAAAATACAATGTTGTGAAATTGTCTGATGGTTCTGGGAATGGAAATCTTTAACATCTATCAATACAATGGAACTTCAGAGAACCAGGTTTCCCTCAGGGTATAGAAGGAATTTTATTTGAGAGTTTCATCCCAGTCTTCTGCCTTGCTTGTTCTTTTTCAATGAATGGAGTAAAAGTTGCAAATTGGACACACACACACACACACACACACACACACACACACACACACATTTCCTATTGCAATTTTTCACCTTGTTCACAGTATTTATTGATTATCTCCTGCATTTGATTCAAAACTGGGGCAAACTACTGTAGATTCTTACTACATAAATTCATCAAGGCTGAGCTTATGGCGCTATTCCAGAACCTTCTCGAAAGCTGACTTCTGTTATGACCTGCTATAAAACCTGATGGCATGTGTACTGTAAACACAAAAAAGGTCAAGCTGACAAATGGGTCTCTAGTCACTTTGATAAGCCCACTCCTACTTTTAGATATTTTCCTTATGTGTTGGAACATGAACTTTATTTAGAAGTTCCTTTATTAATATTTTTAGGGTTTTAAAATTATTTTCTTCTCAAATGTCACAGAATGCCTTACCATCCATCTGCTCATGAGACATAATTATGAAACTGACAGTCTTTTTTGACACCTCTTTAATGTGGGAGGAATGAACACATTTCATTCAGCTTAGGAACTCGGGTTTTGGTTTTCTTCGCTTACAGCACAGAGTCTTTTGAACAGGGTCCACATTACATAAGTGTTCAGACGACACATCAGAAAGCAGGTACCAAGCAGAACAGTGGCCTTGTTGATGCGCTTGGGGACTTCTATCACTAGTGGAGTGAGGAGATTGGTGCCTTAGCCAACAACTGGCTAATTCCAGCTAAGCACTTAAGCTAATTTCATATATTGCAGTTGTTTTGTGTACTTGCCTCTTAAAACAATGTGGGCAGCATATCTCATAGCTATGAAACTGTATGCTAGATAGTAATGTATAATATTAAAATCCAATGGAGAAAAATTATGGAAAATAATTTTTGCTTTAAACATTGAACTACCATTACTTTAAAAATGCTTGCACTCATTTCTATATATATGTGTGTGAATAAACATGCTGGAGTGAACATCCTGGGGGGCTCCATGCTCCCTTTTTACCACTTGGGTCCTGAGGATCCACAGCAGGTCATTTGGTTTGGTGGCGAGAGCCTTTACTCACTAGGTCACCTCACTGGCCCATGCTGCTCCTGTGTTTTTAAAGGAAATGGAAACTTCTCTATTGATATGGTTTGAATTATTGGATCTTGTCATTTGTTTTTACACTATACTTTAGCAGGACGGCAAGATGGGTTGGCTGTTTAAAAGACTGATTGGGATAGAATAATCTGTATTCCTGGGAAGCTGATTCTCTCACCATGGACAGCCTCAGGTCACATCTGACAAGGTGATAATTCTAAGAGTGACATTTCAGCACCAACAAATGAAAAGTTTTGTGACTAAGCACGTTTTCAAAAATAGCTAGTTTTCATCACACTGGATAGATTTCAGTCCTGATAACAAACACTCTAACAATTTGTCTATTTATAGAGAAGTTTTATTTAAGAAATGCACCAGAAACTAAAATAAAATTCATATCAAAAAATAGACAAGGGCTTGAGAAATCATTGTGGAAATACATAAATTATTTAGCTGTTGGGGCTGATAAGATGGTTCAGCAGTTAAGAGCTTCTTGTTGATCTTGCAGAGGACTGAAGCTCTGTTCTCAGCACCCATGTTGGGTAGCTCACAACTGCCGGAAAGTCCCACTTTAAGGCATTAAACACCCTCTTCTGCGACCCGTGGGCACCTGAACACACACAAATTTTTTTAAAAAAATAAATACTTAACAGCAAAGTTATTAAAGAAACTACAACATTCTAAATTCCTGTGGATATCAGGTCAGCACAGTTTGACAGAGCAAGTCCTAGGACACCAAACCTGGTGGCACAGCACAAGTCCCAAACCTAAGTTTCATGTCCTTATGAAAATGTAGGGGCTGCAGAAGGATTTGTTATGGCAAATGTTTGCACAGAGAGCTTTGTTGGTGAAGAATTAAAATTATCTTGATGACAACACAAGAGGAGTGTTTAGAGAGGAGTTCTCAGTGAAAATGTTTCCATAAGTCATCTGCATTCTAGGCTGCATTTTTCTAAGTATTTTCTGTCACAGAAGATCTTTCTACACACATTACAATATGTGTCTATGAAACAGTAAAAACTAGAACGAGAATGACAGCAATGCAGAAGATGGGATGATTTGCTGGTCATCCAAGATGTCTACCTCTATTGAACACAGGATCATATTTACCTCTCAATTCTATTGAGCAGGACTGGTGTCCCACCAATTCATCGGGAGAAACTACAACCAATGGGGAGGTGCTGCTCACAGATCAGAGGACCGCACAGGTTCATCTGACCTGGAACGCTACCATTGAGTTCATGTATGGTAACGGAGTAACATCCAATACATAGACTTAAAAATCCAGATTTAAAATGAAAAGGAGCCAGAGGGATGACAGTGGAACATCTAGACTTATGTGCATTGAAGAGTTAAAACTTGTGAGATGAAAGTTTGCGCATCTTTAATATAGTTCTTCACAATAGCATAGAATAAAAAAAAATAGTTTCAGATGAATCTACCCAAATATCAAATAATTTTGGGGTAAACTACTTTCTTAAGCAACTGAGATATTTGTAATTCCAGAATAATTTCTTATGTTTTCATCTTTGTCTGTGTATGAAAGAGATAAGGGAGAATGTGAGGCATGGCCTAAATCAGTTCATAAGTATAATTTGATATCAAGGACATCACAATCTCATTGGCGTGCAAAACGGATGTGTGAGCAGGAACAGAAGACTGTGATGAACGTATTTTAAAAAACATTTTGTTGGAAATTATATCTGCTATTGTGCATATGTCAGTGGATATGCCTGTGCCGTGGTCTGTAGGAAGGTCAGAATCTAACTTTTGTTAGTTAGTTCTTCCTTTCACTGTGGGACCTGGGTTTTAAACAAGTCTTCATGAATACATGACCGAGTCAATTCACCAGCTCTAAACATGTCGAAGTTTAATTCTCTTGATTACAGGCACACACAAATAACTCTCAAGGTTGGTTTGCTGAAATGAACAGAAGAAGCCCACATAGAAGGTACATCGATAAAGCCTTTCAAAACTGAAATATTTCTGCCACATCCTAGATTATTGAAAACAGGGTAGCTATTGACCAAATGCTTGAGTTTTGCTGTGAGAACAGGACATTGTCAGGGTAAATTAGCTTTGGTGCCCTGCTAAAGCAGCTTGGCATGGAATACAAAGTAGTTATCTCCATACTTACCTTAACCGTAGAGAAACGGCTTAGCCAATGCATCGAAATGCAGGAAAATAAACTGTATCTAGAAGTCTAAGTTTAAAATATTGAGAAAATTTAACATCCCATTATTAGTATATACATGTTATTACATTATATATACATATATATTCCATATATATGTATATATACATGCAATCACTTTTGAGCAGTTAGCACAACAAGAAGGACATAGAATCCACAGAATTTCATAAAAACATGTATTCTAATATCGGAGCTTTAATCATCTTCAGAATTCTTTTTGTGAACTGATGTGATGTCACCAAGAAGAGCATCTTAGACCAATGCCTGATTATTAAGGATCACACTCTTTCTTCATTTTTCAGTAGTATGGAGGAAGACCTCCTTAAAAGAGATGGAGTAGCTCCATCCTAGTGGTTCTGCAATAACATTATTTCAATTTAACACTCCAAATTTGATTGTGCTGCGTTCTCAGCACACTTGGAAAATGATCATTCCATATGATAAATCCATACTGCAAATCCTATTTAATGTACCAAATGTGCTTTTCTATGACACAGTAACTTTTACAGCTTGCCAGAACTTTAAAATGCTGAGAAAGGTGTTGCTCGCTTTCAACATGTGCTAATTGGGTATGCCTACCCAGATGGCATAAGAGTGAAAGGGGGGGATGCAGTCACTAAACTGTTCTAATCAAGGCAAAGAATAGGAATAAACCGCACCCAAACACGCCATTTAATCCTCTTGTTTATGTTGTTTTGATGGGAGGATTTAAGTTTGTTTATCATATTTTCAGGATTTTTGTATATACAGTTACTATTTAAGAAATACATACAACAAAGAACAAGATGACAGGAGTAACCGAGCTCAAGAGAGAATCTGGGCACAACCTTCACAGTCTCTGATGAAGTGGACCATCCACGTTTTAAAATTCTGTAAATCGATCTGCTAAAGCTGCTTATACAGAGTTGGGTCTGATTGAGACAATTGATTTTTTTCTGCCTCCACCAAATTTCTATGCCAAAGGGTTTGTGTGTATATGTGTATGTGAATGCCTGTGTGTGTTTGTATGTGAGCTTGTATATGTAGGTGTGTACATGTGTGTGTTTGGGTGTGTATGATAATGCATGTGCATGTACTGGTGCCCTCAGAGGTCAGAAATGTATTTATATTTATAAATATATAGAGATGGTTTTTGAGTTGGATTCTGGCTCAGTCCCTCTCCAATTCCAAGCTTGTTGTTAAGAGAAAACCCAGAGTTTCTGTCTCATGTCAAGAGCCATGATATGGGACAAAAAAATAATGTATAAACTTTCTTTGCCTTTCCTCATATCTGTTTTTGTCTTTATCATACCTTTCATTGGATATATATGTCTGAATATGTCTATATAGATCATGCTTAAGTTTTCCACAATGAACAATGAATTTTCCTGCAGTAATCTTTAAAGTTTCCAGGAAGAAGATGGGGTCCCACAAGAACAACTCCACCTGGTTAATATGATGTCAGGATGCTGATAGTGCTACTACAAGACCTGCTTTTGGTACCAGGTGCACAAGACAGTTTTGGTTAGCTGAAATGGAGCACATCTTTTACAGCATTCTGGCCATACCTCCACAAAATACTCAGAGACTATTTGCAATTTTACCAGACCAAATATTAATCTTGGAATTTAACAATCATTTACTTTCACAGGATCCCCTAGGAAGAACCTTGCCCCCATGACAGCTGGAAGCAATTTTAGAAGACAATGTCCCCTCTCCCATCAAAGTTTGTCCTCAGGCTTAGGAATATCATTTAGGGTTTGGTTATAATTGATATATGGTTGAAGGATCTGGAAGGAATTATAGGCTCAGGGATCTTCTTAAAAAAAAAAGAGGGATAATTGGATGATGTGATAATAGATTGATGTTTGTGAGTTATTGTTTTTAGACAGTTATATTGGTATTGATTCCTATATATTGATACAAAGTTAAATTATATTGAATATGCATGTATGCTTCTTCCTCTTTTTAAAACACTGTTTATGTATTGACATATATATTTACCATATTGCAGTGTACACTACTACCTCTAATCAAGATGCTTATATATTGTTTACATTTGAAGGTCATTATTCTTATTTACTGTACAGTTGTTTATTGTCTTTGTCTTTAAATCAGATAGGTATTGAGAATTATAGATGAATAGTTATCTGTGTTTGTCATATTTATATTTAGGCTAATCAGGTTCTTTAGATACATGGAGATTGTATTCAATATAGATAGATAGTCTTCAACCTCTTCGAAGAGCTGTAGGGAATGGCCTTTAATCTAACTTAGAGTTCCATGGTAATGAGACACAATCACTCCTGGGAACACTGATCTATTCCTGAGAGAATATTGAGCACAGAAGACACTCCACCTGGAAACTTTCTTCTTGGCAGAACTGGCCTTTGGGCAAAGAAATACCTATACCTCAACCACTGACAGAGATACAGAGTATCTGTAAATGGATAAAACAGGACTGTCATATCCTGCCAAGACGGGGTAAGATAGTTTTAAAAAGTTTCTTGCCTTTGAAAATGGTATGTCAGTTACGTTAGGCCTTAACCAAAGTTGGTTGCCTCAACATTGCAAATGAAATTTTGGGTGATTGCCCAGGTAGACAGTTGTCTCTGTCATTTGTTACACATTTTGAAAATTTCTCGATTGTACTTCCTGTTTACTCAAGTAATATTACTTCCCTTCTCAGGTCTTTGATGGAGTTGAACATTAGATAATTGTAGTTACCCTCCTCATGATTTAGCTAAACTTAATTTCAATAAATTATTTAGACTCCTTGAAATAGAATGCTTAGTAAAACATTTTTTTAAAGTAATTTTATTAAATTATAAAAGTTTCCATTTATGCCCCTCTTCCCAACACCCTCGCACTCCCCCCCCTCCTCCTCCCTCTTTGTCCCTAAGGGCAGTCAGGGTTTCCTGCCCTGTGGGAAGTTCAGGTTCCTCCCCCCTCCCTCCAGGTCCAGGAAGGTGAGTATCCAAACATTCTGGATCCCAAAAATCCAGTATATGCAGAGGAAACTAGTCCCAGTGTCATTGTCAATGGCTTCTCAGAAAGACTCCGGGCCAGCCACATTCAGAGAATCCGGCCACAATCAGAGAATCTGGTTGGATCAATTGCTCGTTCAGTCGCAGTCCAACTGGCCTTGGTAAACTCTCATTAGATCCGACCCCTTGTATCAGTGGGTGATAGCATCCCTCGCAGTCCTTCGTCATTTCTTCGTCCTTCTGCTCCTCATTTGGACCTTGGGGGGCTCAGTACGGTGCTCCAATGTGGGTCTCCGTCTGTATCACCATCCACCGCCAAATGAAGGATCTATGGTGATAAGCAAAATATTCATCAGTATGGTTATGGGCCAAGGCCGGTTCAGGCACCCTCTCCTCTGTCCAGAGAACAATCTGGGGATCTCTCCTTGGACCTGGGATCCCATATATAATCAAGTTTTCTGTAAACCCTAAAATGACTCCCTTAGTTGAAATATATTCTTCCCTTATCCCATATTCATCCTTCCTCCCTTCCCCCCATCCCGGTCAATCGAGCTTGCTCCATTCCTCCCCTACTCCCTTCTCTCTAACCCTCTCCCCTTACAACAACCCTCCCACCCCCCCCCCATGCACCCAAGGTTACCTGGGACTCTTGACTATTTCCTACCTCCTGGCGGATAGCTAAATAATCTTCATCAGGTTCGTCTTCTTATTTAGCTTCTCTAGGATCACAAATAATAGGCTCAAAGACCTTTAATTATGGTTAGAATCCACTTATGAGTGAATACATACCGTGTTCCTCTTTTTGGGTCTGGCTTACCTCACTCAGTAAAGCGTTTTCTATGTCCATCCATTTGCATGCAAAATTCAAGATGTCATTGTTTTTTACCGCTGAGTAAAACTCTAATGTGAATATGTTCCACACCTTTTTTAACCATTCTTCTATTGAGGGGCACCTAGGCTGTTTCCAGGTTCTGGCTATTACAAATAGTGCTGCTATGAACATAGTTGAACAAATGCTTTTGTAGTATGTTAGGGAATCTCTAGGGTATATTCCCAAGAGTGGAATTGCTGGGTCCTGAGGGAGGTTGACTCCCAGTTTCCTGAGAAACCGCCACACTGATTTCCACAGTGGCTGCACAAGTTTGCATTCCCACCAACAATGGATGAGTGTTCCCCTCACCCCACATCCTCTCCAGCATAGGCTATCATTGGTGTTTTTGACTTTAGCTATTCTGACAGGTGTAAGATGGTATCTCAAAGTGGTTTTGATTTGCATTTCCCTGATCACTAAGGAGGTTGAGCATGACCTTAAGTGTCTTCTGGCCATTCGAAGTTCATCTGTTGTGAATTCTCTGTTAAGTTCAGTACCCCATTTTTTAATTGGGTTAAGTAGAGTTTTAGTGCCTAGTTTCTTGAGTTCTTTGTATATTTTGGAGATCAGACCTTTGTCTGATGAGGGGTTGGTGAAGATCTTCTCCCAGTCAGAAGGCAGCCTTTTTGTCTTACTGACAGTGTCCTTTGCTTTACAGAAGCTTCTCAGTTTCAGTAGATCCCATTTATTCATTGTTTCTCTTATTGTCTGTGCTGCTGGGGTCCTACTAAGGAAGAGGCCTCCTGTGCCTATATCTTGTAGACTACTTCCCACTTCCTCTTCTATCAGGTTCAAAGTGGACGGATTAATGTTGATGTCTTTAATCCATTTGGACCTGAGTTTTGTGCATGGTGATAGGTATGGATCTACTTTCATTTTTTTACAGGTTGACATCCAGTTATGCCAGCACCATTTGTTAAAGATGCTTTCCTTCTTCCATTGTATACCTTTAGCTCCCGTGTCAAAAATTAGGTGCTCGTAGGTTTGTGGGTTAATATCCGGGTCTTCTAATCGATTCCAAAGGTCGATTTCTCTGTTCTTATGCCAATACCAAGCTGTTTTCAATACTGTAGCTCTGTAATAGAGTTTGAAGTCAGGGATGGTAATGCCTCCTGAAGTTCCTTTATTGTATAAGATTGTTTTGGCTATCCTGGGTTTTTTGTTTTGCCATATAAACTTGATTATTGTTCTCTCAAGGTCTGTGAAGAAGTTTGATGGGATTTTGATGGGGATTGCATTGAATCTATAGATTGCTTTTGGTAGAATTGCCATTTTTACTATGTTGATCCTCCCAATCCAAGAACAAGGGAGATCTTTCCATTTTCTGGTATCCTCCTCAATTTCTTTCTTCAAAGACTTAAAGTTCTTGTCAAATAGGTCTTTCACTTCCTTGGTTAGAGTAACCCCAAGATATTTTATGCTATTTGTGGCTATCGTGAAAGGTGATGTTTCTCTGATTTCCCTCTCTGCTTCTTTATCCTTTGTGTATAGGAGGGCCACTGATGTTTTGGAGTTGATCTTGTATCCTGCCACGTTACTAAAGGTGTTTATCAGCTGTAGGAGTTCTTTGGTAGAGTTTTTGGGGTCACTGATGTACACTATCATATCGTCAGCAAATAACGAAAGTTTAACTTCATCCTTTCCAATTCGAATCCCCTTGGTCTCCTTATGTTGTCTTATTGCTATTGCTAGAACTTCAAGCACTATATTGAAGAGGTATGGAGAGAGTGGACAGCCTTGTCGTGTTCCTGATTTTAGTGGAAAGGCTTTGAGTTTCTCTCCATTCAATTTGATGTTAGCTGTCGGCTTACTGTATATTGCTTTTATTATATTTAGGTATGATCCTTGTATCCCCAGTCTCTCCAACACCTTTATCATAAATGGGTGTTGAATTTTGTCAAATGCTTTTTCAGCATCCAATGAAATGATCATATGGTTTTTTTCTTTCAGTTTATTTATATGATGGATTACATTGATAGATTTGCATATGTTGAACCAGCCCTGCATCTCTGGGATGAAGCCTACTTGATCATAATGGATAATTTTTCTAATGTGTTCCTGGATTTGGTTTGCCAGGATTTTATTGAGAATTTTCGCGTCGATGTTCATGAGTGAGATTGGCCTGTAATTCTCTTTCTTGGTTGTGTCTTTGTGTGGTTTTGGTATTAAGGTAACTGTAGCTTCATAAAAGGAGTTTGGCAATGACTCTTCTGTTTCTATATTATGGAATACATTAAGGAGTATAGGTATTAGCTCTTCCTGGAAGTTCTGGTAGAATTCTGCATTGAAACCATCTGGTCCTGGGCTTTTTTTGGCAGGGAGATTTCTGATAACAGCTTCTAATTCTTCACAACTAACAGGTCTATTTAGATTGTTCACCTGTTCTTGGTTCAACTTTGGTATATGGTACTTATCTAAAAAAATGTCCATTTCTTTTACATTTTCCAAATTTGTGGCATATAAACTTTCGTAGTAAGATCTAATGATTCTCTGAATTTCCTCTGTGTCTGTGGTTATATCCCCCTTTTCATTTCTGATCCTATTAATTTGCATGTGCTCTCTCTGCCGTTTGATTAGTTTGGATAGAGGTTTGTCAATCTTGTTGATTTTCTCCAAGAACCAGCTTTTTGATTCATTGATTCTTTGGATTGTTTTCTCTATTTCTATTTTGTTGATTTCAGCCCTCAGTTTGATTATTTCCAGTCTTCTACTCCTCCTGGGTGAATCAGCTTCTTTTTTTTCTAGAGCTTTCAAGTGTGCTGTTAGGTCTCCAATGTGTGCTTTCTCCGTTTTCTTTATTGGGCACCAATTGCTATGAACTTTCCTCTTAGCACTGCTTTCATAGTGTCCCATAGGTTTGAGTATGTTGTGTCTTTGTTTTCATTAAGTTCAAGGAAGACTTTAATGTCTTTCTTAATTTCGTCCTTGACCCAGGGGTGATTTAATAGTTGACTGTTCAACTTCCATGAGTTTGTTGACTTCCTGGGGGAAGCATTGTTGTTGAATTCTAATTTTAATCCATGGTGATCTGACAAGACACAGGTGGTTACTAATATTTTTTTGTATCTGTGGAAGTTTGCTTTGTTACCGAGTATGTGGTAAATCTTCGAGAAGGTTCTATGAACTGCAGAGAAGAAGGTATATTCTTTCCTATTTGGGTGGAGTGTTCTATAAATGTCTGTTAGGTCCATTTGATTCAATACCTCCAATAAATCTCTCAATTCTCTGTTTGGTTTCTGTCTGATTGACCTGTCCATTGGTGAGAGAGGAGTGTTGAAGTCTCCTACTATTAGCGTGTGTTGTTTAATGACTGCCTTGAGTTCTAGAAGAGTTTCTTTTACATATGTGGGTGCCTTTATATTAGGGGCATAGATATTCAGGATTGAGACTTCTTCCTGATGTGTTGCTCCTGTTATGAGTATGAAATGTCCATTTCCATCTCTTCTGAATGATTTTAGTTTGAAGTCGATTTTGTTAGATATTAGAATGGCCACACCCGCTTGTTTCTTAGGTCCATTTGCTTGGAAAACCTTTTCCCAACCCTTTACTCTGAGTAGGTGTCTGTCTTTGTGGTTGAGGTGTGTTTCTTGTAAACAGCAGAATGTTGGATCCTGTTTTCATATCCAATCTCTAAGTCTGTGCCTCTTTATAGGTGAATTGAGTCCATTGATATTAAGAGATATTAATGACCATTGGTTGTTGACTCCAGTCATTTTTTTTGGGGGGGGGGTAATAGAGTGTTTGTGTTTTCCTTCTTTGAATTGTGCTAGTGAAGGGTCGCTAGATGTCTGAATTATTGTAGTCAGTGTTGGCAATGTTGGATTCCTTGGGATGTAATTTTCCTTCTAATATTCTCTGTAAGGCTGGATTAGTAATTACGTATTGCTTAAATTTGTTTTTATCCTGGAATATTTTGTTTTCTCCGTTGATAGTGAACGAAAGCTTGGCTGGGTATAGTAGTCTGGGCTTGCATCCATGGTCCCTTAGTTTCTGCAGTACCTCTATCCAGGACCTTCTGGCTTTCATGGTTTCTATAGAGAAGTCTGGTGTAAGTCTGATAGGTTTACCTTTATAGGTTACTTGACCTTTTTCCTTTGCAGCTCTTAATATCCTTTCTTTAATCTGACTGCTTTGTGTTTTGATTATTATATGGCGAGGGGATGTTTTTTTCTGATCCAGTCTATTCGGTGTTCTGTATGCTTCTTGAACCTTCATAGGAATATCACTCTTTAGGATGGGAAAGTTTTCTTCTATAATTTTGTTGAATATATTTTCTGGACCTTTGATCTGCAATTCTTCTCCTTCTTCTACTCCTATTATTCTTAGATTTGGTTTTTTTTTTATTATGTCCCATATTTCCTGAATGTTTTGTGATGAGAATTTGTTGGATTTGCTGTTTTCTTTGGTCAGGGCATTTATTTTCTCTATGGTGTCTTCATAATCTGAGATTCGTTCTTCTATCTCTTGTATTCTATTGGTTATGCTTGATTCTGTAGTCTCCGTTCATTTACCTAGATTTTCCATATCCAGCTGGCCCTCGGTTTGTGTTTTCTTCACTGCCTCCATTTCGGTTTTCAATTCTTGAACTGACTCCATTACCTGTTTGATTGTTTTTTCTTGGTTTCCCAGGGGATCATTTACGAATTTACTCATTTCTTCAAACTTTTTGTTATATTTGCCTTCCATTTCTTTACTCATTTCTTCCATCTTTTTGCTATATTTCTCTTCTATTTCTTTAAGTGAGTTATTCATACCCTGTTTAAGAGACTCTATTGCTTTCATAATGACACTGTTTTCCACTTCTTCCGGAATAGGGCGTTCAAGTCCTTCTGTCGTAAGATCGCTGGGATCTGGTGTTTTCATGTTGTTTTTCAGATTGTTGGAGGAATTCTTGCCTTGGCACCTGCCCATCTCTTCCTTCAGATGCTCTCCAATGGCTCTTCTCTCTGCTGGGTCTTCTTCTACTGGATTAGTGCCCCTTGCTATCCAGGAAACCCTTTGCCTGCAGCCTTAGCTTGCTGCAGGCAGGCTATTAGAACAAAGGGACTTCCTTTCCTTTGCACTCACCACCTGTCCCAACCCGCGGTGCCCACCCCGGCTGAGATGGAGGAATTTAAGCCCCGAAAAAGGGAGAGGGGAGGGGAGGGGTTCCAGGCAGAAAGCTGGGATGGCGTAGTAGGAGAGAGGGATTAGCTGGGGAAGCTGCCCCTTTGGAGTAGCCAGGGAGATAAGGATGGCGGGAATATTGTGTGTTCCCTAACCGGACTTGTATGGCGGTCAACACACTTACCCCTCCACAGGATCAGAGCCCCTCCCTGGTCAGAAGTCTCCCTGCCTGCAGTCTTAGCTTGCTGCAGGCCGGCTATCAGAACAAAGGGACTCCCATCCCTTTGCACTCACCGCCTGACCCGGCCCGCGGTCATTAAAACTTTTGTTATGCGTTCCTTGCTTAATATTGTTTATTGCTTGTAATTCTATATTTGGTATTTGTTCCTATTGTATATAGTTGGGTTGGGTTTGGATCGATCTCGTTTAGACAAAAGGGGAAGATGATGGAGAAGCTCAATCAATCACATCTGATTAGGGTGTGACCGCCTGGAGTCCAGGTGGAAAAACTGGGAGATGCAGGTGCACTCCATCTCTGCGCGGTGCCCACAGGACTTACCGGATTTCTGAACTTTCATTCTTATAGTGTAAGTTCCTCCTCTTTAACCATTAAACTATTCCTGTTACTATTGAGCTAGCCTGGTTACTTATCATAACAACTTAATTCGCCAGCAAAAGAGTTTGTGTGTATATGTGTGTGTGTTTGTGTATGTGAGCTTGTCTATGTAGGTGTGTACATGTGGCATGTATGTGTCTGAGTATATATGATTATGCATGTGCATGTACTGGTGCCCTCAGAGTGGCAACATATTGTTTAAATTTGTTTTTATCCTGAAATATCTTGTTTTCTCCATTGATGGTGAATGAAAGCTTGACTGGGTATAGTAGTCTGTGCTTACATCCATGGTCTCTTAGTTTCTGTAGCACATCTATCCAAGACCTTCTAGCTTTCATGGTTTCCAAAGAGAAGTCAGGGGTAATTCTGATAGCTTTACCTTTATATGTTACTTGACCATTTTCCTTTGCAGCTCTTAATATTCTTTCTTTATTTTGTATGTTTTGATTATTATATGGCGAGGGGATTTTTTCTTTTTGATCCAGTCTATTTGGTGTTCTGTATTCTTCTTGTACCTTCATAGGAATATCATTCTTTAGGTTGGGAAAGTTTTCTTCTATAATTTTGTTGAATATATTTTCTGAGCCTTTGAGCTGTAATTCTTCTCCCTCTTCTACCTTTATTATTCTTAGGTTTGGTCTTTATATGGTGTCCCAGATTTCTTGAATGTTTTGTGTTAAGAATTTGTTAGATTTGCTGTTTTCTTTTATCAGTGCACTCATTTCCTCTATAGTTTCTTCAGCATCTGAGATTCTTTCTTCTATCTCTTGTATTCTGTTGGCTATACTTGTCTCTGTAGTTTCTGTTCATTTACCCAGATTTTCCATATCTTGCCATCTCTTGGTTTGTGTTTTCTTCATTACCTCCAGTTCAGTTTTCAAGTCTTGAAGTGTTTCCATTACCTATTTGATTGCTTTTTCTTGGGTATCTTTGAGGGATTTATTCATTTCTTCTAACTTTTTTTAGTCTTCTCATCCATTTCTTTAAAGGAGTTTTTTACATCCTGTTTAATGGTCTCTAACACTTTCATAATGTTACATTTAATGTCTATTTCTTGTATTTCTTCTGGATTAGGGTGTTCAGGTCTTCCTGTTGTATGTTCGCTGGATTCTGATGTTATCATGTTGCTTTTCAGATTGTTGGAGGAATTCTTGCATTGGCGCCTCCCCCTCTCTTCCTTCAAATGCTGCTAGGAGAGTCTTGGAGGCTTGGTCTGATCTTTAATGTGGCTACTTGTGTACTTGGGGGTTTTTCTTGGTCTCCCCTCTCTTAAGTCCCTTCAGCACTGGAGTTGTCTCTCAGAATCTCTCCACCCTTAAGTAGGCTGTGGTGGTGGATCTAAGGACCCCACAGACGGAAAGAAGTGCTTGGGACAAGCTGGGATGGGATAAATAGAGAAAAGCAATAGCCAGGGAGATGCTCCGCAGAATGTTCAGAAAGTTTAGAGGACAAGGGAGTGCTTGAGCTCCATTCCTGGGGCATCCAGCCAGCAGGTCGACTCACTCACCTCTCAGGATGGAATTGCTGGTACAGGATTAAGGCTACTTGCTGGCCAGGGACCTAGCAGACAAAAGGGTGGGCTTGCTGATTACAGGCTCAGTGGGACAAAGAAAACTCCTGCAGCAGTTGCACTCACCACTTTGACCCCAGACCCTCAGCCCCAAAGAAGGCTGAGTTGGGGGGATCCTATGACCCTGCAGATAGAAAGGGGTGCTTGGGGGAAAGCGGGGATGGGATATGAAGAGAAAGGCAGTAGCCGGGGAGATGCCCTGTCTGAATGGTCAGAAAGTTGAGGGGATTGGAGGGTGCCTGTGCTCCCTTTCTAGGGTGTCAGGCAGGCCAGTTGGGTACATACTCAGCCCTCAGGACAGATCTTATGGTACAGGATCAATGTCACTTTTGCCAGGGACTTCACAGACAAAAGGGCGACACAGTATTTCTTAAATTCTCTTTGTATTTCATAATGCAGACAACGGAATGCAGTCCAGCTCTGAGATATTCCAAAATCCCTGCAGTTCTAACATTGTTCAAAACTCTTTTCTAAAATTAAAGACAATCCCTGGGCTGCGAGCTCTTGTAAAATAAAAAAAAGTAGCATTTCAAAATCTAAGTACCTGTTGCTGCACACCCCCACATAAACCCATGCACATATTAGTAATAATAATTTTAAAATAAGCCTTTTATGTTTCATGTTTAAATGAGTGAATTTCTGGTGATCAGGATCTGAGAAATAACACTTGAACTTTTCTCTTGCTTCCACATGCACAGGCACACATACACATTCATATGAGCTAATACAAACTGATACATACATGTATTCTCTCTCTCTCTCTCTCTCTCTCTCTCTCACACACACACACACACACACACACACACACACATTTACACCTTCCTATACATGCCATGCAAGCACAGATTAAAAAGGTTAACTTAAATCCACATCTTTAGTTTCTAAGTTTGAAGTGAAAAATTATGACAGACCAATGTGGCTTAGAACATAAAGATGAGGCTTCATAGTTACAAATGGGCAAAGCCTGATGTCATTGTATATATTGTTTTGATGCTTTGCAGGGAGGAAGTTTTAGTCATGTCTTAGAACCTAATGGTCCCCAATCATTTTAGTGATTTTTCTCTACCTTTTCCACACTATTTCCACACTATTTCTGCAGTAATGTCTTCCTGTCTTTATATCATCCCCTTTCTTGGAAAAGTGTTAGTCACTGTGGCAATCTCCATGTGAATCAGAGATTGCAAAGATACTATGTGGTAGGCAGGTTACACTGGAAATGAAAACTTTTTAATGATTTGCTCATTATACATCTCAGTCTGAGATGTTCCCAATGAGAATAGTGCTACCCATAGAACATTGGGCAATTGTGAAATGATGAATGGATGGATGGATGGATGGATGGATGGATGGATGGATGGATGTTAGGATGGTTGGAGAAATGAACAAAATTAAAATAAAAACATGTCCAGTAATATTGCTCACTGTATAAAGGCTCTTGCTACCAAGCCTGAAAAACTGTCCCTGGGAACCCAAGTAATAGAGGGAGAGACTGACTCCAAAAAGGACTCTGATTTCCACAATTATGTTGTGGTATATATATGTATGTTCTTGCATGTCCAGATACACAAGTGAATAGACATAATTGATAATAAAATAAAGCATCAATGTATATGCTTAAACACTTCATATGTTGATAGCAATTATCCCTGGTGGGGAGTTTCTACGACTATTTCCTTCTTTGTGGTTTATTTCAATGCTTTTACATCCTCTGCAATCAGCAACTGTTATATTTATAATCAGAAAGTAGTAAAAATGCAAGAAAAATTAAAGAAATCAGTATTTTTTGACACAGTTATAATTTGTCCTTGAGTGACTTTAGTTCATCATTTGTGAATGATAGGCTTGCATTTTCCTGCCAATTTAAGTCGAAAGATTTTATAGTTAATGTTGTTGCATAAAATAATTATCCAATTTGCAAGTTGGAGGTCATTTACACTTTCTTTGGGAAGCCTAGAAATGTGTCGCTTTACCTGTCCCTGATTATTGCACAGTTTGATTAGCTGCCGAGAAGGAAACACCACCACTGTAAACATCAAAGGCAGGCTCAAATGTGTCAACTACTCTATACAACAACAATGGCTTTCATTGAGCTGATGCAAAAGTATTTTCCTTAGGGTGATAAGGAAGGAAAATCACAGGAGTTCATTTATTTATATTTGCTTCATTCGTGGATATTATTTTTAGAAAGTTTGAGGGGAAAGGGAACGATGGTCTTTTTAGCATAAGGACTTAGAATTTGCAATTTCACCTTCCTGGCTCAATGTAAACCTGTGGACTGAAATTTAAAATGTAGGCTGAAACACTTGTGTTTTGAAATGGGTGGCATCAGGTGCCTTCCCACCTTCAACCTCATTCCCTGTCAAAACAGTGAACTATGGGTAAGAAGAGCAGGGTATGAACTACCCCACAGACATGCTTCTGTCAAGGCTAGCTTTGTATTTTTGGCTTATTTATTTAAATTCTAAAGTCCTTTCTCCATTCTTCAAACAGTTTATGTCTGAATACGTGCTTCAACAATTTTTGGTGATGCCTCCCTAATACATTCTTGGAAATTTTTAATGTTCCCTTTATCTGAAGGATCATAACTCCAGTTAGTTTTAGTTTTCAACTTGACACACAGTCTACAGTCATCTGAGAAATATGTGTTACTTGAAAAATTTCCCAGATCAGTTTGGCCTGTGTGTTTTGTCTGTCTTGATTGAATTAAAGAATGCAGTAAAACCCAGGCCACTGTGGCCACCATCATTCCTTGGCAGGTGAACTAGAACTGGGGTAATATAAGGGAATAACCTAAGCATGAGCTCAAGCAAGTGAGCCAGTGATGATCACTGCTCTGTGATTTCCACTATATGCTGTTGCTTGCATTTTTACCCTGACTTCCAACAAGGATAGGTTGTAACCTACAACCCTTCTGTCTTGAGTTGCTTTTGGTGTCAGTGCTTTATCATAGCAACAGGAAGGAAACTGAAGCAAGCACATCTGCACCTGATGCTTCCAGAAGTCTTTTGCTATTGTAGCTATGAAGCACCTAACACTGAGAAATTCACAGATCTCTAGACATTAACCGATCAGCATGCCTCTTATTACTGCTCTGTCAAATCAGCCAATAGTCTCACTTCTCCATTGGTGTCTCAGTTTTTAGAAGGCTGAACTGCACTGTGTTCCCTATTCTGGATGCCATGACCAGCCAAGGACTATGAGTTGCAACATACAGCCAAAGGCCAAAATACCCTTTCTGTTATCTGTAAGTCACTGCTACTCTCAGGGACTTAATCACCTCATGTTTACCTCTCCACTGGTTTTGCTTCCCATTGTTTATTCTGTTATTATTAATTTTTCTTATGTTTTTTTTGGTCAAAATTCAGCAATCCTAGGGATTTTATGTTCTTTCTCTCTTAAAACATTGGCACTTGCTAAGTTAGTATAAGACAATATCACACTAACATAGAATAAACTAAATATTTATTACTTATGGTTCATTTATTTCTTTTGTCCTGTGCATATTTCTATTTTCAATGAAATACATATGTATTGAGCTATACCTTATTTCTTACACTCTGATTTCTTGGTGTTTGTAAATACTGCATTTTTTTCTTTTTTACAAATAGAAAAACTGTAGAATGCGTTGTGTGAACCAAATCAATTGATACCACTGTTTACTCCAGTAACTTTGCTAGATATTGGCAATTTTTAATAATGCAGTATTTTAGTTATGTAGAGACAAAATTCGTTTACACTGGATATTTTAAACATAACTTCTAAAACAGACATGTTGATCAACAGAATTGAACATACGAGAGAGACATAAATCTACATACTCATGGGCACCTGATTTTTGATAAAGAAGCCAGAAGTACATATTGGAAAAAAGACAGCATCTTCAGCAAATGGTGCTGAACAAATTGGATGGTTACATGTAGCAGAATCCAAATAGACCATATGTATACCCCTGTATAAAACCCAGCTACATATGGAGCAAAGACCTCAACATAAAACACACTACAATGTTGATTCTCCTAATCCAAGAGCAGGGGAGGTCTTTCCATTTTCTGGTATCCTCCTCAATTTCTTTCTTCAAAGACTTAAAGTTTTTGTCAAATAGGTCTTTCACTTCCTTGGTTAGAGTAACCCCAAGATATTTTATGCTATTTGTGGCTATCCTGAAAGGTGATGTTTCTCTGATTTCCCTCTCTGCTTCTTTATCCTTTGTGTATAGGAGGGCCACTGATTTTTTGGAGTAAAACATAGTAAAAATGGCAATTCTACCAAAAACAATCTATAGATTCAATGCAATCCCCATCAAAATCCCATCAAACTTCTTCACAGACCTTGAGAGAACAATAATCAAGTTTATATGGCAAAACAAAAAACCCAGGATAGCCAAAACAATCTTATACAATAAAAGAACTTCTGGAGGCATTACCATCCCTGACTTCAAACTCTATATAGAGCAAGAGTATTGAAAACAGCTTGGTATTGGCATAAGAAAAGAGAAGTCGACCTATGGAATCGAATAGAAGACCCAGATATTAACCCATAAACTTATGAACACCTAATTTTCGACAAGGGAGCTAAAGGTATACAATGGAAGAAGGAAAGCATCTTTAACAAATGGTGCTGGCATAACTGGATGTCAACCTGTAAAAAAATGAAAGTAGATCCATATCTATCACCATGCACAAAAATCAAGTCCAAATGGATTAAAGACATCAACATTAATCCGTCCACTTTGAACCTGATAGAAGAGAAAGTGGGAAGTAGTCTACAAGATATAGGCACAGGAGGCATCTTCCTAAGTAGGACCCCAGCAGCACAGACAATAAGAGAAACAATGAATAAATGGGATCTACTGAAACTGAGAAGTTTCTGTAAAGCAAAGGACACTGTCAGTAAGACAAAAAGGCTGCCTTCTGACTGGGAGAAGATCTTCACCAACCCCTCATCAGACAAAGGTCTGATCTCCAGAATATACAAAGAACTCAAGAAACTAGACACTAAAACTCTACTTAACCCAATTAAAAAATGGGGTACTGAACTTAACAGAGAATTCACAACAGATGAACTTCGAATGGCCAAAAGACACTTAAGGTCATGCTCAACCTCCTTAGCGATCAGGGAAATGCAAATCAAAACCACTTTGAGATATCATCTTTCACCTGTCAGAATAGCTAAAGTCAAAAACACCAATGATAGCCTATGCTGGATAGGATGTGGGGTGAGGGGAACACTCATCCATTGTTGGTGGGAATGCAAACTTGTGCAGCCACTGTGGAAATCAGTGTGGCGGTTTCTCAGGAAACTGGGAGTCAACCTCCCTCAGGACCCAGCAATTCCACTCTTGGGAATATACCCTAGAGATTCCCTAACATACTACAAAAGTATTTGTTCAACTATGTTCATAGCAGCACTATTTGTAATAGCCAGAACCTGGAAACAGCCTAGGTGCCCCTCAATAGAAGAATGGTTAAAAAAGGTGTGGAACTTATTCACATTAGAGTTTTACTCAGCGGTAAAAAACAATGACATCTTGAATTTTGCATGCAAATGGATGGACATAGAAAACGCTTTACTGAGTGAGGTAAGCCAGACCCAAAAAGAGGAACATGGTATGTATTCACTCATAAGTGGATTCTAACCATATTCGTGATCCTAGAGAAGCTAAATAAGAAGATGAACCTGATGAAGATTATTTAGCTATCCGCCAGGAGGTAGGAAATAGACAAGAGTCCCAGGTAACCTCGCGTGCATGGGGGGGTGGGAGGGTTGATGGAAGGGGAGAGGGTTAGAGAGAAGGGAGTAGGGGAGGAATGGGGAAAGCTCGGTGGCCTGGGATGGGGGGAGGAGGAAGGATGAATATGGGATAAGGGAAGAATATATTTCAACTAAGGGAGTCATTTTAGGGTTTACAGGAGACTTGATTATATATGGGATCCCAGGTCCAAGGAGAGATCCCCCAGATTGTTCTCTGGACAGAGGAGAGGGTGCCTGAACCGGCCGTGGCTCATAACCATACTGATGTATATTTTGCTTATCACCATAGATCCTTCATCTGGCGAAGGACGGCGATACAGACGGAGACCCACATTGGAGCACCGGACTGAGCCCCCCAAGGTCCAAATGAGGAGCAGAAGAGGAAGAACATGAAAAAGGAAATCAGGACTGCGAGAGATGCTATCACCCACTGATACAAGGGAACGGATCTAATGAGAGTTTACCAAGGCCAGTTGAACTGGGACTGAACGAGGACGTGATCTAACCAGATTCTCGGAATTTGACCGGATTCTCTGAATGTGGCTGGCCCGAAGTCTTTCTGAAAAGCCATTGACTATGATACTGGGACTTGTTTCCTCTGCATATACTGGATTTTGGGGATCCAGTCTGTTTGAATACTCACCTTCCTGGACCTGGAGGGAGGGGGGAGGAACTTGAACTTCCCACAGGGCAGGAAACCCTGACTGCCCTAAGGGACGAAGAGGGAGGAGGAGAGGGAGTGGGAGGGTGTTGGGAAGAGGGGCAGAAATGGAAACTTTTATAATTTAATAAAATTTACTTTCAAAAAACAAAAGAAATGCATTGTAGAACAAAGAAAAAAAAACACTACACTGACCATAATAGAAATGGAAGTAGGGAATAATTTTGAACCCATTGACACACACACACACACACACACACACACACACACACACATACACAAAGATTTGCTGAGTATAACCCTGCACTAAGATCAATAATTAATAAATGGGACATCATGAAACTTAAAATCTTTAAGGAAAAAGACACTGCCATTTGGACAAAGCCCTATCCTAAAGAGATGAAAAAGATATTTTACCAACTCCAAAAACTGATAAAGGGCTAATACCCACAGTACATTAAGAACTCAAAATTCTAGAAGTCAAGAAAACAAATAATCCAATTTAAAAATTAAGTACAGATCTAAATAGAGAATTCTCAAAAAAGGAAGCTCAAATGACTGAGAAACACTTAAAGAAATGGTCAACACTCTTAGCATGGGAATGCACATCAAAACTATTTTGAGATTTCAACTTATATTTGTCAGAGTGGCTAAGATCAATGACAAGGTGACAGCTCATGCTGGCAAAGTTGTAAGATAAGTAGAAACCTCATTCTTTGCTGGTGGAAGTGCAAACTTGTAAAGCCATGATGGAAATCAGTGTGGCAGTTCCTAGGGACGATGAAAACTGATGTACCTACAGGTACAGCTATACCACTCTTAGGCATATACCCAAAGGAATTTTCATCATATTACAGACACATTTGTTCAGCCATGTTGCTTGTTATTCTTTTCATCATAGCCGGAAACTGGAAATTACTTAGCTAACCCTCAAATGAAAATGTAGCGAACCATCAACATAAAATGGATAATGAAAATCTGGTATATTGATATAATGTAGCATTATTACTCAGCAGCTAAAAACCAATTGCAGGTATATTGATGGAATTAGAAAAAAAAACCCTTCCATTATGAGGAATCCCAGACCAAGAAAGAGATATATGGTATGCATTTTCTTTCATGTGAATATTGGATATTAAGTCAATGATACCCAAGCTACAGTACACAGAGGTTAGGTATATAATAAGGGACTAGTGGCAACAGGTAGATCTTGTTGGGTAAGGTAGATAAAAAGGCAGATAGAGAGTTATGGATGGAGGGGGAGCTTGAATGGACGGGCCAAGTAGGGAGGGGGAGAGAAGAAAGGAATGAAGAAGGGAATATAAGGAGAGACAGTTAAAATTGAGAATCATTTGAGGGAAAGTGTGAAATAGAGTAGAAGCTTCCATATATCTATATCTATATCTGTCTATCTATCTATCTATCTATCTATCTATCTATCTATCTATTTATATGAAGGCAATCTAAATGAAATTTAGGGACCTATGATAAAACAACAATAAAAAAACAGCAAATAATGATTATAACTCCTGATGGCAATATGCTAAATTCCAAGATCAGTACCTTGCTTAACCATCACCAGAGAAGTGTTCTCCTTCAGCAGATGGAAAAAATACAGAAACCCACACCCAAACATTATGTAGAGAATAAGAGACCCTGAAACACTCAACTCTAATTGGGAGATCTCCATCAACTCTCTCCCCTCAAGTCTCAGGGAAACCAATGTAAAAGGAAACATAAAAATATAACAGCCATAGAGAAGAGAACACACCAAGAAAACAAGACACTCTAAATCATCATAATCACAGCTCATATGAACTTATAGAGACTTAGCCAGCACACACAAGACCTATGTAAGAGTCTGCACCAGATCCTCTTTATTGTATATTGTGACTTGTAGTACAGTGTCTTTATGAGATTTTTGAGTATTCTGATGAATGGGTCTCTGTTTCTTGTATCTATGTGAGCTTTTTTTCCCTTTATTTTCTTCCATTCAAATGTATTAGTTTTGTTTTACATATTAATTATATTATACTATATGAAAAAATAAAGAAATAAAATATAACATTATATATAATATAAAATATAATACAGTATTATATCATATTATCATCCCATAGAAGTCTGTGTTCTAATGAGAGACATAGAGTGGGTGAATCTGGATGGAAGAAGAGATCGAGAGGAGTAGAAGAGGGGAAATCATAAAAGGATATGTCATGTGAGAAAAAAATTTTTTAATAAAAGGAAAATAAATAAATAAATAAATAAATCATAACTTTTAAATTCACTGAGTAACCAAAAAAAAACCCACACTAGTTATTGTGTTGTGGAATTGCTTTATAGCATTAGACTGTAATTGACCCCACAGTGCAACCAAGGTATAAAGGGGTCACAGTGTGGCAATCAAGACTCACATAGTTCCCTGCAAAACTGGAAAATTTGAGATATCATAAGACCAAAGACTTATTATTTAATCACTATTCTTCAATTTACTTCATAAATCCAGGCTGTTATGAGTCATAAATAACTTCACTCTTTATGTGGAGAAGGGAGTGTTTGGATTCTGGCACTTTTGAGGAGTGCCATTTGAGGACAAAGAAAACAACTGAGCAGTTAAAGTGCTTGCCGTCTAAATGTCAGGACAGGAGTTCAGATATACAGAACCTAAGTTCACGGTCATAGCTATAGTTCCAGTCTCCATAGGAAAGGACAGGGAATACTCAGAGTAATGGTGCTGAGAAGATTAACCATAACAGAGAGTGTTGACCTTAACTGAGAGACAAAACCTTAATGAATAAGATAGAAGAGCTAGTTAGCATTATTTCATCAACCTCAGGCTTTCACACACACACACACACACATACACACACAAATACACACACAATATGAAAACTTAACAAAGAGTACCATTTAATAAACAATTTAAGTTCTAGGACAAACGGTCGCTTCCTGTTTATGAATAACACAAACAATGAGTGCCACTAAGAGAGAAAGTAAAGGCATGTCATAAACTTTATGGCAATTGTAGTGAGACAATTAGGGACTTAGTAGGATACGTTTCAAGCCCAAATATTGCCCGAGTTTTATCTAGTGCAGAATGTCTTTGCACATGTTAAAGAAAAAAGAATGTTAGCCAGTGACCTAAGATAGACTTTGGAGCAAGGACTCCAGTGAAGTCAAAGCTGACTTAGAACTGCATCTGTGATGCCCTCAGCCACACCGGGCTTCAGTCCCCAGGGATGCTCAGAAAATGTTCAGACAGATAGCTTCTAAGGTTTGTTTTGCTTTCTAGCTCTCAGAAAATACCAAAGAGAACAACAAACAAGTGCCACACATGTTTTGTCCGTCCAATGATATTCCATTAGCTTGGCATTTTACCTAGAAATGTTTCCCTAAATCTTTTTATACATGTGGAGTTAATTAACATATATCCACAAGATTCCTTGAGATTAAACACTGTTTAGTTGAAGGAGAATGTCATTTTATAAGGGTGATGATAAGAAATGAGTTGTAAAATGACTTGGTAAAGAAGAAATCTGAAGGTGCTGAGACATGAAATAGCCCCAAACCACTTGTGTCTGTTGAATAATAAACATTCTTTTAAAGTTTTTTAAATTTGAGATTGTAATATAACTGTATCATCCCCCTTTCTCTTTCCATCCTACAAACTGTCTTATAGATCCCTCAATGCTCTCTTTCAAATTATGTCCTCTTTTTTATTAATCATTGCTAAATCCATATATATATTTGGTGTTTATATATTTTTTCCTAAATATAACCTCCTTAGTCTCTATAATGTTACTTGTATTTATGTTTCCAGGGCTGACTATTTGCGACTGGATAACCACGTGGTGCTTTCTTTCCAGGAGATGATTATTTCTCTATCTCTTAGTTTTCCTTAGCCCTCTGAAGTTATTTTGTTTAGGTTGCTGTTGTTGTTTTTGTTCAGTGACAGAACATCCTTCTGTATATGTTTTGTATATGTATATGTTTTGCTTTTATTGATTAATTATAAAGCTGTTTTGACCAATGGCAGGGAAAAATGTAGCCAGGCTGGAAGACACACAAACACATGTGTATATATATATATGAGAGAGAGAGAGAGAGAGAGAGAGAGAGAGAGAGAGAGAGAGATGAGTCAAAGAGATGCCATGTAGGTGACAAAGGAGAAGCTGCTTAAACCTTACTGGTAAGCCACCGCCTCATGGTGATACATAGAATAATAGAAATGGGTGAATTTAAGATGTAAGCATTACTTAATAAGAAGCCTCAGATAATAGACCAAATAGTGATGTAATTAAAACAGTTTTGTGTGATTACTTGGGTCTGGGTGACTAGAAAGTCTTTGATTACATAATGGCACCCACCATCTGGGGCATGCATCCACATCAGCCCTAAAAAAGGTTTAAAAAGAGGGCTTCTAAACACACAAAAATGGGAGCCAAGCACAGCTTCTTAGTAGCTACATCTTTTTAAAGATAGGTTCTGTTTGCTGGCAGAAAGCAGAGGCATGGTTCTTTTAAGAGTAGGTTTCCTGACTCAGCATTAACAGCAAAGACTGCATGGCTTCTTCGAGAGACACCTTCCTGGTTTGTGCTGGAAACACAAACTCTGACTCTTTAAGGAGCTCCTGCACTTAAGTGGGGTTTGTGGACCCCAAACTACTAATTGCCTAATAGCAATATAGACCCCATGTGTCCCTGGAACTGGGCTGGTGAGCTTGACTCACAGAGGTAGTAAATATGCACTTGCCATGTTAGATGGGGCAGAGTCTATTGGGAGGGCTATGGAGTTGATCCTAACTATGCCCATTTAACATATGAAAAGGTGTTCCTTGTCAGACAAATGTTTACAGATATGCAATAAAGACAGATTCAAACAAAAACAAACCTCTGAATGGGTCACAGTGTGTTTAAAAATGTATGAAGACTTAGAACAGAAAGGAAAAAGATTATAAGCAGTTAAGGAGATACTACATAGATTAAAGGAGTAAAGATAAAAAATATTTAAAAGTAATATAAAAAAGCCATGTAAAGATGAAAAACACAAGGTGAGTCTGGATTATGTATACTATTGTATTTTCTTTAAATTTTTTGACTATGTATGGTCTAAACTACAGAAAGGCATTTCATTGTATGGACTGCTAAGCTAAACCAACACATATATTTTAAAGGTATCTTGACTTATAAATTTGAGCCTAAGGCTATGGTACTTTAGAAAAGAGGTCTGCTTTTCTTTCCACAGAAGATGAGAATGAGTATATTACTCCCAGACTAATGTGGTTTGATGTAACAAGAACCCCCCAAGAGATCTTCGTGAACTCTAAAAATGGTTTGCCCAAGAAACAGCAGGAACTGTTTTGGAGAAAACAGCACCCAAATTCTCAAAATTATTGTTATAAATATTTGTTTTTCTTTAAAGGGTGTTGATTTTAAGCAGTTAAATGGTCACAGTCAATATTTTTTTTTCAAAAAAGGGGCAGCTATGATATAGAAATGAATACTTTGCATTGGTTTAGATCTTGTTCTATTGATGCAAATTTAAGGTTATTTTTGTTATACTATTTATATATACAAATATGCATTTACTCGTTTAAGGTATTGTTTATACACCTCATTTGAAAATACAGTGCATAGTTAAGAAATAAAGTTTAACAGTCATCTATAATAAACTTTTAATTACATTAGTTAGATTTTTTTAGATTTACAGAGATATTTCATTTAGATAGATAATCTTCAATACTTCAAAGACATGCAGAATATGACATTTATAAGGTTTTAAAAACTTAGATTTTTCTCAGCATTCAGACGTATCTGCTTCTGGCAGCATCAATTACTTCAGAGAGGTTGATGGACATCAAAGAAACTCATTACGGAATTTGTCTTCAAATGGACAAATCTAGTCATTTGATCAAGAAACTGCTCTTGTTTGGACTGCTTTATGGTATGTTGTATCAACTGAATACGCAGAACCCACAGAAAAATGACTGCTGAACTTTTCAAAAAAAAAAAGATGGTCCTTCAGGGTTTTTGGTTCACAGAAGAAACTGTCAAACATTCTACACAACACAGAAGAAAGCCATTGATGAACATTGACATTACAAGGCATAACAGATCTTCAAATTTTTTGTTTCATGGAAAAGTCTACCTGATACTATGGGCCTGTAGACTGAAGTTGAATGCCCCAACATTACAAAAAAATTTGAGTGACTGTCAAGGCAGCAAGATGTTTCTGTCAATTCTAAA
This sequence comes from Myodes glareolus, assembly GCF_982192425.1. Lineage (NCBI taxonomy): Eukaryota > Metazoa > Chordata > Mammalia > Rodentia > Cricetidae > Myodes > Myodes glareolus. The sequence goes on along the minus strand of NC_142031.1, from coordinate 30,961,264 downwards.
ACTGGAAGTTGCCAACAATGTACTTCCTGTTTAGTTAAGTAATATTATATCCTTCTGGAGTCTTTGAAGAGTTGAAGACAAATAGAGTTACAATTTTCCTAAGTAATGACTAATGATGAATTAGATATAAAGATTTAGACTCACAAAGATAGGATAGATGATAGAGTATTTTTCTTAATTTTCCAAATGTAAATGGACTAAATATAATAAGTATAAGTCTTGTTTGATAACTGCTTGTATATGTAATTTTATTATGTTAAAGTGTTGTCAGGGTTTCTATCCTGCCCTATTCCCACAATTGTTAAGTCCCAAAGAAATCACACAGAGGTCTACATTAATTATAAACTGATTGGCCTAGTATTTCAGGTTTTTTATTAACTCCTACAACTTATATTAGCCCATTATTATTATCTGTGTTAGCCACATGCATGGTTCAGTACCTTTTTCAGTGAGGCAGTAACATCCTGCTTCTTCTGTGGCGGGCTCACAACTGCAGAAGGAACTTCCTTCTTTGCAGAATTGTCCTGTTCGCATTGACCCACCTCTATTTCCTGTCTGGTTGTCCTGCCTATACTTACTGCCTGACTACTGGCCAATCAGTGTTTATTTAAGATATAATTGACAGAATACAGACCACTGTCCCACACCATTAAAGTTAAAAACTTCCTTTTTAATTAGAAAAGAAGAGATATTGTAGGATGTCCTTCTGTATATGTGCTGTTTTTATTGGTTAATGAATAAAGCTTCTTGTCCTATGGTAGGGTAGAATATAGACATACTGGAAAAGTTATATAGAGAGTAGGGATAGTCAAAGGGACACCATGTAACTGCTAAAAGAGAATGATGCCACTGAAAGCTTACCGGTAGGCCCCAGCCTCATGGTGATACATTGATTAATAGAAATGGGTTAATTTAAGATGTAAGAGTTACTTTAAAAGAAGCCTGAGCTAATAGGCCAAACAGAGTTGTAATTAATATAGTTTTGTGTGATTATTTGGGTCTGGGTGGCCAGGAAATTAAAGCATAGTCTTCATCTACAGTTCAGTTGATATTTAGGCAATCATGTTGATGAGACTTTATGGGTGATGCTTCTAATACAATTAGTAGATGCCATCTCAGAGCTAATTCCCTGACTCTGGCTCCTACAGTCTTTTCACCTTCTCTTCCACAATAAAAACTTAGTCTTTAGTTAAAGAGTAGTTCTGTAGATGAATACACTGGACTGGGACCCACAACTCTGCATTTTGATTGGATGTTATTTTTTTTTCTGTAATAGTCTCCATCTATACAAAGACAAAATTTCTTGATGAGGAAATTTGATAAGGACTACATTTATCTATGGGTATAAGAACAAATGTTTAGAAGGTGGTTAGGGACTGTGCTGCTTTTGAAAAGCGGTGGTTGTAGGTTTTCCTCCAAGACCCATGACTTCACTAGTAACCCTGGTAGTTGTTTAGGTTTCCAGTACAAGTTATGAAGTCCCTCTCATTGAGTGGTCTTCATGAAAAGCTGTTTCTTACTGTGAATGTAGGTCTGGGAATAACATCACCTTAGGATTCCTTTACTATGCTGATTGTTACATCCATAGATGCAATAGCATGGTAGGACTATTGGTCGCTTCCCTCAGTTGTAAGCCTGTGTGACACCTTCTGATACCATTTTTGCAGTCTCATGGAGTAGTCACTCAGAATAGTTCCAGCTCAGAAGTCTCTGGGCCCTATTTTTTATGTACATGATGCTTTCTGCAACAGAAACTTTTATTTCACCACTGGAGGGCAACTAATGGTAACAGCTATAGGCTTTGGGCATCTTTTTGATAACTCTAATCAACAACTCAAAAAGAGTAGTCATGCCTAGAGTTGGGATTTTTATTAAGTGGTCTTTGAATCTTGGCATGGTCATTGTCAGCCAAGATGAGAAAATTTTACTTAAGTATATATATTTCAGTAATTATGAGGTTGAGAACTCACTCATCCATGGAAGTGTCCTGTAGACTAAACTGAGAGACACTAACTCCAACTGGCAGGGAAGCATTCAAAATTACTAGGGAAATATGAGAGCGGACTTGCATAAGTATTTTAAGCCTATGTACAAAGTACTGTATAAAGTAGGAATTAAGAATAGGACTCAGTAGTTAAGAGAACATGCTGCTCAATCATCAGGATCTGACTTTGGATTATAGCATCCAGCTCAGGTCCTTACAAGCACATGAAACTCTAGCCCCAGGAGTCTTATGCCATCCTCTGGTCTCTGTGGGAGTCTCCATATTATCTCTGTCTCTCTCTCTCTCTCTGTCTCTCTGTCTCTGTCTCTTCTCTCTGTCTCTCTCTCTGTCTCTCTCTCTCTGTCTCTCTCTCTCTCTCTCTCTCTCTCCCACAGTCTTAATAAAATAGGGAAATTCAATGATTATGCTACCCACGATGAAGGACACTGACTTCAATCGTTTTTGAATGGTCCAGGTTTCCTTCATCTATATGCAGTTATTGAAGCTTCTGAAACAATGTGTGATCAGTGGAAAAGGATGGAGGAACTAAATTGCCCTCTGATTTGTTGGAAGACATCTTTTTTTTTTTGTTTGTTTGTTTGGGTTTGCTTGTTTGGTTTCGTTTTTCTGCTTTTGCTCTTAGCATTAATCTACTTTGGCTCTTTCGCAAATTAAAATGAAATTTTAAAATGATTGAATTCAATTAGTTTAAACGGACAACTGAGATAAAACGGCCTGTATCCTCACATGCAAATATACCAGATTCCATGATCGAAGCAGTATTTCATGGAGAAAGCATTTCATTTATATCCAGTAGATACAGAAGCACTTAGCGACATGGCAACACATGAATATGCAGGCTTTAAAAGACCAGCTCAATATCTCCACACTGAAAACTCACTGTTTCATTGGCCTTGACATGACCTATAGAATTTTGTATTGGCAGGAAACCAACTTTGAAATTTGTTCCATAGCAAATCATTCCGGCAATGGACTTCCAGGAATTAAATTCTTTACATAGTGCAGTAGTGTTGCCAGAGAGCATGGAGGGTCTCCTCTGATAGTAACCACGGAGGAGTCTTTGGCCAGAAATCCAAAGCCATATGTTAGTCCTGTCAAAAATGATATGGATCTGCTTACAAAAACCTTGCTCAGTGACTCTGCCAGGAACCCCGTGGCAGTGTCCTACCGGAAAGCCATTGCATGTACTATCACTGCCAGAAATTGCTGCTGCCCCCGGGATATTCTAACAGCACTAAAACTCAGCCTCTGGGCTTCTGCGTCAGACACCAACCATTAGCAGAGTCTGGGAGTGGGTTACAAAGAAGGAAGGACTACTTGCCCTCTCTAGGGTGAAGTTGGGCAAGCCTCCAGCATCCAGTACTTAGCAGTAATTAGATGTTTGGAAAGTATTCTGAATTGGTTATATTACTTGATTGTTCCTTGATAGGCATCAGTCCAAGCTAACATCTTCTGAAGAAAAGATTTGAATAATAACTTTCTTTAGAGGGAAAAGATGAGCAAATGAAAGTTAAAGTTAATACATATCGACTACAAAGTTCTTAGTTGTTCTAAAATACTAAATATCAATTTAGTGTCATCTATATAGAACCCTGAGTAATCATAAGGTTTCCAGCTTTTATTGCATCAAAAATGGTAAAAAAATTTACATATTGTTCAATATGTTCTTTCTTGTATAAAGACTGTATGTAAATAGCAATGCACCACAGATAAACAGATGTTACAATGAAGAGGAACATTAACTGTTCTTCCATAAGACCTGAAGTGAGTTCCCAGCACCCACGTTGGGTGGCTCACAATCATCTGTAACTCCAGTTTTACTGGACCTAACTCCCCTTTCTGGCCTCCAAGGGTACATGTGCGGCATGTGCATTATCTGCAGGTACAACCTCACACCCGTAAAAATTATTAAAGATTAATTACTTCAAGTAGGCCACATACATTCTTAGCAGTTGAACTTTGAAGTTTTAGAAGACATCTCAATTTTAATTTGATCCACCTGCTAATTAAGTTTCATAAAGTTGTGCTATGCAAGGTATTACTGTTTCTATTTTCTGAAATGCATATGTGGTTCTTCCACAAGTTCATTAGTACAAAAAAACATAATATAAAACTTAGAAAATTTACAACTTGATATGTCTGGAAATCATTTTCTGTATTTGATCAAGTATTAGCCTGTGGTATAGTAGATACTGAAAGCTTATACTACAGATAATATGAGTATATTCTGTTCTCCAAATTAATAGCCAAGTTTCCTAAGTTTTCATATACACAGATATCTCAAATTTCCTTTTCCTGTTAACACTGTTCATTTTGGCTTTGACCATCCTTTTAAAATTTATGTTTAGTTCTGTTTTCCAATTTTTTCACAATAATGATGTGGTACCTCTAAATATCTGTAGAGCGATATTATAATGTTGTGGGGTGATTTTACAATAAGCTTTTATTTTTATCCCATTCCTGGTCCATTCTAGGGTACTGTCATAACTGAAGTATTATATCACTTTCCATATTTTATGTTTTGTTCCTGAACCAATGTATGACATACCGATAACAGTTGCAAAATAACATTTATAGAATTTTGTTCTTTATTTTCTATTGGCTAGAATTTATGTCACGTTCACGGTTCACATGGTTTAATAACAATCAGTTCTCACACTTTGGTTTTTTATCACCCATTCTCTCCCTCTTTCCTTCTCTCTCTCCATCTATCTCACATCACACACACACACACAGAAACCTAGGACCTTGAGTATGTTAGGCACAGATAGCAACATCCCCTGCCAACTGTTCAGGCCTTTCACAAACCTGGATTTTAAATTCTGTTGCTGACTCCCACAGGATGCATATGTTCTCCATTCTATTTCCAAAATTCTGTCTCCTAAAATCTCTAGTCTGTTTCTGTCAATCTTCCAACAACTATTATAGTGACTTCTACATAATCTGGACTGGACTCTGTTGTTTTTGGACTAAGTATGGCCATAAAACACTACCATTCATGGGAGAAAATTGCTAATAGATAACTACATATGTTGATACAAATACTAATTAGGGAAAATAGATTGAATGATTGCTAATCATATCATGGAATAATATATATTAATATGCTAACATAAAAAATTTATGTCATATTATATAGTTTTAAGATAAAAATATTTCTAGTGCATATTGTTTGGCAAAAAGTAGAACATGGAAAAACACAAATATTGTATCAATGAAATTTTATAAGTACTAATGCAGAAGAGAGCTTAATGTTTCGAAGAAAACTAATGTAAGTGTCAGTAATATTTGAGAGTGATTTTTTTAAAACACTACTTTTGGAAATTATTGTATATTTTATGAGATTTTCTATAAGAAAGAAAACATAAGTTTATTTCAAATGAAATTTTAATAATGTCTAGAAAATGAGAAAAAATAGTAATGTCTAATGAAATCATCTGTTGTTTTTTCTCTTTTTCATTAAGTAACATTTTGGTCTATCATTTCTTTCTTCTTTAGCTCCATTAGTCAAGTACAAGGTAAAAATTTATACACTATCTATTCTATACTTATTCACTGTTTGTATATTTGTTTTAAGCCTTTCCAACATATACTTCAGATTTCATCTCCTATATTTTACGTTGCTTTAGGATGAACCAATGGCCCCTCATATTCCAACAAATCAATATACTGTAATTAATCCTGTGTATCATATATTTCTAATTATAATGGCTCATCATTATCTATCAGTTGTCTATGACTAAAATTAAAACTGAAACAGAGAATGCTAACAGTGCTCCAGAAAATAGAACATCTGAATTTTCAACCTTCTACCCAAACAGGATTGCTACTTGATCATAGAGAGGTATAACTATTTTTTTTAAAATAACTGTTCATTAGATCTCTGTCCATAGTTTGCTTTATTGTGGTCAATTCTCACTAATTTAGAGTAACTAGTTACACGTTAATATTTTGTTTCCACTATATGTTTCTTTATCTCCTGATATAGAGTATCACAGCTAAAATGAAAATTGCTGAATTTTTCACATTTTTTATACTCCAAAAAAGTCTAAATAGCATTTTTTTCTCTTTCCTGCCTTTCTTTTATCTTTCTCCAACATGAACAATAGTTCTTTAGAAGCTAGTGCCGGGCTAGATCCTTTTCTGCTTGCCTGCTATGCCTTTAGATGTGTATTTTCACATTTGATCTATTGTGCTTTCATCCCAAGAGTCATTTTATCTTTCCGCAAGGAGCCAGAGGGGGAAAAATTCCATTTCTTCTTTGTACACTGGCTTTAAAAATTAGATAGAGCAGGATTAACAAATCCCACAGCAGGGGACTAGATGAGGTGGCACTGTTCTTAACATAGAAGGACAATCCAATCAAGGCTTTAGGAATAGCATCCTAAATGCTAAAACCATAACTGAGTTTTAAGATTTGCTGTTTATAAGAAAATCTGAGATGTAGTAATAGAGTCCACATATTAATTTGCAGTAGGTTTCTACAGCATCCCCAAAGACAATAATTTTATTTCTTTGTATGTTATCATTTAGTTGTTGTGACAAAATTTCCAAAGAAAAACAACTTGAAGGAAGAAATATTTGCTTTGGCTCTAGTTACTTGACAATCCTATCAACAGTTCTTTGGTCTGTTTCTTTTAAAATCCTGTGGTGAGGTATAGTGAAAATATATGATAAGAGAATTCAGGCAATGTCTTGCAAGGCAGGAAGCAAGAAGAGTGAAGGAGGTATTAGAAATAAAAGATAGACTTCAGTGACCTATATACTACATCTAAGGACCCTCCATTCATATTTTCATTCTACTCAATATCTCATTTAATCATTAAACCTATTAAATAATTATTTTTATTCATTTGGAATTAAGTATAATTCAAATTGCAGTCCTCACACTGTGTGTGGCTGTGTGCATGTGAGTGCAGTGTCCACACAGTCCAGTAGAGGGCACTGGATACCTTAGAGCTGGAGTTAAGGATGACTAAAGTGGTACCCTGCTCTAAAATCATCTCTTAGGGGAGATTTCCCCCTAATAACTGCTAAGGTACAGTGCTGCCATTATAGCTGTTGTAGAAAGGAGATAGGCTATATCTCAAGTCAATAATAGGTCTTAGAAGCTTTATTGATGTGGGAGTCCCCTCTGAGTGCTGTGATTACCATTAATGAATAAAGAAACTGCCCTGGCCTCTTGATAGGGCAGAACGTAGGTAGGCAGGGAGGACTGGACTGAATGCTGGAAGAAAGACAGGCAGAGTCAGAGGGACACCATGGATCTGCAGTCAGAGATAGATGTGCTGAAACTTTGCTGGTAGACCACAGCCTTGTGGTGCTATACAGATTAATAGAAATGGGTTAAAGTGTAAGAGTTAGCCCATAAGAAGCTAGAGCAAATGGACCAAGCAGTGCTTTAATTAATACAGTTTCTGTGTGATTATTTCAGGGGTATGGGTGACCAGGAAACAAACAAGTGACCAAGTGGCCTCCTCCCCTCCTCCTACAAATTGGCACCCACATGGCCACTTGAAAACCTGAAAGAGCTTGTAAAGGAATTCTAGACCAAAAAAAGAACACAGAGTTTAACACAATTTCTTGCTCTTTGCTGACAGCATGCCACAGCTGCTTTAAGAGAGATTTTCCTGATTTGGCTATAGCAGGAAAAAAAGCTGCAGCCATTTTTAAATGCCTTCTTTCTAGGCTGGGCTGCCAGCATGATTTTTGACTCTTTCAGGCAGGAGATACAGCTACAGAGCATTTGAATGGGGTTTTTAAGCAGATTGCTGCAGCTTGATTAATGGCAGCATGGACCGACTGTGTGCCTAGAGATGGGCATGTCTGTGCATGTACTGTGCTTGTCTCTCAGAGGCATCTAGTACCATTCTGGATTGTGCAGAGCTAGCAGGAAGTACAATATATACTATAATAATGATGTAGCTTAAGTTTTAGACTGAGTTGGCAAGCAGGAACTTCCATATTTCCTTTAATAATGGTGCAACTTAAGTTTTAAGAAGTGCTTAGCATTTTAAAAAGTACTCCTGGACAGTAAGGAATTACAGATATGCAAAAAAGACAAATCCAGATGAGACATAGTGTTGGATAAATATACATAGTTTTGGAAGAGAAAAGAAAAAGAGCATAGAGAGCCATAAAATAAAGTTAATGCTTTTTTTTAAAAAAGAGTAAAGTCTTTAAAGAGACAGAGTACAGATAGTCATAGATTAAAAGGAGTAAAGAAAGATAAGCCACGTAAAATAGAAAATTCACGGAGTCTGGACTATGTATATCATTGTGTTTTCTTTGAATTTTTTGACTGTGAAGAAGCTTAGTACAGACAGACATTTCATTGTATGGACTGCTAAGTTAAACCAGCATAAAGGGATCTTGGTTCCAAAATTTGAGTCTAAAGATATGTTGCTTTAGAAAAGAGGTTTTCTTTTGTTTCCACAGATGACAAGAACCTGTGTATTGCTTCCAGACTAATATGGTTTTATGGTACAGGATCTCCTGAAAGGTTGCTTTGAACACCCCTCAAAAATAAACCCCCATAAAGAAAATACTTTGCCTAATAAAGAGCAGGAAACAGTTTGGAGAGAAATAACTATGCTCATATTCCCAAATATTGTTTACAAATGTTTCTTTACCTTTAAAGAAGGATATGCTATAGAGATGGATACTTTGCATTGGTATGGATTTTGGTTTATTGATACAAATTTAAGGTCAATTTTGTTATATGTATATGTATTTCTGATCTTGATTAAGGTATTGTGCTTTTATAGTTCATTTTAAAATGTAATGTATAATTAAGAAATATAGGTTTATAGATCATCAACTATAATAGTCAAGTGTGTAGTCATGATACATTTTGTAGATATATAGAAATTTACTTTAGTTAAATAGGTATTCTTCAAATCTTTCAGAGACCTTCAGAATATGACATTTAAATGTTTTAATAATTTAGGACTTTTCAGAATATTGAGACACATCTGTTCCTGACAGCACCAATTACTTCAAGAAGAAGATGAGCATTGAAGATGTTCCTTATGGAGTTGGTTAGCCATTTGGGCAAGAAACTTCTCTTGCCTGGATTGCTTCACTGGACATGCAGGACCGGCAGAGAGATAACTGCTTAACTTGCCAAAAGGTGAATGATCCTTCTAGGTTCCTGCTTCGTGAAAGAGTCTGTGAGACATTCTACAGGACACAAAGGAAAGTGACTGAACAGTCTTTGAAATTTCCTGCTTCAGGAAAAAGTCTGCCAGATACTATGACCCTGCCGGCTGAAGATGGATGCCCCAATAGTACAAAAGAACTTTGGGTAACTGTCGAGGCAGCAAGATGTCTCTGTCATTTCTAGAGTTTTGGAAGTTGTTTAAAATGCACTTCCTGTTTACTTAGATAAAATTATATCCTTCTGGAGACTTTGGTGGAATTGAAGAATAGATAGATAGCTATAGTTTTCCTTAGAAAGGATAAAGCATATATAAATATCACAACTGTAATTCTAGCTCTATAACTGTTTTGTCATATGTAATTTTACTATGTTAAAGTTAAAGCTTTCCTTTTCGTTTAAGGAAAAGGGAGGATGATGTGGGAGTCCCCTCTGTGTGCTGTGATTGCCATTAATGAATAAAGAAACTGCCCTGGCCTGTTGATAGGGTAGAACTTAGGTAAGCAGGGAGGACTGAGCTAAATCCTGGGAGAAATAAGGGCAGAGTCAGAGGGACACCATGGATCTGCAGCCAGAGATAGACAGGCTGAAACTTTGCTGTTAGGCCAAGACCTTGTGGTGATATACAGATTAATAGAAATGGGTTAAATTATTATGTAAGACTTTGCCAATAAGAATCTAGAGCAAATGGGTCAAGCAGTGATTTAATTAATACAGTTTCTGTGAGATTATTTTGGCTCTGGGTGGCAGGGACAAACATGTGGGCCCCCTCCACTCAACACTTTATCTCCAAGGTTTTTAAAGCTATGCAAAATTACTTGGGGTGTTGAAGCTTGCACCAAGATTTTAGAAATCAATTGATGTCAGGAAATGTGCTGCAGAATCAGATATTCTTCACTGAGGCCCAGAAATCCAATTATATACAGCTAAGAAGGTAAAACCTATGTTTCAAAAAAGTCCAAGGATGATGAAGATGCTAGGATCATGGAACATGAAAATATGTTGTGTAACTTGCCAAAGTGAGACTGTACTGTTCACCTTGGCAGAATTGAAAGAGCATATTTACCCCTGGCTGTTGGAGCCTTAGTGATGCCAGCCTGTACTGTGGATGTGAGATGTAGGATTGCAGGACACAGTGTTTTCGTTGTTACATTCTGCTCTTGATTTGGCCTGCTGTTCCCTTGCTATGTCCTCATTTCTTCCTTGAAAATGGGAATACACAGTATTTGATATTGACTGTCAGAAATAATAGGGTTTTTTTTAGATTTATAAAGCACTCATACTTATGAATTGACAAATCTCTGAGTCTATGAACCTATTTAAAGCTTTGACATGTTGGGGATGTTAGAAAAACAGTAACTATCTTGTATTATGAAACAAACAAGAAATGTTGAGGGTCAGATGTGAAATACGATATTAAAGTGATATATTTGCATGTCAAGTTGTCCAGGAGGTATTTGTAATTCTTAACCTTGACTATAGGCTTGACAAGACTTAGAAACATCCAGATGATATACCTAAGGTAGTGACATTGGGAGAATTTCCAGAAAGTTTTAACTTTAATGGAAAGACTCATCCTGAGTGTGAGTGGCACTATTCTTTGGACTGTGGTGGCTGATTGAATACAGCAGTGACAATGAGCGGAGTACCAGCATCCACCCCCATCTCCTTCCTGACTCTGTTACTGGATACCTCATTCCTCTACCACCACTCTTTTCTGGTCATGACAAACTGAACCATAAAATTTCAAGGCAAAACAAACGCTCTTTCCTCACATTGATCTTTTTTTCATATGTTTTGTTGCTAAGATTGGTGTAGGAGGCACTTCTGAGAAGGTGGTCTTCAAGACAAGCATCGAGAAAAAAAGATAGTCATGTAACCAGCATGAGAGAGTCATAATTGTTCCAGAGCCTCAAACTCTGGAAAAGCTACTTGTCTTCCTGAAATATATGAGCAGGAAGGAATTGACAGAGATGAGCTCAGAAAGTGTAGCTTGGCTTTGCTACCATGATGGATAGCACTGAAACTCCACAGTTTGCTACTCAACACATCCCATTGTCTACCTCAACACCTGGTAAGTGCTCAACAAATACAACTTGAAATAAATCCATAGTCTCAAAAGAAGAGAGCACCTCTTTAATTATAGTTATTATTTTAAAAACAAACATAACAAAATTAAACTGAAAGTTGATTGTGGGTATTACAAGCATATGGCTCAGTAGCGGCTGCCTTCCCAGCCTTTTATTTTCTTACAAATTCTAGCAAATGAAATATAATTAACTCTCGATAAGAATTTTCCATTTAGTTAGGGAAAACACTGACAAACAAAATTAAATTTCCCTTGAAAACTAATTGTTTTATAAAGGAAAACCCAAACATTATGGAGTGTTCCTTTTTCCCAAAATAATGAGTCACTATTTTTTTTCTATTCAGAAGTATTGAACAAATGTGCTTTTAAATTTCAAGGGCACCATTGGCATGAAATTTTATGGATTTTCTCTCTTTTTGTTCCACTCACATCATGGTTAATAAGAAGTTGGGTTTTAGTAACAATGTTCCACAAATTAGAATCCCTTGCATAGGAAACCTGAACAGAAGCATTTTCATGATCACGTGAATTTATGTAAGGAGACATATCACAAGCATGGGTGGCACCTTCTGGTAGCAGCGCAGCAAAGAATGGGTCAGGCAGAAGGAACCTTGTTTGCCTTTTTATTCTGTGGCTTTCACTCTTCCTATTTTGATGACTTAGCCTCTGCTGGCCTGAGATTCCATACTTCATGGCTTCTGTATTTGACAGAGGACCAGCAGTCATTCTCCAGATAATCCTTGAAGTCTAGGGCACCAGATTGAGACTGATGAGTCTTCTACCAGGCTGTTAGCCACTCTCCATTGTAAGACAGCCATTGTTGCTGTTTTAACATTAGCTGATTTATTACAAAATTTAATATATGAGAATATATTTACCTATAGGTCCTGTTGATTAATACAAATAGAGTATTTCTTCACTTCTTTTCTGCAAGGGCTTTGGGGTTTCTCCCTCTTTTGTTTGTCCTTACTTTTCTTCCAACTACTGTCATCATTTCAAGAACTACTTGTTTTTATCATGGGCTAGTAATCACCTTTCATGCAATTGCTCTCCCAGGTATTAGACCACAGAAAATTCCCTACATGATTTAGAAAACAAAAATGACTTACGTGGAGCTCTCTGCATAGTCCCAGAGTTTCCTACTTCTCTTGTAAATGCCTTCAACATTTTTCATGAGAACATTCAATGGCAGGAGTTACTTTTTTATGTTGTTTGGAAACAAAGAGAAAAATGTTTTGCTTACAATAAGTGTTTTGATACATTATGACAAATAAACTATTGTGTCAAGCATAAGAAATTGTAGTAGTTAAAAGCAATGATCAGTTTGACAAGACCTAAAGCCATCCGTTAGACATGCTACTGAACACACATGTAAGGGATTTCATTATAAGATTATTTGACATATGAAGAGCCACCCTAAATGTGAGCTGCATTTTCCATCAGGCACCAGACACAAGGAAGTATCAAGGCAAACTCTTTTGCTTTGCCTGCTAGCTTTCACGTCTTGCTAGTAAGGCCATGTAGCATGTTCATGAGTTCATCTAACCTGTTGTTCCTGCTAGTGATGTCACTTTTTGAAGATATCAGAACCTAGATTCATTAACATTCCAATATGGAGTAAAGGATTCTTCATGCCCTGAACACTAGTTTGGCACAGTTTAGGCACCCAGATTCTTGGACTAAGAATTTACTAGTTCTCAATCTCTTTAGTGTGAAGATAGTCATTATTGGACAGCCAGACCATATCATGTAAGTCAATATAATAACAGCCCTTCTAATAGATTGTAATTTTATCAAATCTGTTTCCTTTTAGAACCCTTATATACAACATTGAAGAAGGTGCCTGATCTTGTCAAGTACATATGCTATTCTGTCAGAGAAAATATCAACTCAATCAGTTCTAGAATTTTCTGTAAATGTCTGTTGTAAGTCCTCAACTGTAACACATTGGATTTGGAAGTTGTGTCTGGTCTTTGGGAGCAGATAGGGCAGAATGATGTCACATGAAACACAAAGATTCTAGTATTTATCCTGAATGGGGATCCTGTTTTTTTTCTCATTTTTAATATTTAACTGGAGCTCTATACGCATGTTAAAGAGAAGTCCCATGGTCTTTGGCTAAAGTAAGAAAAGCCATTCCAATGAAATGAAGCCTTTTGGTTGGTCACTTAATTCTTTGCTTTTCCCTAAAGTACATGAAATGCTGTGTCTTCCACTTTTTAAACTTCCTTGTTTAGTTTCAAACAACATTTAGTGAAAACAGTTTTTGTTAATATATATGAAGATCTAATTGTAAAGAGGTTGCAGAACATACTGTAGACATTTCCAGTTAATAAGGTTCATGAACTGACTTCTCAGTTCTTTCTAGCTGCTGTACTGCTTGATGATGTTAAAGGCCAACACGTCAATGTTTCTGAGGTCTGCATTTCTGAGTTCCAGTCTCATACTGAAGAAGATTTCAATTCAGCCACTATTACGATGAGTTCTAAAATGCTAAGCTATCCTCAGTTTTTTCCCACTCATTCAAAATGCCTTACCATTTCATTAATTAATCATCTCTGAAAGATCTGCATTCACAAAGTAGCCATATTAGTTCTCCTTCCAGGAGTCCTGGGGATTGTTACACCCTTGCCTCTTTTTTACAGGTTATTATTATTATTATTATTAAAAATGTTTACCTCCTCCCATTTCCCTCTCCCTCCCTCCATTCCCCTTCCCACTCCCTCTCCAGTCCAGAGAGCAATCAGGGTTCTCTACCCTGTGGAAAGTCCAAGGTCCCCCCAACCCCATCCAGTTCTAGGAAGGTGAGCATCCAAACAGACTAGGTTTTGTTCCCACAAAGCCAGTACATGCAGTAGAATCAAAACCCAGTGCCATTGTCCTTGGCTGCTTAGTCAGCCCTCCTTGTCAGTCACATTCAGAGAGACCGGTTTGAGAGATACCCTATCATACTACAAAAGATTTTGTTCAACTATGTTCATAGCAGCGTTATTTGTAATAGCCAAAACCTGGGAACAACCTAGATGCTCCTCAATGGGAGAATGGATAAAGAAAGTGTGAAATATATACGCATTAGAGTACTACTCACCTTTGCCTGTTATATCTTGTTTCAGGTTGCCTATTTCTAGCACCTTGTACCATAAATTCTTGTTCTTGTATGATTCTACATTATACCTTTTGTTAATATCACTATGCCTCACCAAGATGCCAGAGCAGTTTTCTTCCATGAAATCCAGCAAAAAATCTCAAACAAAGATGAGTAGAAAGAAAACTTGCAGAATAGTTCCAGCACTGGCAGTAGTCACTGAAGCAATAAACAAACAAACAAATAAATAAAAGGGAATGAGGTGCTTGGGAAAGTTGCCACGGTTTGATGTCTCATGAATGGTCCTGAGCATTTGCAAACCTTGTACTATTTCCTGTCACATAGAGCAGAGCCAGCAGATTTGCCTGAACTGTAGCTATCTCTAAAGGCAGAGAGGAAGGACTCTTAGATAACAACAGAAGTGTTGTGTGCACTTATGACTATTTGGAGGATGAGGCAGAAAGTACTCCACATGACACAGTCTTGGGTAAACGTCTATGAAGCCGGAGTCAACGTTGGGCAAACCACACTTATTCTCTTCATTCTTAGAGTGTTTTTTATCTTTATGCTTCATAATACAGTAGTAGAAGATGATTCAAATAATGAGGCAAAATGGGAAAAATATACAGAAGGGAAGAGACTCCCTTATGTTTCTTTTGATGGTTTAAAATATGTGGAACCTGCTTTGAAGATAGCCTTCCTATTGATGAAACATCATGTTTAGCCATGCAGATTCTTTCATGATGACCAATTTGAAAGGTGGCTCTGAAATCTTTCAGCATTTTTAAAGTCTCTTTTTCCTTCCAGAGTTCTCTAATTGCAACATCTTAATAATAATATACTTTGAAGTCCCTTAACTATGGTATTTTTTTTTTTTAGTAAATTTTATTAAATTATAAAAGTTTCCATTTCCACCCCCCCTCCCAACACCCTCCCACTCCCCCTACTCCCCCTCCTCCTCCCTCTTCGTCCCCCAGGGCGGTCAGGGTTTCCTGCCCTGTGGGAAGTTCCAGTTCCTTCCCCCTCCCTCCAGGTCCAGGAAGGTGAGTGTCCAAACAGACTGGATCCCCAAAATCCATTATATGTAGAGGAAACAGGTCCCAGTGTCATAATCAATGGCTTTTCAGAAAGACTTCGGGTCAGCCACAGTCAGAGAATCCGGCCAAATTCGGAGAGTCTGGTTAGATCACGTCCTCTTTCAGTCCCAGTCCAACTGGCCTTGGTAAACTCTCATCAGATCCGTTCCCTTGTATCAGTGGGTGATGGCATCCCTCGCAGTACTGACTTCGTTTTTCATGATCTTCCTCCTTCTGCTCCTCATTTGGACCTCGGGGGGCTCAGTCCCGTGCTGCAATGTGGGTTTCCGACTGTATCGCCATCCTTCGTCAGATGCAGGATCTATGGTGATAAGCAAAATATACATCAGTATGGACATGGGCCACGGCGGATTCAGGCACCCACTCCTCTGTCCAGAGAGCAATCTGGGGGATCTCTCCTTGGACCTGGGATCCCATATATACTCAAGTCTCCTGTAAACCCTAAAATGGGTCCCTTAGTTGAAATATAATCTTCCCTGATCCCTTGTTCATCCTTCCTCCCTCCCCCCCCATCCCAGGCCACCAAGCTTTCCCCTTTCTTCCCCTACTCCCTTCTCTCTAACCTTCTCCCCTTCCATCGACCCTCCCTCCCCCCCATGCACCCGAGGTTACCTGGGACTCTTGTCTATTTCCTACCTCCTGGTGGATAGCTAAATAATCTTCATCAGGTTCATCTTCTTATTTAGCTTCTCTAGGATCACGAATAATAGGCTCAAAGACCTTTAATTATGGTTAGAATCCACTTATGAGTGAATACATACCGTGTTCCTCTTTTTGGGACTGGCTTACCTCACTCAGTAAAGCGTTTTCTATTTCCATCCATTTGCATGCAAAATTCAAGATGTCATTGTTTTTTACCGCTGAGTAAAACTCTAATGTGTATATGTTCCACACCTTTTTTAACCATTCTTCTATTGAGGGGCACCTAGGCTGTTTCCAGGTTCTGGCTATTACAAATAGTGCTGCTATGAACATAGTAGAACAAATGCTTTTGTAGTATGATCGGGAATCTTTAGGGTATATTCCCAAGAGTGGAATTGCTGGGTCCTGAGGGAGGTTGACTCCCAGTTTCCTGAGAAACCGCCACACTGATTTCCACAGTGGCTGCACGAGTTTGCATTCCCACCAACAATGGATGAGTGTTCCCCTCACCCCACATCCTCTCCAGCATAGGATATCATTGGTGTTTTTGACTTTAGCTATTCTGACAGGTGTAAGATGGTATCTCAAAGTGGTTTTGATTTGCATTTCCCTGATCGCTAAGGAGGTTGAGCATGACCTTAAGTGTCTTCTGGCCATTCGAAGTTCATCTGTTGTGAATTCTCTGTTAAGTTCAGTACCCCATTTTTTAATTGGGTTAATTAGAGTTTTAGTGCCTAGTTTCTTGAGTTCTTTGTATATTTTGGAGATCAGACCTTTGTCTGATGAGGGGTTGGTGAAGATCTTCTCCCAGTCAGAAGGCAGCCTTTTTGTCCTACTGACAGTGTCCTTTGCTTTACAGAAGCTTCCCAGTTTCAGTAGATCCCATTTATTCATTGTTTCTCTTATTGTCTGTGCTGCTGGGGTCCTGCTTAGGAAGAGGCCTCCTGTGCCTAAATCTTGTAGACTACTTCCCACTTTCTCTTCTATCAGGTTCAAAGTGGACGGATTAATGTTGATGTCTTTAATCCATTTGGACTTGATTTTTGTGCATGGTGATAGATATGGATCTACTTTCATTTTTTTACAGGTTGACATCCAGTTATGCCAGCAAAATTTGTTAAAGATGCTGTCCTTCTTCCATTGTATACCTTTAGCTCCCTTGTCGAAAATTAGGTGTTCATAAGTTTGTGGGTTAATATCTGGGTCTTCTATTCGATTCCATAGGTCGACTTCTCTGTTCTTATGCCAATACCAAGCTGTTTTCAATACTGTAGCTCTATAATAGAGTTTGAAGTCAGGGATGGTAATGCCTCCAGAAGTTCTTTTATTATATAAGATTGTTTTGGCTATCCTGGGTTTTTTGTTTTGCCATATAAACTTGATTATTGTTCTCTCAAGGTCTGTGAAGAAGTTTGATGGGATTTTGATGGGGATTGCATTGAATCTATAGATTGCTTTTGGTAGAATTGCCATTTTTACTATGTTGATTCTCCCAATCCAAGAGCAGGGGAGGTCTTTCCATTTTCTGGTATCCTCCTCAATTTCTTTCTTCAAAGACTTAAAGTTTTTGTCAAATAGGTCTTTCACTTCCTTGGTTAGAGTAACCCCAAGATATTTTATGCTATTTGTGGCTATCATGAAAGGTGATGCTTCTCTGATTTCCCTCTCTGCTTCTTTATCCTTTGTGTATAGGAGGGCCACTGATTTTTTGGAGTTGATCTTGTATCCTGCCACGTTACTAAAGGTGTTTATCAGCTGTAGGAGTTCTTTGGTAGAGTTTTTGGGGTCACTTATGTAAACTATCATATCGTCAGCAAATAACGAAAGTTTAACTTCATCCTTTCCAATTCGAATCCCCTTGATCTCCTTATGTTGTCTTATTGCTATTGCTAGAACTTCAAGCACTATATTGAAGAGGTATGGAGAGAGTGGACAGCCTTGTCGCGTTCCTGATTTTAGTGGAAAGGCTTTGAGTTTCTCTCCATTCAGTTTGATGTTAGCTGTCGGCTTGCTGTATATTGCTTTTATTATATTTAGGTATGATCCTTGTATCCCCAGTCTCTCCAACACCTTTATCATAAATGGGTGTTGAATTTTGTCAAATGCTTTTTCAGCATCTAGTGAGATGATCATATGGTTTTTTTCTTTCAGTTTATTTATATGATGGATTACATTGATAGATTTGCGTATGTTGAACCAGCCCTGCATCTCTGGAATGAAGCCGACTTGATCATAATGGATAATTTTTCTAATGTGCTCTTGGATTCGGTTTGCCAGTATTTTATTGAGAATTTTCGCGTCGATGTTCATGAGTGAGATTGGCCTGTAATTCTCTTTCTTGGTTGTGTCTTTGTGTGGTTTTGGTATTAGGGTAACTGTAGCTTCATAAAAGGAGTTAGGCAATGACTCTTCTGTTTCTATATTGTGGAATACGTTAAGGAGTATAGGTATTAGCTCTTCCTGGAAGTTCTGGTAGAATTCTGCATTGAAACCATCTGGTCCTGGGCTTTTTTTGGTAGGGAGATTTTTGATAACAGCTTCTAATTCTTCGCGACTAACAGGTCTATTTAGGTTGTTCACCTGTTCTTGGTTCAACTTTGGTATATGGTACTTATCTAAAAAAATGTCCATTTCTTTTACATTTTCCAACTTTGTGGCATATAAACTTTCATAGTAAGATCTAATGATTCTCTGAATTTCCTCTGTGTCTGTGGTTATGTCCCCCTTTTCATTTCTGATCTTATTAATTTGCATGTTCTCTCTCTGCCGTTTGATTAACTTGGCTAGGGGTTTGTCAATCTTGTTGATTTTCTCCAAGAACCAGCTTTTTGATTCATTGATTCTTTGGATTGTTTTCTCTGTTTCTATTTTGTTGATTTCAGCCCTCAGTTTGATTATTTCCAGTCTTCTAGACCTCCTGGGTGAATCAGCTTCTTTTTTTTCTAGATCTTTCAATTGTGCTGTTAATTCTCCAATGTGTGCTTTCTCCGCTTTCTTTAATTGGGCACTTAGTGCTATGAACTTTCCTCTTAGCACTGCTTTCATAGTGTCCCATAGGTTTGAGTATGTTGTGTCTTTGTTTTCATTAAATTCAAGGAAGAGTTTAATTTCTTTCTTTATTTCTTCCTTGACCCAGGGGTGATTTAGTAGTTGACTGTTCAGTTTCCATGAGTTTGCTGGCTTCCTGGGGGGAGCATTGTTGTTGAATTCTAATTTTAGTCCATGGTGATCTGACAAGACACAGGTAGTTACTAATATTTTTTTGTATCTGTGGAAGTTTACTTTGTTACCGAGTATGTGGTCAATTTTCGAGAAGGTTCCATGAGCTGCAGAGAAAAAGGTATATTCTTTCCTATTTGGGTGGAGTGTTCTATAGATGTCTGTTAAGTCCATTTGATTCAATACCTCCAATAGGTCTCTCAATTCTCTGTTTGGTTTCTGTCTGATTGACCTGTCCATTGGTGAGAGAGGAGTGTTGAAGTCTCCTACTATTAGTGTGTGTGGTTTGATGACCGCCTTGAGTTCTAGAAGAGTTTCTTTTACATATGTGGGTGCCTTTATATTAGGAGCATAGATATTCAGGATTGAGACTTCCTCCTGATGAATTGTTCCAGTTATGAGTATGAAATGTCCATCTCCATTTCTTCTGATTGATTTTAGTTTGAAGTCGATTTTGTTAGATATTAGAATGGCCACGCCTGCTTGTTTCTTGGGCCCATTTGCTTGGAAAACCTTTTCCCAACCCTTTACTCTGAGTAGGTGTCTGTCTTTGTGGTTGAGGTGTGTTTCTTGTAAACAGCAGAATGTTGGATCCTGTTTTCGTATCCAATCTCTAAGTCTGTGCCTCTTTATAGGTGAATTGAGTCCATTGATATTAAGTGATATTAATGACCAGTGGTTGTTGACTCCGGTCATTTTTTTTTTTGTTAGGTAGTAGAGTATATGTGTTTTTCTTCTTTAATTTGTGCTTGTGAATGGTCGCTAGATGTTCGAGTTATTGTAGGCCGTGTTGGGAATGTTGGATTCCTTCGGTAGTGATTTTCCTTCTAATATTCTCTGTAAGGCTGGATTAGTAGCTACGTATTGCTTAAATTTGTTTTTATCCTGGAATATTTTGTTTTCTCCGTTGATAGTGAACAGTAGCTTGGCAGGGTATATTAGTCTGGGTTTGCATCCATGGTCTCTTAGTTTCTGCAGTACCTCTATCCAGGATCTTCTGGCTTTCATGGTTTCCATAGAGAAATCCGGTGTAAGCCTGATAGGTTTACCTTTATAAGTTACTTGACCTTTTTCCTTTGCAGCTCTTAAAATTTTTTCTT
Organism: Myodes glareolus; assembly: GCF_982192425.1. Taxonomy (NCBI): domain Eukaryota; kingdom Metazoa; phylum Chordata; class Mammalia; order Rodentia; family Cricetidae; genus Myodes; species Myodes glareolus. The sequence continues at coordinate 30,940,868 of NC_142031.1, read as the reverse complement.
TAATATTTATGTTTTGTGTTTTGATTATTATATGACGCGGGGATGTTTTTTTCTGATCCAATCTATTCGGTGTTCTGTATGCTTCTTGAACCTTCATAGGAATATCGTTCTTTAGGTTGGGAAAGTTTTCTTCTATAATTTTGTTGAATATATTTTCTGGTCCTTTGATCTGCAGTTCTTCTCCTTCTTCAATCCCTATTATTCTTAGATTTGGTTTTTTTATTGTGTCCCAGATTTCCTGAATGTTTTGTGAAGAGAATTTGTTGGATTTGCCGTTTTCTCTGACCAGAGCATTTATTTTCTCTATGGTATCTTCAGAATCTGAGATTCGTTCTTCTATCTCTTGTATTCTATTGGTTATGCTTGATTCTGTAGTCTCCGCTCGTTTACCTAGGTTTTCCATATCCAGCCGGTTCTCGTTTTGTGTTTTCTTCATTGCCTCCATTTCAGTTTTCAATTCTTGGACTGTTTCCTTTACTTGTTTGATTGTTTTTTCTTGGTTTCTCAGGGTATCACTCACGGATTTACTTATTTCTTCAAACTTTTTGTTATATTTCTCATCCATTTCTATACTCATTTCTTCAAACTTTTTGTTATACTTCTCGACCAGTTCCTTAAGGGAGTTATTCATATCCTGTTTAAGGGACTCTATTGCTTTCATAATGGCACTTTTTTCCACTTCATCTGGGTTAGAGTGTTCAAATCCTTCTGTTGTAGGGTCGTTGGGATCTGATATTTTCATGTTGTTTTTCAGATTGTTGGAGGAGGTCTTGCCTTGGAGTCTGCCCATCTCTTCGATCCAATGCTCTCTATTGGAGCTTCTGGTATCGGGTCAGGTTCCCTTGTTGGGCAGGGAGTTCACTGATAGAATGCCTACCTTTCCCCAGGCAGGGTATTGAAGCACAGGCACTCCCTCTTTCCGGGATGCCCCTACAGAGCAGGCCCAGTGTGCAAGGCAGCTGAACTGGGAAAATTTTATGGCCTCAGTGGGAGGGGAGAAATATAGAAATTTGTACCTGGATGGAAGCTGGGATGGCAGGCGGGAGAGCCTAGCAGTGTGGACACAGCACTGCAGGCTGACCTGGGAGTCTATGGGGTCGGGGAAGGTCCTAGCTCCTCCTCGCCGGGGCCCCTGCCGTGGCCCGAATCAACTCACCACTCGGAAGGCCCTCTGGATGGAGGCAGGAATGGCTGGCGGGCGGGAAGCTAGCAGGGTGGAGCCAGCAGGGCAGGCTGACCTGGGAGTCTATGGGGTCGGGGAAAGTCGGGGAAAGTCCTAGCTCCCCCTCGCCGGGGCCGCTGCCGTGGCCCGAATCAACTCACCACTCGGAAGGCCCTCTGGATGGAAGCAGGGATGGCTGGCGGGAAGCTAGCAGGGTGGAGCCAGCAGGGCAGGCTGACCTGGGAGTCTATGGGGTCGGGGAAAGTCCTAGCTCCCCCTCGCCGGGGCCCCTGCCGTGGCCCGAATCAACTTACCACTCGGAAGGCCCTCTGGATGGAAGCTGGGATGGCTATGGTATTTTTTCTTGAAAATACTTAAAATCTTAGCTCTAACTTACTTAAGAGGAATATAACTATCAGTACTCATGAAGGACAAGAAAGACTGAATGTGTATTTGTCCCACTTATATCCTTAATTATATTATAAAAACTTAAATGTCTATATGACGATCAAAATGAAATTTTAATACATGTAGGATAGAAAGTATTTTATCAGTCTCATATCCAAGCCAAGCATTATGACCATTTTCTTCTTTTGATTTTGGTCAGTTCTAAAACAGAGAGAAATAAGCAAAACAAAACAGAAAGAAACAACAAAACAAAGTAAAGCAAGATAAAACAAACAAACAAAAAGAACAATTACTAAGTCTGAGGAAATGACTCAGTCAGTGGAGTATTTATTGGTGAAGTAAGGATACCTGAGTTTGAATCTTCAGTTTCAATCTTAGAAACAAGCCAGGAGTATTAGCACACATCTATATTTTCAGCACTGGGTAGTGTTGATTTCCATGTTCATTTCTCTGTTTGAAAATATGTTTGAAAGTCATTGAGGAAGACCTGATGTCAACTTCTGGCCTCCAAATGAACATGAATACACGCACACACGCACACACACACACACACACACACACACACACACACAATCTTCAATCAATACTGAGTACTGACAATAGGACCTTTTCGTTTACTTATTTGATTTGGTATGCTCCTTCATTCTCTTTTCTCCTCTACTCAAAGAAATTAGTATCATCATCAGCTCTCATTCTCTAAGAAATTCTTTGCAATAAATAACCAAGTGTATATTCAGTAAATAAATTATAAAACTAAGATGCAAGCAGAATTAGGTTACTAAAGCATTATAAAATGACCATTGAGCATATGCTCTGATGCATTTAGACAATTATATCCTTTTTCTCCCAGTATGCCAGGAATTTTTGGCTACTACAATCACTGAATGTGAGAAATGATAGACACAGCTAGCTGGCCACACTTGTTTGAATAGAGAGACCAAGCCTTTCCCCTTCACAGAACACATATAAATCTGTAGACAAAAGCCATTAATGACCCATTAGATTCACACAGCTGTTCCGCTGTCCCTCTCCACTTAGGATTCCTTCACATCTGGACCACTGGTTTCCCTGGTCTTGTTATTTAAGCAATGATTTTACAATGTATTATTTCTATCTATTTGGTTGGACAGAAAAGGGATCCTAAGAGAGTTCATACTATGACACTCAGTCTGAAAGTGAATCATGTCATTTGTACATTCATATATGCATTTTTGTAGATACCTGTGTGTGAATATATATGTGCAAAGGAGTGTGAAGACCAGAGGACAACTTCAACTGTTGTTCTTAGATACAATCTACTTTGCTTCCTGTTTATTCAGACACTATTCCACACTGACCTGGACATTGGCACATAGGTTGAGCTTGCTGGACAGGGAGCTCCAGAAAACCAATCATCTTCAGCTTTATATCTATGGACTTGCAAGCATTTGACATTTTATGTGGACTCTGAAGGATCGAACTCAGGCCCTCACATTCACAAGAAAGAATCACTCTGGTCCTTAGATGCAGATATCTTAAATAAATGATGAAAATATCATTATTATTAAAAAATAAAATATTTCATCCACTCACTCTTTCTTAGAGGCAGAAGAATTATTTTTAGGAATAAACTCTAAATCTTAATACTCAATATGAAATAAATGCAGATTAATTGATTTATCTCTAAGATTTACTTCTATTTCTTATCTGTCATGTTCATGCACATGAGCACAGTGCCCGCAGAAGCTAGAAGACAATGATAGATTTTCTGAATTTAGAGTTTCAGATGATTGTGAGCCTCCCAGTATGGGTTCTGGGAACCCAATTTGCATCCTCCACAAGAACATTTGTTACTTGTAACTAGTGAGCTATCTCGCCACATCCCCAACTTTATTTATATTTAAGAATTCAGTGTAACAGCTTTAAAATTCATAAAATTTCAAAGACATAAGCAGAACACTGTAAAAATACCTGTCTTCATTAGAGTCTCTATTGCTGTGGTGAAGCATCCTGTCCAAAATGTTAGCTAGAGAGGAAAAGGTTTTTCTGACTTATACTTCTATGTTACTAGTCATCATTGAAAAAAGTCAGGATAAGAACTCAAAAAGGGCAAGAACATGGGACAGGACCTGATTCAGAGGCCACAGAGTGATGTTGATTTCTGATTTGTGCCTTATGCTTTGCTCAAACTAATTTCTTATAGAACTCAGGACCACCAGCTTGGGGATGGCACCACCACAATAAGCTGTACTCTTCCTCATAAATAACTAATAATTAAGAAAATGCCCTACAGGGCTGCCTACAGTCAGATCAGACTGATCATATGGAGACATTTTCTTTCTTTTTTTTGTTTTTTTTTTACTTTTTTTTTAAAGAAAACAAACTATCTTCTTTCATTTTTGATACTAATCCCAGTTTCCACTCCCTCCCCTCCTACTATTCCCTCCACCTACCCCCCCACACCCCCATCTATTCTTCAGAGAGGATAAGGCACATTGCTTTGGGGGAAGGTCCAAGGACCTCCCTACTATATCTAGGCTGAGAAAGGTATCCATCAAAAGAGAATAGGTTCCCAAAAAGCACTGCGAGTAGTAGTGATGTTTCCTGGGGCCACTGCCAGGGGCCCCGAAGTCTGCCCCTACCATACAACTGTCACTCACATTCAGAGGGACTAGTTTGGACCTTTGCTATTTTCTTCCCTGTCCAACTGGAGTTGGTTAGTTCCCATTAGCTCAGATAAACTCTTTCAGCAGTGGAGATATTTCTTAATGGAAGTTTCCTCCTCTCAAATGATTTTAGCTTGTATCAAGTTAACATAAGACTATCCAGTATACTATATTTTAGTATATAGTACTCAAAATAATTAAAATCCCTAGAGGAATTCTCACTGGGGTACTTTGCAAGGTGAGTTCTCAGATGAAGATTCATTTTATTTGAATTTTTTTATAACTATAAGGCAAGCTGATTTTTATGTGAGGTCATTTTCCTAATAATATAGGCTAAGGAGTGTCATGGACTTGCCATAACCTGAAGATAATAGCTGTAAAAGACTGCACATATGTACTGCCAGTTCTTGATGCATGGAAGCTCATGATGTCCTTTGTCTCCCATGGGAACTGTAGATTATGGATAGATGCTGGGAGAGAGAGAACTATTATATAGCTTCATAGCCATTGGTGAGCCCAGCAGGTTCCAGGAGACAATTCACACCTCTATTCTTGCAGATAGTTCAAGTTAAACTCAGTGGATCAGACAGCATAACAAAGATATGTGAAGACAGAGAAAGGATTTAGAAGAAAGTGGGGGTAGCTTGTTAGTGATGGAATAGAATAACAGAGAGCGGAGAGAGAACTATCAGTGTATTACAGACATGAAAGAAATGACATAAAATAAATTTAATTAAAATTAAAAGAATTAACATCATTGAGATATCTCAGTAAGTAAAAGTTCTTGCCACCAGTCCTGAAAACTGAATTCCATCTCTAGGATTCACACAGTAAAATGGGAGGATTAGATCATTCTGGCTGTGTCCTGAGCTCCTTATACACACTGTGGCAGGCATATACCAGCATACAATAACATACAAATAAAAATGATTTTACTTTTATATGTTTTATGACATATATATATATATTCATATATACTTGCAAATAAATAAAAACATAGCATACTAAAACTAATCAGACATAAAATCTGTACAGTCAACAGCCTTTTATAAAGTTAGGACTGGTTTTTAATTCAACTAACTAGTAAAGAGTACAAAAATATTTTTGATAGAAGGATCATGGGAACAGGTTAGCAGGTTCTCTTGACTAACTGGATAATCCCTAAATCACTGCAGAGAGTTTTGATGATAATACATAAACAGAAAAAATATCAAACAAACCAAAAGTGATGCTGGAATCACTGCAGTGAATGATCATGTACATATTATGGCTAAGACTGGATAAATGCCAGGACATGTGGCACACTCTCAACAGCTGTTTGTGGGTCATTCCCACCCAATTGGATTTCTGTTCTGCAACATTTATTAGAAATAGCCTATATCTTAAAGTCAAAACCTTCCAATATCTGTCTCAGACTGTTTCTGCATAATATGCCTTTGACATCATAGTGTAGAGAATGGAGAGATGGATCAGTGGTTAGAACACATGTTGCCCTTTCAGAAGATGGTATACACTTTCCTGAACCCACATTGGTCTACTCATAACCATGGTATCAAACTCCTTCCAACTCCAGGGATTAAACTCCAATGTCAAGAAATCAAATACCTTTTTCTCTTCTTTACTGGAACCATACATATGTGGACATATACACAAGGAGACAGATATACACGCATGTGAAAGTAAGATTATGACACACATATGAATAGTGAAAACAGCAAATTTAAAGTAAAATTATACCATGATCTGTCTGATGTGAACAGTTGATGGGGAATACTTACAGTTGAAGGTATTTCATTTTCAACTTTTGTGAAATAACTCCTCTGCCCCTTGTCCCATAAATCCTGTAAGATCCATTATTTTCTCATGAAGTGATGTATTCGAGCTCAGCCTAAATGATACCCATATCATTCCATCCAAATTACCTTTTTTAATGACCTGACTTGTGTACCTAGGAACAAGCGATAAAGACTATTATAGAGTCTGCTGAAAATGGAGGTCTCTCTGTGCCACTCCACCACACAACTGCTCTAAATAATCATTCAAAGACTTAATGTTAATTATCAGTGCTCAGCCAATAGCTCAGGTTTATAACTAACTAACTCTTACATTTAAATTAACCCATATTTATATTTATGTTTTGCCATGTGACTCAAGACTTGTTATCTCATTTTCTACAAGTCCTGGTTGTTTGTCAGCTGACTGGCATCTCTCTCGATTCTGCTCGACCTCATCTAAGTTCTCAGTTTAAGTGTTTTGCCTAATCTTATCCTGTCTGGCTGTTGGTCAAACAGCTTTTATTATTAACTGTTGATAGGAATACAGCATACAGAAAGATCATTGCACAGCATTTGGGCAATTTTGCTACTATAATTTTTTAAATGATCAGAGAAAAGCTGAGAAAATGTCTCACTCAGCAAAATATCTGCAAGTAAGTATAAGAACCTGAGTTTAGGTCTCTAGTTTGAATATGAAAGGCAAGTGAAGTGACAAGCACCTGTAATACCAATGCAGAGCAAGAAGGAGACAAGTAGACTCCTGGATTTCATTGACTAGTCAATTTTAATCATATCAACGAGCTCCAAATACAGTAAGAAACTCTGTCTCAAAACATAGGAGAAAAGAAATAAAGGAAGACACCAGATATCAGCCTCTGGCCCTCACATGCATGTGCACCTGCGCTCATGATTCCATACACCTACATGAATATATACGTGTGTGACTCATTCCTTTCTCTCTCTCTTTCTCTCTCTCTTTTCCTTTTTCTCTCTATCCCTACTTCCCCATCCCCTTTCTATTTTTTTTTAAGGTATATTATTATGTACCACAGGCTACTGTAGAGCTGAGAATGACCTTGAACTACTGATCCTCCAGCCTTGACTTTCCAACTAGGAAGATTTCAGGCTTGCACTACCATGCAGGATAATGCAGGGCTAGAGATCAAACCCAAGGATCCCTGCACGATAGATATACACTCTACTGACCCTGGCCAAGCTCTATCCTTGGCCGCAGTGAAAAAGATTCTAAAGCCTCGGCTGCATTCAAAACAATCCTGTGAGGTCTATCTGTGTAAACCTGACTTTTACTTAATGGCCTCTTTGCTTACCTCATAAGTAGTCTGTTGAGGGCAATTTGGGTGTTTCAGTGGATCCATTCTGTCAACAGAATTGAAAAATACTGAGAGGTAATGCATAATCAATCATTCTAACACAACATATGTCCATATGTCCAGGGACTGGGAAAAATCATACCACACCTTGAGCATGCCACATATTCTCAATAAATATTTATCCTTGATTGATGAATTGCTTAAAATATGACCAAGATACTGGGAAGTCAGGCAAAACGCCAGTCAGAATTTTAATGAGCTTAGCTTTCTACCCACTTCTGTCCTCATCCATGCTCCTCATCCTCCACCAATATTTAAGCCTCAAAAGTGCAACCTGTCTTCTCATTCTTTGTTTGTCATTTTCACCACCAGAATTGTAAATAAATTCAGTCATAGTGGCTCACAATAGTGCCTTTTAAACCAAGGTACACAAAAGGTCAGTTCTGGAAGTTTGCTAAAAATACACATTTTCCATCAGGTTTACCCTAGAAAATCTGGAGTGAGAGAAAATAGTGTGTAATTTTCATAAGAACTTTTTATGTACATCATCAGAGCTATGTTAAAAATGGATGCTGTAGTAAACTTTTTTGTGTATATGAAGGTGTGATATGCCTGTGTATCCATCATCATACACACATATCCAGGTGTTCCTATGTGCATTTGGGCATGTTGTGCACATATGTTTAAGCACAAGCTGTAAACGTGCACACATGTTTGTGCATGTACACTTGTGTGTGATATCTACATGTATATGTGTTCTTATATACTGTGTTTATAGGTGTGCAGATGTTTAAATGCACATGCACATACTTGCACAGACAAAAGCCAGAGAATGATGTCAGGTGACTTTCTCCATTATTCTCCACCCACTTTTTTAAATGGAGGGTTTCTCATAGAGACATCACCCTGCTTTCTTTTCTGTTACCATAGTAAAACACTGACCAAAATCATCTTGGGATGTAAAAGATTTATTTTCCTTTTATATATTAGAGTTTATTTTCTAGGAAAGTCAAGGAAGTACTCAAAACCAGTACTAGAGGAAGAAACTAGATATATATAAAGGAATGTTACCTACTGGTTTGCTGTACCTGCACATACTCCAAGAGCCTTCTTATAAAACACAGGACCACGTCCCCAGGGTTGCCACTACCTACAGTAGGCTGGGTCTTCCCTGCTCAACCAGTAATCAAATCACATGCCAAAGACATGTCCATTGGTTAGTCATTTGGAGACAATTCTTCAGTTGAGATACCATCTTCCCTAGTGATTCTGGCTTGTGTCAAATTGGCAAAAACTAACCTGAGAAATGGGAAAACATCACATAATACAATGAGGAGTAAGAAGAGGTCATTGGCCGTCAAAACACTATAACTTTATTTGTATAACAAGCCAATAAGAAATAAAATGTAGTTGATTTTTATTTTCCATCAACCAGTTCCCAAATTACCACACAGTGACTTCTTATTAATTATGAAGGTTTGGCCAATTGGTGAGCTTGTTTCTAACTGCTCTTATAACTTAAACGAACCCATTGCTTCTCATCTACATTCTTTCAAATGGCTCAGTTGTCTTTACTTTGTTATGCCTATGCTGCTTCCTCTGCGCATGGTTGGTAACTCCGTGTATCTCTACCCTTCTTATTCCCAGTGTCCAATCTGCCAAAAAAACCCTGGGCAGAAAATAGCTATTGGCCATTCTGCTGTTTATTAAAACAATCTTAGTGACAAATCTTCACCTACTACAAAAAATTATTCTACAACAATAAAATAATTTGAACAGGTTATTTTGTCAAAGTATGGAGTCATAGAAAATATTTAGAATGAACAGTTATGGATTTTTAAACAATAATAAGTCTGTAGTTCCTTCCCATTTTATAACTCTGTGCCTCTCCATTAAGAATCATTGCTTTTCAATGAAGAAACATGGTGGCATTCCTTCTAAATGTTCCATGTCATTGCAAGGATATAGGCTTTTACTTTTTAGTATATTTTAGGAAGGGAAGCCTTTGGAGAGAAATTTTCTCTTCAGAAAAGAAGTTGAGTTGTTGTCTTAGAATGAACCAGGACACTCTAGATATGTCAAGCCTGAACAGACAGACATCTGGATTGAAACATGCTCTTATCCTCAAAGCTTTTTAGCTCTCTCTTAGTTCCCTTCTGTTTGTAGTCTAGATGTCATAACTGGTGATTTTCAGTAACCCCCAGTGATATGTCAACCCCTTGAAAACTCTACAGAATTGTTCTTCAGGTCTGAAACACGTTGGACATTGAAGACATCTAAAATGTTGAAGATTTCCCAAAATCCTTACCTTGCTTTTTCCCACTGATTTTGTGTGTGTGTGTGTGTGTGTGTGTGTTTGTGTGTGTGTGCGTGCGTGCTCATATGTGCTATAGGTAAACATGCAATGGTACGTCTGTGGCAGTCAGAGAACATCATATAGGAGTAGCTTCTTTTCACTACATTAAGCTTGGGAAATTAAACCAAATTTCCCATTTTTCCATGTATAGCAATGAACATCTTCACATGGGTCCCCCCAAGAATACATAAACACACACACACACACACACACACATTTATATGTATACATAAAACATAAATCTTTAAAAAATTTAGTCTTTGTTGTAGTAAGTAAATACTTGGAAGAAGTCTTCTTTGGTAGTTTTTTTTTTAATTCTTATTGAGCTCTACATTTTTCTCTGATCCCCACCTTATTTCTCTACTCCCCTTTAACCCTTTTCCAAGCTCCTCATGTTCCCAATTTACTCAGGTAATCTTGTCTTTTTATATGTTCCATGTGGATTAGATCTGTATCTTTCTGTCTCAGGGTCCTCATTGTTGTCTTGGTTCTCTGGGATTGTGATTTGTGGGTTGGTTTTTCTTGCTTTATGATTAAAAGCCACCTATGAGTGAATACATGAGATAATTGTCTTTCTTTGTCTGGGTTACCTTGCTCAAAATGATGTTTTCTAGCTCCATCCATTTGACTGCAAAATTCAAGATTTTGTTATTCTTTTTCTGCTGTGTAGTCCTCCGTTGTGTAAATATACCACATTTTCCTTATTCATTCTTTGGTCAAGGGGCATTTAGTTTGTTTCCAGGTTCTGGCTACGACAAACAATGCTGCTATGAACATAGTTGAGCACATGTCCTTGTGGTACTATTGAGCATCCTTTGGATATATACCCCAAAAAGTTGTGTTACCGGGTCTTCTAAAAAGGTTGTTTCCTAATTTTCTGAGAAATTGCCACACTGACATTCAAAGGGACTGTACCTGGTTGTAATACCACCAGCACTGCAGGAGTGTTCTCTTTACCCCAGAACCTCTCCAGAATAAGCTGTCATCAACAATTTTGATCTTGGCCATTGTTACAGGTGTAAGGTGGAATCTCAGAGAGTTATTTTTATTTATATTTCTCTGATGACTAAGGATATTGAACATTTCCTTAAGTTTCTTTCAACCACTTTAGATTCTTCTGTTTGAGAGTTTTCTGTTTAGGTCTCTACTCCCTTTTTTTTGGATTATATGTTTTTTTGATGACCAATTTGAGTTCTTTGTTTATTTTGGAGATCAGCCCTCTGTCTAATGTGGGGTTAATGAAGATCTTTTCCCATTCTGTAGGCTATCATTTTATCTTGCTGATTGTGTTTTTTGCTTTACCGTAGCTTTTCAGTTTCAGGAGGTCCCATTTATTAATTGTTTCTCTCAGTGTCTGTGCTACTGGGGTTATATTTAGGAAGTGGTCTCCTATGGCAATGCGTTCAAGTGTACTTCCCACTTTCTCTTCTATAAGGTTCAGTGTGGCTGGCTTTATGTTGAGGTCTTTGATCCATTTGGATTTGACTTTTGTGCATAGAGATAGATATGGATCTATTTTCATTCTTCTACAGGTTGACATCCAGTTATGCCAGCACCATTTGTTAAAGATGCTTTCTTTCTTCCATTTGATTTTTTTTGTTCTTTATCAAAAATCAGTTATTTGAAGATGTGTGGATTAATTTCCTGGTTTTTGATTCTGTTCCATTGGGCCTCCTGTTTGTTTTTATGCCAATAGCGAACTGTTTTCAGTACTAGAGCTCTGTAGTAGAGTTTGAAGTTAAGGATTGTAATGCCGACAGAAATTCTTTTATTGTACATTATTATATTGGCTATCCTAGGTTTTTTGCTTTTCCAAATGAAGTTGAGTACCATTCTTTCAAGGTCTGTGAAGAATTTTCCTGAGATTTTGATGGACATTGCATTGAATTTGTAAAAAATGGCATTTTTACTGTTAATTCTGCCTATGCAAGAGCATGGGAGATCTTTCTACCTTCTGCTGTTCTCTTTAATTTCTTTCTTTAAAGTTTTAAAGTTCTTGTCATACAAGTCTTCTATTTGCTTGGTTAGAGTTACTCCAAGATTTTATACTATTCATGGCTATTGTGAAAAGTGATGTTTCTCTGATTTCTTTCTCAGTATGTTTACCTTCTGTGTACAGGAGGGTTATTAATTTTTTGAGTTAATCTTGTATCCTGCTGCATTACTGGAAGCGTTTATGAGTTGTAGAAGTTTTCTGGTAGAATTTTTGGGTTCGCTTATGTAAACTATCATGTCATCAGCAAAAAGTGAGAGTTTGACTTCTTTTCCTAATTGTACCCTCTTGATCTCCTTTTGGTATCTTATTGGGTAGTTTTCTTTTGGTAGTATTAATGACAATGTACCTACAAAGTTGTGCATACTAGTCAAGAGCTCTGAAACTGATCTAAAATGGAGCTATACTCTTAAACCTCTTTTTTTTTTAAACTTTTCCTTTCCTTTTGTCTGATTTTTTAATTATTTGTTTTGAGACCAACTATCTCTAGGTTTCTAGACATGGCCTTCAGCTCATTTTACATTCCAAGCTGTTCTGGATCTTTTGATTCTCCGGCAGTAGCCTTCTAGCAACCTTAAGCTAGCGATCTACAATATCAGGCCTGGTTTATACAAGGGGTTCCTTACATATATTGTATACATTTTTTTCATTTCAAGGTAAAACAAGGTTCAGTGTGATGGTACAAATGTTTAGTGTCATACAGAGATCCTAGCAACCCACCAGGGAAAAAAATCAGAAGACCAAGCAAGAGGAAGGCTTCAGAGGCAAATGGCAGCTGGAAGCAGCTAGTGGCCACTGATGCTAGGAGTGATGACAGAAGTGGCTTCCAGCAGTGATTTCCACAAGCTATGGTAAGAAGTTACTCTGGGGAGGAGAACCTGTGCCCTAGCCAGCATCCACTGTCATTCTCAATACGAGATACTCCACCACTGCAGTGATCACTAGAACTTCAGCTACATTTATACCAGACCTGTGGTACTACCTCCATCTGGAGGAGTGACCCCTGTAGCTATGGCCCCATCTGTACCCCAAGGAGCAACCATCTGAGCCTTGGGCTCACTTGCACCTAGAAGAGTGATCACTGAGGCTCTGCTTTGCCTGCATCTAAAAGAGTGTTGAACAAAGTCACAGCCTCCAACTACATCAATAGGAGAAAGAGGTACCCCCTGAAGCACAGGTTCTTCCTATACCAATTAGAAAATAAAATGGGTAGACCGCAAGGAAAAAGTACACTCAACAATATAAAGAGTGATATGAGACTACCCGAAACTAGTGATTCTACAACAGCAAGAACTGAACACTCCGACAGATGAAACAGAAGAAAACGACCTTAAAAATATTTTTTGAAGATTATTGAGACCCTTAAAGAAGACATCAAAAATTCCCTCAAATAAATGGAGGAAAAGACAAACAAAAACTAGAAGAAATTAATAAATCCCTAAAAGAAAACAAAAAAAAAAAAAACCCGGACAATTAAACAAGTGAAGGAAAGGATTCACGACTTGAATATAGAAATAGAGACATTGTATAAGATTGTTTTATTGCTATTGCTAGAACTTCAATGACAATAATGAAAGACAAACTGAGGGAATTCTGGAAATAGAAAGTTTGGGTAAATGATCAGGAACCATAAATGCAAGCATAAACAACAGAATTCAAGAGATAAAAGAGAGAATCTCAAGTATTGAGGATAAGAGAAAAGAAATAGATTCATTGGTTAAAGAAAATGTTAAGTCCAACGAATGCTTAATACAAAGTATCCAGAAAATATGGAGCACCATGAAAAGACCAAACCTAAGAATAACAGGGGAAGAAGAAGTTTAAGTCAAAGGCACAGAAAATATGTTCAAACAAAATCATAGAAGTAAACTTTCTTAACCTAAAGTAAGATATGCCTACAAAAATACATGAAGCTTATAGCACACCAAATAGACTGTACCAAAAAGTCCCCTTACCACATAATAATAAAAACACTAAAAATACAGAATAAAAAAAGAATATTAAGAGCTGCAATGGAAAATGTCCAAGTAACATATAAAGACAGACCTATCAGTATTACACCCAACTTCTCAATAGAAGCAATTAAAGCCAGAAAGTTCTGGACAGGCATTATGCAGACCCTAAGACCATGATGTCAAATCAGACTACTACTATACCCATCAAAACATTCAATATCCATAGACAAAGAAAACGAAACATTCCATGACAAAACCAGTTTTAGACAATACATATCCACAATTCCAGCCCTACAAAATGGACTCCAACCCAAGGAAGTCAGCTACATCCACAAAAAAGAGGCAATAGATGATCTCCCAGTAGCAAGTGCTAAAGAAGGGAAACACACACACACACACACACACACAATGCCACCACCACCACCAAAAAACCCAAATAACAGGAAATAGCAATCACTTTCCCTTAATATTTCTTAATATAAATGGAATTAATTCACCTATGAAATAACACAGATTACCAGATTGGGGACAAAAACAGAATCCATCCTTCTGGTCCATACAATAAACAGAGCTCAACCTCAAAGACAGCCATTACCTCAGACTAAAGGATGGGGAAAATTTTTCCAATCAAAAAACCCAGGATAGCAAATCCTATACAATAAAGGTACTTCTGGAGGTATTACCCTCCCTGACTCCAAACTATATAACAGAGCTACAGTAATGAAAACAGCTTGGTATTGGCCTAAAAACAGAGACATTGACCAATAGAATGGAACAACGACCTGGATATTAACCCACCAATCTATGAACACCTGATTTTCGACAAAGGAACTAAAATTATACAATAGAAGAAAGAAAACATCTTTAACAAATGGTGCTGGCATAACTGGATGTAAACCTGTAAAAACCAAATCTTTGGTGCCATTACTAAAGGTTGACATGAGTAGGAGACAGAAGTAGGTTGATCCTTTGAGTTTGAGGTCATCCTGGTTGACACTAAGAGATACAAGATAGCCAGGACTACATTGTGAGATCCTGTCTAAAAGTTTAAAAATATATTTAAAACGTAGAACCTAAGACTAGCAATTACAACCAACCTATGCATGAATAAATGAACTCCTGTAGATAGTCTATACTATTTTGTCTGGATCCGAGTCCATATTTCATATTTTGCCTGAAAGTTCACCATTATTTTTTAATGCTCTTTGAAAATTTAATACACATGTACAATGTACTCTCATCATATCCACCTCTCCTTGCTCCCTCTTAAACTCACCCCTCAGGGCCTCCCCATCATACCTACCTCCCAACTTTACATTTTTCATGTACCATCATAGAAGAGAATGTGGAAAGAATTTGAGGGCTGGAGATAGGAAGAAGAGTTGTGACAAGTTGTCTTCAGGATATAGCATGCTGTTGTGCACATAAACTCCCAGCAGCAATAATTATCTGCACAAAAGCAGGCCAGGCAAACACTTCTGGAGGAAGGGACAAGGATCCCTCAAGAACTCGAAGCTGGGAAGGTACTGAAGGTTGATGGTTTCTGGGAAAGGAGAGTCAGTTTTTTTAAAAGGGGTAAAACTACAGAATGACAGCCCTGTGTGCATATGGGCATCAATAATTAGACTCAGTCAGTTAAAAAGAAATTTATAAATAAGTAAGTAAAATCATCAAGTGGTTTTGATGAGCTATCCATGTTATTCTCTCTCATGTGTGTGTGTTGTGTGTATGTGTGTTGATTTAAAATATATTGTGAATCTTATCTTCTTGCTTTTAGAAAGGTGAGCAGGAGCAGAATGGAGAACTTCTCTTTCAGACTAACACATCTTCTTGCTTTAAATTTGTAGTCTTAATGAGTTGATTCCAGTACTTTAGTATGAATGAATATATCTCCTTGTAAAACCTAACTCATAAATTTTCTTCTCATTGGTGGGTCAGTATGTGCAGGATCCATATGCTACCACCCACTTCTCAGCCAGACCTGAGGACTATAATATTTAGTAAAGCCGTGTAAACACCAAAGCTGGTTCTAGTCAGAATAGTAGTGACTACTCATGTCATCTACCAAATGTGCACAGCAATGCCTTCTGGAACAGCCCAATAAATATCATAACATGGATCAAGTGTGCAACTGACAATCTTGTCCAGAACTCCCTTTTATTCAGTGTTTAGGCATTTGCTATGCTAACAAATGTCTGTTAAGCCTTATCCCAACCTGCTTGAAAAGATGTTGCAGCATTCAGGATTATGAAACTATCTTCACACCAGATGACAAGAATCTGTCTACAACCTGTTGTGTTAGCTGTCAGCATTTGGGGAGGTTATGGGAATGAGGATGGTGGAGAGCTTACCTCCAGAGTCAGTGTGATTTTTTTCCCCTTTGCTTTTGAGCTTGAGATTGATGGTAATTGACACATGTCACACTCTTTCTTTCTTTTACAACATCATTTATTATTGAAATACAAGACCAGTATTGACTTGTATCTGTAACCCCAGCAATTGAAAGTTCAAAACTAGAGGTTTGGGGGCTCAAAGACGTCTCACTACGTAGTTAGTCCAGTTGCCATATAAGACCTGTTTCAGAGAACAACAAAAATAAATCCTGCTTAGTGATGAACAGTATATCCTATTGGTGAGAAATGCAACTTGTTTATCAACATCTCAATGCTGATGTATATAACACAACGATGTATATTGGATAGGTGTACCACTTTGTGCTGTGAATAAAAAGCCTTAAATGAATCCACTAGTTTATCGACTCAGCAAGTCTTCTCACTCTAGAGTATTTGGTTATCTTGTACTCGTGTGTATATTTGTGTTCTTGTGTAGAGGCATGTATATGCCATGGTATATGTGTGGAGGTCAGAGGACAACAGCAGGTGTGGTGCGGAGGGTAGAGGGTAACATCAGGTGTGAATCTTCATCTTGCACTTTAAATTCGGAGGCAGGATAACTTTTTGCTTGCCACTGTGTACACATGGCTAGTGGACTTGTAAGTTTCCAATGATTCTTCTTTTCCAGCTCTCATCTCACTATGGGACATTGACATTAGAAAAATACACTACACCTGTCCTGGGGATATGAGCTCAGAAATTCAAACTGGTGTGTCAAGCACCTTACTCACCAAGACAACTCCTAATCCCTCAATGTCTTGAGAAAGATAGGATGATTTGAAATGTGCCTCGTTATATGAGCTCCTCTTTTGAGTCATGATCAAACTGGATCATTCTGTTCTCAGTTACACACTGGAGAGTTCTCATTCTACAAGATAACTTTTACCTTGGTACCTCTGCATATTCCAGTTTTTCTACTTGACTCTGTAAAAAGACTGCAGAAAACTTAGCAAAGGCATTGACTAGAGCATTACCATTTCTTCCTCATCATTATTTGCTGTGATTTAAAGGAATTTATATAAATATGTGTCAAATTATATTCATTTATATGTATGTATGTTCATGCTTGCATGTGTAACTATATGTATTGGTATCTAACCTAATGTATACATAAATACATGCATATTTGAATAAAACAATATTTGCATATGTGCATACATTCAGATTTATCTAATATATGGGCATACATATTTACACAGATATGCATATGCATGGACATAAACACATGCATATAAATATTTGTATATGCATAAACACACATTCATACACATATACATGCCTACAAAAGTTGTATATGTGTATGTGCATAAACATGTACATATGAATACACATACAGATGCATGCATGTATACATATATATATTCTACTATATATACACATCTCAAATGGATACACATATACTTGCATATGTACATATATAAATGTATAAACACACATAAAAGATATATGTATTTGTGTAGGCATACAAATATTCTTGATTATAGGAATACATAAAAGTGTGTACATACATATTATGTGATATATATTTTGGGAATTATCTTCCTAAATCACAATTGAATGATAGGAAGCAGAATAATTTTGATGAGATCTAATGTAATGATGCTGAGAACAGCAACAAAAAAAACCTTGACTTAAAATTCCCAAACCAGAAAGATATGCAGAGCAACAGAAAATAATAAGAACATATCCTGGCAGACTATCACTCATGCACAATAATCTGGAGTGTTTTCTAAAGGTATTCAAAGAGAAATCCAGCCTATCATAAAGTTGGCTGAGACTAAAGTTCAGGAGGATTTGTCCTCAGATGCTCAGATATGTAAAATAATGACAAGAAATAGAAAAGTAAGTCCAGTGAGCAGGTCGACTCTCACATGACATGAGGTGAGTGCTGATATGGCAAGAATGTGTTTGTGAATGTGTGTACATATGTGCATGGTGTACTGTGTATGGATATTCCATTGTGGTTTTAAATATAGTGGCAATCAGGTTGTTTTTTTTGATCACTCTGCACTTTATTTTTATAAGGTTTCTTACTGAATTTGGAACACATCTTGGTTAGACTGACTGGTCAATGAACTGTTGATTCTCTCTCCTCTCTCTCTCTCTCTCTCTCTCTCTCTCTCTCTCTCTCTCTCCCTCTCTCTCTCTCTTTCTTTGTCTTTCTCTTCCCTTTCCTTCAGACCTTCAGGTATGACAGACACACGTCATTGTGTTTGACTTCTACATGGGTTCTGGGGATCTGAACTGAGGTTCTCACAATTATAAAGCAGGTTTTTTTTTCTCCAGTCATCCCCTTAGCACTGTGATATGGATTTTCACACTTAGGATGCATCTGACAACAGCCTACCATGGGTCTTGAGTGGCTTCCTTGAAAGGGTAATGGGCATTGGGGCAGT
Organism: Myodes glareolus; assembly: GCF_982192425.1. NCBI lineage: Eukaryota > Metazoa > Chordata > Mammalia > Rodentia > Cricetidae > Myodes > Myodes glareolus. Next base: position 30,922,454 of record NC_142031.1, on the reverse strand, counting down.
TACTGTTTTCAGAAGCTCTTGTCTGACTCTTCTGTTTGGTTAACAGGAAAACAATAGCTTATTTTTCCCATGTCTGACTTCTGACTTTTGATATAAAATTGAGGAAGCCTGGAATCACTGTGTTCACATTCATACAAACAACAAAAAGAAACGAAACTGAACTAACAACCATTCTTATGCACATTAGAAAAACCCGAGCCAACCATCTCGGGTTGTGTGTGAAGAAAGCCAGGACCAGAGAACTAATGTGAGCCAGAAAAGGAACCCTGAAGCTAAACCCCTCTGGGAAACAAAGCTGACACAGAGAAAGCTGCATTGGCCTTGGCTATGATCCTGCAAGGGTCTGACTGGACAACTCCAAGAACTAAATCCAAATGGATCTGTGCCTTGGCGGTGTACTGACACACATGAATCTTACGTCGAGGCACAGTGCCAGAATTTCACAATGAAAACTGAAGGGAAGTATCACATTCTGCTTCTGGGAAGGAAAGGAGAAAATTTTCAATTTAAAATTAGAGGAGAATATTTCTTCATTAACAAAGTCTGCCCTCAGGAGAAGATACTTCACCAGATGTCAGATTTATCCCCTTGTCTGTTTTGTGTTGCTGTGAAAATCACCATGACCAAAGCAAATTGTAGAGAAGAGGGTTTATTTTTTTCTTATATGTTATGGTTCATCACTGAGAAAAGTCAGAAAAGGAACTCACAGCAGAAACTTTTGGGAAAGGAACAGAAACAGAGGCCATTGGGGAAGCTGTTTCCTTGCTTTGCTTCAAGATCCATGTTCAACTCCTTTTCTCATGCATCCCAATCAAACCTGCCTGGGGATGGCACTGCCCACAGTTGCCTAAGCCCTCTACCATCACTTTGCAATCAAGAATGTGCCCCACTGATTTACCCATTGGAAAATCTGATATAGGCCATCCATCAGCTGAGGCTCCATCTTCAACAGGTGTATCAACAAAGCAACTAAGTTTGGTCATCAAATTCATTTCAGTCTTTTTTGCCTCAACTAAGTGTGGGATTACTAAATGAGTGAGATCTGATAGTGGTATTATGGAACACTTCTTATAACTCCATGCATTCTCCTGTCACTGATCACCTCTATAACCATAGAACTTGGACATCTCAAGCTTCATTTAGGAATTCAAAGTACAAAATTAGTATTTTGATTTCAGCAGAGGTAGTATTTTCCCTGTAACTAAAACAAATAGCATAAACAATGAAACTTAGTTGAGGAAAAGACTGAATTATCTTACATCTTCAGATCACAGCTACTGAGGAAAGTCAGAGTGGATACTTAAGCAGGATCTAGAAGCACAATCCATGGAGAAATGCTACTTACTGGCTTACTCACAGGCTCACACTGAGCAAGTATGTTTATATAGTCCAGGACTACCTACCTAAAGAATGGGTTGAATCCTTTTACATAGATGAACATTCAATGCAGTACCAACACACACTCTTATCAGTCAATTTAATTGAAGCAATTCCTCGATCAAGGTGTCCCTCTAAAAAAGACTCCAAGTTATATCATGTTGACCACTACACATAATCATGACAAGAGAAGCCAAGTGTGAATATCAAAGGGAAATTTTTATTCAGAGACACATATCTACAGCCAGATAAATACAGACTAACCTCTTAAATTGGGAGTAGGAACTTATACCTATATACTTGGCAACTTGGTGAGTAGAGGCAAGTGGAGCAGGAGTTTAAGGTCACCTTTGGCTACATAGCACATCATCAGGACCAGCCTATCTCAAAAGAAAGAAAAAGAATAAGAAGTTGGGGAGATTTTGCAGTGATAATCACTTGTTCCATCATCATAAATACATGAATCAAACCTCCAGTACCCACATTAAAAGCTCGGCTAGGTGGTATGAGCCAGGAACCCAGTTGTGGTTCTCTCCAAGAGACGCAGTGGTTCTTACCTGATGAGACATCACTCAAAACCCTTTAGCAAGCATTTCTAAAACATTTTTTGCTCCATTTTTTCCACTGCTCTGAAATATTGGTATAGGAGGTCCTTCTGATTATGCGCTGCATTCATTAGTTAATGAATAAGGAAACTGCCTTGGCCTTTTGATAGGGCAGAACTTAGATAGGTGGAGAAGACAGAACTGAATTCTGGGAGAAAGAAAAAAGAGATAGAGGGAAGCCCTGGATACTTTGCCTCAGATGGATGCCGGTTAGAATTTTGCCAGTAAGCCACAACCACGTGGTGATACATAGATTGATATAAATGGGCTAAATCAAGATGTAAGAGTTAGCCAATAAGAAGTTAGAGCTAATGGCCAAGCAGTGCTTTAATTAATACAGTTTCTGTGTGGTTATTTCAGGTGTAAGCTAACCAGGTGGCCAGAACAAACAAGGGGCTGCCCCTCTCCTTACAACATTGACACCAATGTAATGGACTAAATCCACTTAAAAATCTGAGAGAGCTTAATTCTAGATACACACACACACACACACACACACACACACACACACACACACACACAGAGTTTAACACAGCTATTTTGCTGTTTGCTGGCAGCATGCCACAGAGAGATTTTCCTGACCCAGCAGTAGCAGCAGAAAAAAAGTCACATAGTTTCAAAACACGGCTTCCTGGGCTATGCTGCCGGCACAAACTCTGGCTATGAATCATTTCAATGGCATTTGTGGGCCCAGGAGTTTCTGTGCCCACTAGGGTTGGGAGGAAAGTGACTGAGACCATGCCTGTGGCTCAGTGCTCCCTGCCTGGGCAGGAGACAGTATCAGGTCTACTAGGCATACACAAGCAGAAGAACATGGCAGATTTCTATCAGTCATACATGTTTCCAGGCTGTGCAGTGCTCTGCATGGCAGATTTGGCTGTAACTCAGATAAAAAGAGTTTATGTGCTGCACAGAGACATTTCATTGTATGAGCTGCTAGGTTAAACCAGCATGTATATTATAGAGGTATCTTCACTTCATAACTTGGGTCTAAGGATACGGTGCTTTGGAAAAGAGGTTCTTCTTTTGTTTTCACAGAATATGAGAACCTGTAAATTGCTTCTACACCAATATGGTTTCATGGACCAAGGCCTCCTGAAAGGTTACCGTGAACACCTTCAAAAATTACTTCTCCCAGTTGCTGACTGAGATTAACCTAGCACACAGGATACACCATGAAAGACCTGAGTAACAGTGCCCCCAACCAGCAGGAAGCAATATGGACAGTACTACACCCATATTCCCAAATATTATTTATAATTGTTTATTTACATTTAAATGGTTATATGATATAGATACAAATAATTTATATTGGTATGGATCTTGGTTTATTAATGTACATTTAAGGTCAATCTTTTTATATGTATATTGCTGCTCTTGATTGAGGTATTGTGATTGTGTAGTTCATTTAAAAATGTAATGTATAACTAAGAAATATAGGTTAATAGGTAATCATCTATAGTAGTCAAGCATGTAATCAGTTAGATTTTATAGATTTTATATATTTAGAATATATAGCGATATATTTCAGTGAGAAATTCTTCAATATTTCAGAGACCTTTAGATGATGGCATTTAAATGTTGTAAAAAATTAGGACTTTTTATGACAGTAAGACACATCTGCTGCTCCTGGCAGCCCCAGCTTCTCCAAGAGGAAGATGGGCATCAAAGAGAGTCCTTATGGAGATGGTTAACCATTTGGGCAAGAAACTGCTCTTGCCTGGACTATTGCATAAACTGAATATGAAGAACAGAACCCACAGGGAGAAGACTGCTGAACTTGCCTAAAGGTGAGATGGTCCTTTGGGGGTCCTGCTTCATGAAAGAATCTGTGAGACATTCTGCAGGATACAGAAGAAAGTGGTTGAACTGTCTTTGAATTTTCCTGTTTCATGAAAATGTCTGCCACATACTATGGGCCTGCAGGTTAAAGATGGATGCCCCAATGGTACAGGAGAACTTTGGGTAACTGTCCAGGCAGTGATATGTCTCTGTCAATTCTAGAGTTTTGGAAGTTGCTTATAATGCACTTCCTGTTTACTTAGGTAAAATATCCTTCTGAGGTCTTTAATGAAGTTGAAAAATTTATAGTTATAGTTTTCCTTAGTTATGATTAAAGGTAAAGTAGATATAAATATTGTAACTATAATTTTTGCTTGATAATTGTTTTGTTTATGTAATTTAACTATGTTAAAGTTAAAGCCTTCTTTTTTGCTTAAACTGAAAAGGGGAAATAGTGTAGGAGGTCCTTCTGATTATGTATTGCTTTAAATGGTTAATGAATAAAGAAACTGCTTCGGCCTTTTGATAGGGCAGAACCTAGGTAGGCAGAGAAGACAGAAGTGAATTCTTGGAGGAAGAAAAAGGTGAGAGAGGCAAGCCATGGATTCTCCGCATCATATGGATAATGGTTAAAATCTTGTCAGTAAGCCACAGCCACGTGGCAATACATAGATTGATAGAAATGGGCTAAATCAAGATGTAAGAGTTAGCCAATAAGAAGTTAAAGCTAATGGCTAAGCAATATTTTAATCAATACAGTTTCTGTGTGGTTACTTTGGGTGTAAGCTAGCTGGGCAGCCTGGACAAACAAGGGGCCGCCTTGCTCCTTGTAACAAAATGTATCTTTTCTTTCACTTTCTTTTGCCTCTGCTTCCCTCTCCCTTCTTTCTCACTCCTTCCCTTCCTTTCTCTTTTCTTCCTTTCTCCTTCCCTGCCTCATTCTTTCCCTTACCCCTTCCTTTCTTCAGCCCATCCCTCTTTCTTTGTTTTTGCATTTTGTGTCTGACAGGATCACACTATGTAGCCCAGAATTATCTATAATCAGGATCATTTTTCCCACTTCCACCTGTGTGGTAGGGTTAGAGATGTGTACTTTACTTTCAAGAACCATACAAACTTATTTTCCTCTCTGCTTAGACTTTGACTCGCTGAGGACATGAGTCAAGCCTTACAGGATATTATCAACAAAGAAGGGAACTCAAGGTGGAAGTCTATTTTCTCCCTGGGAAGAAGAAATAGATTTTACAGGTGGACTGGGGTGGGTGGGAATGGGAGCAGAAGGTATCAGAAAAGAGAAGGGGTATTGGAGGGATAGAGTATGGAGAGAGACAACTGTAATTTGGGGACACTCGGAAGGAGGTGGTATGGAAACTTAGTGTAGTAGAAACTCCCTGAAATCTATAAGGGTGACCCTAGTAAAGACTTCTAGTTAAGCAGGATACAGAGCCTGAACCAGCCATCTTATGTAACTAGGCAAGGCTTCTGGGGGTAGGACAAGGATACCAACAATTTGTCCTGCCTGCAAACTGATAGACAATTTAATGAAATGGGTCCCTGGAATCCTAGAGAATGGCAGGCTAGACAGCAGAGCTGAATAGAGACAGAGAAACTGGCTAATAATATCGCCGTGTTTTAAAATGAGTAACTGACAAGAAAGCCAACCACAAAATGAAATAACTATATGAAATATTTTCTGGCTCTGCCTTAGATGCTATAGCTTACTATTAAAGTGAAAGTCTCTGTCTGGTGACCAAGAAAGAGAAAAGGAAAATTGCCCTAAAGACAATATTCAGAAGTAGGACAAAGGTTCACCTTACTCCAACAATTCATATCTATCATCTTCTAAAGGAAAGAAAGCAGACAGTTCCAACAATGCAATTCTAAAGCCAGAATGGTATGGAAGGGCATTTCTGGCTGTGCAATGTCTCTGGAAATACCCATAATTTGCAAACCAATTTGTTGCTTTTAAAAGAAAAATGACCTAGGACCAATGATAGACAGTTAGATATAAGTCTTCTGCCTGTAGTATTCAACCTTTATATGTATTTTGGATTTGGTATAATTTTTTTATAAACTACAAACATGAAGTATAAAGTTTATGCTAAGTGTGTAGAATAACACACTGGAAAACAGAGGAAAGGGAGAAGTCCAAGAAATCTTACATAGAACTACGAGATTCTGTTCCCTTTATTGATTTAGTATTTTCTTTGTTTTGTTCTCTCTCTCTCTCTCTCTCTCTCTCTCTCTCTCTCTCTCTCTCTCTCTGTCTGTCTGTCTGTCTGTGTGTGTGCACTTATGTGTGTATGTGTGTGCACATTCATGCACTTGACAGCAGAGGCCCCAAGAGAGCATTGCTTCACTTGGGTTGGAGGTCCATGTGGTTGTGAACAACCTGACATCTCCAAACATAGTCTCCATTGATTTTTCAACAAACATTTACTTGTGCTTGTTGGTACCCTAACAATTTAAATCACCAAGGATGGGTCTGCCATTGTGTGCAGCGGCATGGACTTGAAGGTCCGTCTGGCTTGATAGGATCCAGAGATTATCTAGAAAGCAGGGGAACTCTTGGGAGCCATGTCTGAGCCTGGCATCTACGCTAAGAACACAAATCCTATTTGGTGGAAGGACTTTCTTTTTTGAAACAATCCTGTTGCTGTAGATTTGAACTGACTACTGAGTATAGATAGACTTAAAATAGAACTGGTAGGAAACATTCCAAGTGCCCAGTTTTGCAAAGAAAAAAGGAGCTAACAGTAATTTTGACCTCTCAGTCAACCTATATGCCACATGAAAGCAGAAGAATTTGTAATTTTAGGTAACTTTTATTTGCTTGGCCTTGTCCAGGCAGATGTACAACTTACTAAAAAAAATACATAAATAGTATCAATAGCACTAGGACAAATTTCTTGAAGAAATTTGAACAAAAACTAGTAGGTATATTAGTCAATATACCATTTAAACTTTCTTAAAAGATTTGGTTTGAACCACCATGTAGGTGCTAGGAACTAAACCTGGATCTTGCAAAGGTGCAAGAGCAACAAGAGCTCTTAACCACTAACTCATTTCTTCAGCCATGGGGATATCTATGGTCTATACTTCTGCCTGAGGCCATCTTGATATCCGTGGGCCAAGCTGCCACCTATGGTCATGTCTGGATCCATGGTCCAACTACAACCTACGGCAGTGTTGATGTCCATGGCCCATGTTACCACCAAATGCAATCAGATGTCTGCTGTCTGTGCTGCCGCCTGAAGGCATGTTGATATTTGTGACCTGCGTAGCCAACTGCGGCCATGTCAATGTCCTGTTGATGTCACTATGGTCCACTCTGCTGCCAAAGGCCATGTTTGAACCTGTGATTCTACAGCAGCCTGAGGTCATGCTGTTGTGCTTGGCTTGTGCTGCTGCTGAAAACTATGATGGTGTCTGTGGCCTGTGCAATGTATAGGACCATGCTGACGGACTGCTACTGGATACCATGCTGACGGACTGCTACTGGATACCATGCTGACGGACTGCTACTGGATACCATGCTGACGTACTGCTACTGGATACCATGCTGAGGACCATGGCACATGCGGTTGCTAGAGACCATGTGGAAGTCCATGATTCATGCTTCTGCTGACAGTAAAGGGCAAGGAAGCTACTTTTGCCTTGGTATTGATAGCTGCACACTCATAGTTAAGCAAGAACATAGAAGGTCTATATGACAACAGTAACCCCACCCAACCACACTAAAAAGGAACAGTCTAGACAGAAAACCATTAAAGAGAACTCTTAAAATTTTAAAAAAGGATGTTAAAGTGTATTTCTCCACAATCGATGGCTTCTGGTAAGCATGTGCTGGTTGGGGAAGGATTCAGTTTTCTTCTAAGAACTAGTTGCTGGGTGTTTGACTATATTTCAGTGAGAATATGGACCACACAAATTTGACTTGCTTTTTTTTTTTCCCTTGGAGAGATGTCCCAAGAGTGGTGGGCAAACCTGAGCAATGTCCACCACTGGCATGTGCAATTTCTAAATAATCAAAAAATATGAAAAGAAAAAATATCTGATTTTATTTTCAATTGTGTTTCTGCATGTATGACTACAGTGTCTACCAAGGCCATAGAAGGGCATCAGATCCTCAGGCCCTGGCATTTGAAGTGACTGTATGAATTACCAGACACGGCTGCTGGGAACAGATTTCAGGTTCTTTGGAAGGGCAGCAAGTGATTTTAACCATTGAGCCATTTCTTTAGCCTCATATAACCTCATTTAAAGACTATATTTTGGGGGGTTGGGAGGAATTAACACAGAAACAGCCAAGGAGTCTAGTGTGAGAATACTCAGGTTTCTCTGGAGAATTAGAGGAATCTAACTATATAGGAGCAGACACTGCATCTACTATTTACAGTAGTTGAGATGTAAACATGCTCTTAAATAGGGAAGTACCAGATTAAAGGGAAATTTGGGGTGGGAAACAAAGGAAACGGCCAATGTGAAACTGAGATATTCATTAAGTGGGAGTATGGAAGAAGAGAGATATTTGTAGAAGGAAGTAAGAAAGTTAGAACTGGACTAGGTTCATGGTAGGCGTCCATGCTATGTTCAGCGACAAACATTAACTTCATACATATTAACTTCTTTGGGCTTGGGATGTAGCTCAGTGGGCAGAGTGTTTGCTTGCCATGCACTAACGCCAGGGTTCTACCCCCAGCACCACATAAACCAAGTAATGAGGGAAAGGCTTAGAATCTCATCACTCAAAGAGTGAGGGCCGGAGGACCAGAAGCTCAAATTTAGCCCATCCTAGTGACCATATCTCACAGAAAATGAAACAAAACTAAATGTTAATTCATTAATCAGTTAATTAGTTAAAGGATTACATGCATGAGTGTTTTTGTAGATTAAATCATTTAATTATTTTGGACAGACTTCCAGGTGGCTCTAAAACCTAGAGTTGAGTCAGAGAGAGATAAGAAAACTTCAGTTAGAAAGTGAAGATTTGAATAGATCACTTCCATATATAATTAAACTGGTGACCAATAGATGAGTAAATTTGAAAGAACTATGGAAGTAGAGAGGGCTATGAAAACATGGAGAAAGAAATCACATCAAGAGGCAAAGTAGGTAGACATGAGGAGAGTGTTTTAACTTTTAACCATTTAAGTGGCTTGGATGAAAACAGCCCTGTGCTAAGATACAAATATCAATGTTGAGTCTGTTTTTCACATATCAGAGTTTAGACACTGAAGTGTAGGTCTTATTGAGAAAAAAAATACTTAAGTTTTACCACCATCTATCTAAGTAAGTATTTTATTCCCTCTTAGATCGGATAAGCTTAAAAAGATACATCTGAAATTTTCTATCTTTAATTCCTAGTTATAAACTATGTCTGATATGTAGATATAGTTCTGTTTCATGTATATGCTTAAAATTAATGCTACATAGGCTTTAAATCTTTGTCTGCTAAAGGATCATTTTATAGAGGAGAGAGGTTTATTAATAAGCTCTGCATTAGCTCAGGAGGGAGAGGGAAGGCTTATTTTCTATTTCTTCAAAGCCTTGATATTACCAGGGATAATGATAATTGGGAAAGCTCTGAGGGAGAGATGAGATTCTGAAAATCAAACGCATTACTTTAATTTGCATTACTCCCTGCAAGCCTAAGATGGAGCCTGGTGGAAAATAGAAAGGGAACAATTTTTAGGTCCCTTTAGAAATCTACAACAGAACTCCTTCAAATGCTACTCATAGGCAACTCTATGCTCTCTTAAATCTCTATCACCTTCTCAGGAAAGAGTTTCCAAGCTCCTGTTCTGCTTATGCAATTCATAGTCTCTTGTGAGTAATTATCTCTCCGGAATGCATTTTTCTTTGTCTTCTGTCTGGTAAGAGCTCTTCCTCTTGAAGAATCAGCATGGATACATTTAGTAATTCCTAGTTTTTAGGAGACTGTCTACTAAGTATTTGAAAGGCAACTAATTATGTGTCACCAGTCAGTGAATGGGCTTGACTTGGAATTCCAGCAGCAGGTAGGCTGATATAAGATGGAAGAATCTAAACTGTGAGACTACTCCGGTTACATTGTTAACTAAAGACAAGTTTGGGCTATATAATGGAATGTTATATTTTTTTAAAAAAATGGGGCTTAGAAAATGACTCAGTCTTTTTTTTTTTTTTTTTTTTAGTAAATTTTATTAAATTATAAAAGTTTCCATTTCCACCCCCCCTCCCAACACCCTCCCACTCCCCCTACTCCCCCTCCTCCTCCCTCTTCGTCCCCCAGGGCGGTCAGGGTTTCCTGCCCTGTGGGAAGTTCCAGTTCCTTCCCCCTCCCTCCAGGTCCAGGAAGGTGAGTGTCCAAACAGACTGGATCCCCAAAATCCATTATATGTAGAGGAAACAGGTCCCAGTGTCATAGTCAATGGCTTTTCAGAAAGACTTCGGGTCAGCCACAGTCAGAGAATCCGGCCAAATTCGGAGAGTCTGGTTAGATCACGTCCTCTTTCAGTCCCAGTCCAACTGGCCTTGGTAAACTCTCATCAGATCCGTTCCCTTGTATCAGTGGGTGATGGCATCCCTCGCAGTACTGACTTCGTTTTTCATGTTCTTCCTCCTTCTGCTCCTCATTTGGACCTCGGGGGGCTCAGTCCCGTGCTGCAATGTGGGTTTCCGACTGTATCGCCATCCTTCGTCAGATGCAGGATCTATGGTGATAAGCAAAATATACATCAGTATGGACATGGGCCACGGCCGATTCAGGCACCCACTCCTCTGTCCAGAGAGCAATCTGGGGGATCTCTCCTTGGACCTGGGATCCCATATATACTCAAGTCTCCTGTAAACCCTAAAATGGGTCCCTTAGTTGAAATATAATCTTCCCTGATCCCTTGTTCATCCTTCCTCCCTCCCCCCCCATCCCAGGCCACCAAGCTTTCCCCTTTCTTCCCCTACTCCCTTCTCTCTAACCTTCTCCCCTTCCATCGACCCTCCCTCCCCCCCCATGCACCCGAGGTTACCTGGGACTCTTGTCTATTTCCTACCTCCTGGTGGATAGCTAAATAATCTTCATCAGGTTCATCTTCTTATTTAGCTTCTCTAGGATCACGAATAATAGGCTCAAAGACCTTTAATTATGGTTAGAATCCACTTATGAGTGAATACATACCGTGTTCCTCTTTTTGGGTCTGGCTTACCTCACTCAGTAAAGCGTTTTCTATTTCCATCCATTTGCATGCAAAATTCAAGATGTCATTGTTTTTTACCGCTGAGTAAAACTCTAATGTGTATATGTTCCACACCTTTTTTAACCATTCTTCTATTGAGGGGCACCTAGGCTGTTTCCAGGTTCTGGCTATTACAAATAGTGCTGCTATGAACATAGTAGAACAAATGCTTTTGTAGTATGATCGGGAATCTTTAGGGTATATTCCCAAGAGTGGAATTGCTGGGTCCTGAGGGAGGTTGACTCCCAGTTTCCTGAGAAACCGCCACACTGATTTCCACAGTGGCTGCACGAGTTTGCATTCCCACCAACAATGGATGAGTGTTCCCCTCACCCCACATCCTCTCCAGCATAGGATATCATTGGTGTTTTTGACTTTAGCTATTCTGACAGGTGTAAGATGGTATCTCAAAGTGGTTTTGATTTGCATTTCCCTGATCGCTAAGGAGGTTGAGCATGACCTTAAGTGTCTTCTGGCCATTCGAAGTTCATCTGTTGTGAATTCTCTGTTAAGTTCAGTACCCCCATTTTTTAATTGGGTTAATTAGAGTTTTAGTGCCTAGTTTCTTGAGTTCTTTGTATATTTTGGAGATCAGACCTTTGTCTGATGAGGGGTTGGTGAAGATCTTCTCCCAGTCAGAAGGCAGCCTTTTTGTCCTACTGACAGTGTCCTTTGCTTTACAGAAGCTTCCCAGTTTCAGTAGATCCCATTTATTCATTGTTTCTCTTATTGTCTGTGCTGCTGGGGTCCTGCTTAGGAAGAGGCCTCCTGTGCCTAAATCTTGTAGACAACTTCCCACTTTCTCTTCTATCAGGTTCAAAGTGGACGGATTAATGTTGATGTCTTTAATCCATTTGGACTTGATTTTTGTGCATGGTGATAGATATGGATCTACTTTCATTTTTTTACAGGTTGACATCCAGTTATGCCAGCAAAATTTGTTAAAGATGCTGTCCTTCTTCCATTGTATACCTTTAGCTCCCTTGTCGAAAATTAGGTGTTCATAAGTTTGTGGGTTAATATCTGGGTCTTCTATTCGATTCCATAGGTCGACTTCTCTGTTCTTATGCCAATACCAAGCTGTTTTCAATACTGTAGCTCTATAATAGAGTTTGAAGTCAGGGATGGTAATGCCTCCAGAAGTTCTTTTATTATATAAGATTGTTTTGGCTATCCTGGGTTTTTTGTTTTGCCATATAAACTTGATTATTGTTCTCTCAAGGTCTGTGAAGAAGTTTGATGGGATTTTGATGGGGATTGCATTGAATCTATAGATTGCTTTTGGTAGAATTGCCATTTTTACTATGTTGATTCTCCCAATCCAAGAGCAGGGGAGGTCTTTCCATTTTCTGGTATCCTCCTCAATTTCTTTCTTCAAAGACTTAAAGTTTTTGTCAAATAGGTCTTTCACTTCCTTGGTTAGAGTAACCCCAAGATATTTTATGCTATTTGTGGCTATCATGAAAGGTGATGCTTCTCTGATTTCCCTCTCTGCTTCTTTATCCTTTGTGTATAGGAGGGCCACTGATTTTTTGGAGTTGATCTTGTATCCTGCCACTTTACTAAAGGTGTTTATCAGCTGTAGGAGTTCTTTGGCAGAGTTTTTGGGGTCACTTATGTAAACTATCATATCGTCAGCAAATAACGAAAGTTTAACTTCATCCTTTCCAATTCGAATCCCCTTGATCTCCTTATGTTGTCTTATTGCTATTGCTAGAACTTCAAGCACTATATTGAAGAGGTATGGAGAGAGTGGACAGCCTTGTCGCGTTCCTGATTTTAGTGGAAAGGCTTTGAGTTTCTCTCCATTCAGTTTGATGTTAGCTGTCGGCTTGCTGTATATTGCTTTTATTATATTTAGGTATGATCCTTGTATCCCCAGTCTCTCCAACACCTTTATCATAAATGGGTGTTGAATTTTGTCAAATGCTTTTTCAGCATCTAGTGAGATGATCATATGGTTTTTTTCTTTCAGTTTATTTATATGATGGATTACATTGATAGATTTGCGTATGTTGAACCAGCCCTGCATCTCTGGAATGAAGCCGACTTGATCATAATGGATAATTTTTCTAATGTGCTCTTGGATTCGGTTTGCCAGTATTTTATTGAGAATTTTCGCGTCGATGTTCATGAGTGAGATTGGCCTGTAATTCTCTTTCTTGGTTGTGTCTTTGTGTGGTTTTGGTATTAGGGTAACTGTAGCTTCATAAAAGGAGTTAGGCAATGACTCTTCTGTTTCTATATTGTGGAATACGTTAAGGAGTATAGGTATTAGCTCTTCCTGGAAGTTCTGGTAGAATTCTGCATTGAAACCATCTGGTCCTGGGCTTTTTTTGGTAGGGAGATTTTTGATAACAGCTTCTAATTCTTCGCGACTAACAGGTCTATTTAGGTTGTTCACCTGTTCTTGGTTCAACTTTGGTATATGGTACTTATCTAAAAAAATGTCCATTTCTTTTACATTTTCCAACTTTGTGGCATATAAACTTTCATAGTAAGATCTAATGATTCTCTGAATTTCCTCTGTGTCTGTGGTTATGTCCCCCTTTTCATTTCTGATCTTATTAATTTGCATGTTTTCTCTCTGCCATTTGATTAACTTGGCTAGGGGTTTGTCAATCTTGTTGATTTTCTCCAAGAACCAGCCTTTTGATTCATTGATTCTTTGGATTGTTTTCTCTGTTTCTATTTTGTTGATTTCAGCCCTCAGTTTGATTATTTCCAGTCTTCTAGACCTCCTGGGTGAATCAGCTTCTTTTTTTTCTAGATCTTTCAATTGTGCTGTTAATTCTCCAATGTGTGCTTTCTCCGTTTTCTTTAATTGGGCACTTAGTGCTATGAACTTTCCTCTTAGCACTGCTTTCATAGTGTCCCATAGGTTTGAGTATGTTGTGTCTTTGTTTTCATTAAATTCAAGGAAGAGTTTAATTTCTTTCTTTATTTCTTCCTTGACCCAGGGGTGATTTAGTAGTTGACTGTTCAGTTTCCATGAGTTTGTTGGCTTCCTGGGGGGAGCATTGTTGTTGAATTCTAATTTTAGTCCATGGTGATCTGACAAGACACAGGTAGTTACTAATATTTTTTTGTATCTGTGGAAGTTTACTTTGTTACCGAGTATGTGGTCAATTTTCGAGAAGGTTCCATGAGCTGCAGAGAAAAAGGTATATTCTTTCCTATTTGGGTGGAGTGTTCTATAGATGTCTGTTAAGTCCATTTGATTCAATACCTCCAATAGGTCTCTCAATTCTCTGTTTGGTTTCTGTCTGATTGACCTGTCCATTGGTGAGAGAGGAGTGTTGAAGTCTCCTACTATTAGTGTGTGTGGTTTGATGACCGCCTTGAGTTCTAGAAGAGTTTCTTTTACATATGTGGGTGCCTTTATATTAGGAGCATAGATATTCAGGATTGAGACTTCCTCCTGATGAATTGTTCCAGTTATGAGTATGAAATGTCCATCTCCATTTCTTCTGATTGATTTTAGTTTGAAGTCGATTTTGTTAGATATTAGAATGGCCACGCCTGCTTGTTTCTTAGGCCCATTTGCTTGGAAAACCTTTTCCCAACCCTTTACTCTGAGTAGGTGTCTGTCTTTGTGGTTGAGGTGTGTTTCTTGTAAACAGCAGAATGTTGGATCCTGTTTTCGTATCCAATCTCTAAGTCTGTGCCTCTTTATAGGTGAATTGAGTCCATTGATATTAAGTGATATTAATGACCAGTGGTTGTTGACTCCGGTCATTTTTTTTTTGTTGTTAGGTAGTAGAGTATATGTGTTTTTCTTCTTTAATTTGTGCTTGTGAATGGTCGCTAGATGTTCGAGTTATTGTAGGCCGTGTTGGGAATGTTGGATTCCTTCGGTAGTGATTTTCCTTCTAATATTCTCTGTAAGGCTGGATTAGTAGCTACGTATTGCTTAAATTTGTTTTTATCCTGGAATATTTTGTTTTCTCCGTTGATAGTGAACAGTAGCTTGGCAGGGTATATTAGTCTGGGTTTGCATCCATGGTCTCTTAGTTTCTGCAGTACCTCTATCCAGGATCTTCTGGCTTTCATGGTTTCCATCGAGAAATCCGGTGTAAGCCTGATAGGTTTACCTTTATAAGTTACTTGACCTTTTTCCTTTGCAGCTCTTAAAATTTTTTCTTTAATATTTATGTTTTGTGTTTTGATTATTATATGACGCGGGGATGTTTTTTTCTGATCCAATCTATTCGGTGTTCTGTATGCTTCTTGAACCTTCATAGGAATATCGTTCTTTAGGTTGGGAAAGTTTTCTTCTATAATTTTGTTGAATATATTTTCTGGTCCTTTGATCTGCAGTTCTTCTCCTTCTTCAATCCCTATTATTCTTAGATTTGGTTTTTTTATTGTGTCCCAGATTTCCTGAATGTTTTGTGAAGAGAATTTGTTGGATTTGCCGTTTTCTCTGACCAGAGCATTTATTTTCTCTATGGTATCTTCAGAATCTGAGATTCGTTCTTCTATCTCTTGTATTCTATTGGTTATGCTTGATTCTGTAGTCTCCGCTCGTTTACCTAGGTTTTCCATATCCAGCCGGTTCTCGTTTTGTGTTTTCTTCATTGCCTCCATTTCAGTTTTCAATTCTTGGACTGTTTCCTTTACTTGTTTGATTGTTTTTTCTTGGTTTCTCAGGGTATCACTCACGGATTTACTTATTTCTTCAAACTTTTTGTTATATTTCTCATCCATTTCTATACTCATTTCTTCAAACTTTTTGTTATACTTCTCGACCAGTTCCTTAAGGGAGTTATTCATATCCTGTTTAAGGGACTCTATTGCTTTCATAATGGCACTTTTTTCCACTTCATCTGGGTTAGAGTGTTCAAATCCTTCTGTTGTAGGGTCGTTGGGATCTGATATTTTCATGTTGTTTTTCAGATTGTTGGAGGAGGTCTTGCCTTGGCGTCTGCCCATCTCTTCGATCCAATGCTCTCTATTGGAGCTTCTGGTATCGGGTCAGGTTCCCTTGTTGGGCAGGGAGTTCACTGATAGAATGCCTACCTTTCCCCAGGCAGGGTATTGAAGCACAGGCACACCCTCTTTCCGGGATGCCCCTACAGAGCAGGCCCAGTGTGCAAGGCAGCTGAACTGGGGAAATTTTATGGCCTCAGTGGGAGGGGAGAAATATAGAAATTTGTACCTGGATGGAAGCTGGGATGGCAGGCGGGAGAGCCTAGCAGTGTGGACACAGCACTGCAGGCTGACCTGGGAGTCTATGGGGTCGGGGAAAGTCCTAGCTCCTCCTCGCCGGGGCCGCTGCCGTGGCCCGAATCAACTCACCACTCGGAAGGCCCTCTGGATGGAAGCTGGGATGGCTGGCGGGAAGCTAGCAGGGTGGAGCCAGCAGGGCAGGCTGACCTGGGAGTCTATGGGGTCGGGGAAAGTCCTAGCTCCCCCTCGCCGGGGCCCCTGCCGTGGCCCGAATCAACTCACCACTCGGAAGGCCCTCTGGATGGAAGCAGGGATGGCTGGCGGGAAGCTAGCAGGGTGGAGCCAGCAGGGCAGGCTGACCTGGGAGTCTATGGGGTCGGGGAAAGTCCTAGCTCCCCCTCGCCGGGGCCGCTGCCGTGGCCCGAATCAACTCACCACTCGGGAGGCCCTCTGGATGGAAGCAGGGATGGCTGGCGGGAAGCTAGCAGGGTGGAGCCAGCAGGGCAGGCTGACCTGGGAGTCTATGGGGTCGGGGAAAGTCCTAGCTCCCCCTCGCCGGGGCCGCTGCCGTGGCCGGAATCAACTCACCACTCGGAAGGCCCTCTGGATGGAAGCAGGGATGGCTGGCGGGAAGCTAGCAGGGTGGAGCCAGCAGGGCAGGCTGACCTGGGAGTCTATGGGGTCGGGGAAAGTCCTAGCTCCCCCTCGCCGGGGCCGCTGCCGTGGCCCGAATCAACTCACCACTCGGGAGGCCCTCTGGATGGAAGCAGGGATGGCTGGCGGGAAGCTAGCAGGGTGGAGCCAGCAGGGCAGGCTGACCTGGGAGTCTATGGGGTCGGGGAAAGTCCTAGCTCCCCCTCGCCGGGGCCGCTGCCGTGGCCCGAATCAACTCACCACTCGGAAGGCCCTCTGGATGGAAGCAGGGATGGCTGGCGGGAAGCTAGCAGGGTGGAGCCAGCAGGGCAGGCTGACCTGGGAGTCTATGGGGTCGGGGAAAGTCCTAGCTCCCCCTCGCCGGGGCCGCTGCCGTGGCCCGAATCAACTCACCACTCGGAAGGCCCTCTGGATGGAAGCAGGGATGGCTGGCGGGAAGCTAGCAGGGTGGAGCCAGCAGGGCAGGCTGACCTGGGAGTCTATGGGGTCGGGGAAAGTCCTAGCTCCCCCTCGCCGGGGCCGCTGCCGTGGCCCGAATCAACTCACCACTCGGAAGGCCCTCTGGATGGAAGCAGGGATGGCTGGCGGGAAGCTAGCAGGGTCATGACTCAGTCTTGATATCAAGTGGATATCAAGGAAGAAGACGTTCATTCAATCCCAATAACTTATTTAAAAAGCCAGGCATAGTGGCACAAACTTGATATCTCAGTTCTAGAAATGTATAGCCAGGGAGGTCACTAGGCTCACTAGCCAGGTAGGTTATTAGCCTATTGCATTAGTTGAAGGCCAAGAATAGCAGCTATCTTTTAATAAAGAGTGAATGAAACACATAAGGAATAAAAGCTAAGGTTTTCTCAGCCTCTGACCCCCACATACAATAATACAACACACACACACACACACACACACACACACACACCCCACATTCCATAGCTTCCAGTATGGAGTGAAACTCATATCAAGTGAACAGCCAGTAGATAATCTGATTTTGAGCAGAACCCATTGTCTTTTAGGCCAGTTTGGACTGAAATAACCCATCTATCCTGCCTCCACATTGTAATTTTCTCACTTATCAAGGATGACATATTTCCCTCAAAGGACTATTTTGGTGGTTATTTAAAGCATGCATTATATTCAGAAACTATCAGAGAGCAACCATGCAGTAAAATGCAGTTCCCTTTCACTTTCCTATTCTTTTCCAATTCCTAACTTCAGTTCTGCACATGAACTAACAATCTCTGCTTGGATCCCTGATAGGATATATATAGACATGCATAAAAATGCCTATATTTTTACGTTAATGCTCAAAATCCAAATATTGATCCTTATGCCTATACACCAAATGTTCCTATGCACTGAGCTCTCTCGACCTGTACCCAAAACATTTAGGAGCATATTTTTTAACATCCTTGTATACATTCCACTGAATCTTCAGCGAATAAATTTATTTTACTTTTTATTGAAAACAGATTCTTCTCTCATGGAATACCCCCTGACTACAGTTTCCCAACCCTCCATGCTCCCATCTTTTTCTTACTTCCCTTCTCCCTCAGAGCCACTCTCCCTCAATTTCCTCTCCAGAAAAGAGCAGTTCTCCAAGAGACGGTAGTCCAACAAGACAAAACAAGGCACAGTAAAATAAAGCTAAATCCTTTATAGTAAGACTTGGTAAGGCAACCCAAAGGAAGGAACAAATTCCCAAGGGCAGGGAAAAGAGTCAGAGATACACTTGTTCTCACTGTGAAGAGTCCCTCAGAAACACCAAGCTAACATATATAACACATGCAAAGAAGAAATTCTTATAATGTGAATTTGTAGGGGAAAATATTAAGTATTGCCAAGATATTTAATAATATTTCAAGTCTCGAAAACATAATGGACAATTTATTCCCCTATATGTAATTTCAAATTCTTTTTATTGTTGTTTTAACTATAGAGTGCTTTGCGTCCTTGGGCATATACTTGTTAATGTTTGGAGTGAGACTGTGAAACACTCAGCAGGTTATTACTGTGCATGGAATATTTTGAACTTTCTTGCATCAGGACACCTTCTTGACCTCTGTTTCAACCATGGTTACAAATATCCATCATCAATTGTTCATTTCTGGGGCAATGAAATTCCTACAGGAACAATGGGAAAAATGTGACAATGAAAGAGAAAAATGCATGTATCCACACTGGTGGGACATGGAGCGGCAGGAACAATACTTTGATGGTTTTCTGAGGTCAGTTTTCTGAATATGAGAACTGAAGCTTAGGTTGAAGAGCAGGAGGCTGGAGGTAGCAGATGATACAGTTTGGGAGAATCCCTCTGCTCAGTGTAAATCTGTATTTGCCTGTTAAAAGAGAAGTACTACGTGTGGGACTACCATTGAACATTGTCTTGTTTGCTTTCTGTCTTGAGACAAACTCCAGGACTAAACGAAATGTGAGGAAGGAAAGCATTTGTTACATCTTATAATTTACATTCCATTGTGAAGGAATACCAGGGTAGAAACTTGTCTTAGTTAGGGTGACTATTGCTATGCTGAAACACCATGACTAAAGCAACTTGGGGAAGAGTTTATTTCAGTCAAAGCTTTGAATAATAGTTGACCAGCAAAACCAATCAGAGCAGGAACTCTAGCAGGACTGAAGCCTGGAGGAAGGAGCTCTGGCAGAGTTCAAGGAGCAAGCTGCCTCCTGATTTTGTTCATCATGGCTTGCTCAGCCTGCTTTCTTATAGAATGCAGGAGCACCATCCCAAGGGTGGTACCACCCACAGTGACCTTGGCCCTCCTACATTGACCACTATTCAAAAAAAATATGAAAGACTTGCCAACAGGCCTACATGATGGGGGCATTTTCTCCTTTGAAGGTCTCTCTTACAAATGACTCCAACTTGTGTCAAGATGACAACAAACCCAGTAAAACCAAATGTTTATTTACTTTAGAATGTGGGGAATTTTCCCTCTTCAGTTGGAAGCACAGGTCTTGCTACATGATGTTACAGGCAAATTCCCTAATTACTTTCTTTATTCAAGACTTTTCTCCTATTTTTCATAACACCAGATTGGGGAATAAGTCAAGAAAGTGAGCTCTAATTTAGATCTTATGAGATATGGTCTAGAGTAGCTCAAGCAGGGTTGGAAGTAAGTATTTGACCAGTGATGCCCTTGAATTTTCATCCTCCACTCTAAAATGACAGGTCTGTGTCACCATGCCTGGCTGAGACAGTTATTTCTGTAACAATAATAATCTGCCTTGTTCCATAAAGTTTAATCACTTTCAGATACAAGTACAAGTAATGAGAAATTATCAGAGGTGACAAAGTGTCATATGTTTTTGCATGAGCTTTTGAAGTGGAAAAATCAGGCCTGAGAATTTAAAACTGTGATCACATAATTTACCTTTCATTTGCACTAAGACACACTGGAATCTTTGATCAGGGAAATCAAGAGAAATATAGATACTGAACCAATCATCTGAATGTTGTTCTTGACACAAAATTATCAAAATATTTCAAAATCTGAGGTAATTTTGACAAGTTAAACCAAAACAAAAAATTTTAAATAAGAGAAAGTTTATAGCTAATATAAACTCAGCATTAGAAAATAAGAAATATTATGTAAGAGAAGACAGTACAAAGCAGAAACATTAATAATTGAAAATATGAGTAACAAAGGTAAATAATCTTTTATGACATTATTACAGTTTTAAAGATAAATTATGGCTTCACAATACTATTTTAAAGAGATAATTTTATTGGAATAAAAACTAAGCAGAATACTAGTGAGATCAGATTAATGAAATGGGTATATCATGTACCAAGTGAATACCAGCAGACAGTAGGCACAGCCTTAGTGAAGCTGCTTTCACCAAAAACATCGATCACATCTGTTTCTTACAAAGGAGTTGCTTCTTGTTATATTTCAGTTCCCATTATGTAAATGATGGCAGTTCTGACAGTTTGCTCTGGGCAGAACTTGGTTTAAAGGGGCTTCTCTGTAGTATGGGGCTGTGGTTAACTTTTTTTGATTAAGCTCAGCTACACTGTCCTTACAGTGCCCTTCAGATTCACTTGCTCTTGTTCAGGGACAAAGCACTGTCTACCATTACTGGTTGGTCAGGGGACAATGGGAGATCTGCTACAAAAGGGCAGTTAGTTAAGAATATGGATACGTCTTGCCTGGTGGAGTTAATGGAAATGGTGAGAGCCTGTAATTCTTTTGTAAAGAATTATAAAAGGT
Organism: Myodes glareolus; assembly: GCF_982192425.1. NCBI lineage: Eukaryota > Metazoa > Chordata > Mammalia > Rodentia > Cricetidae > Myodes > Myodes glareolus. Next base: position 30,901,421 of record NC_142031.1, on the reverse strand, counting down.
TTATTTACTTGTTTTCATACAATAAATTTTCCTAGTTTTTCATTTTTATTAGTTCTTTGAGAATTTTGTACAATATATTTTTATACCATTCCCCCTTTCCCCTGATCTTACTCACAGATTCACCACCACCTTCCCTACTCACTCAACTTTGTGACCTCTTTTTATTTTAAACCACAGGGAGTTCTATACTTGGCTATGTGGCTATTCTCTGGAACATAATTGGCTAACCAGTAACCACACCCTTAAAGAAAACTGACCCTCATCCTCCCAGCAACTACAATTGCTAATTGCTTCTCATCCAGGGTTGGGACTTTGTACCCACCTTCCCTTTCCATGTGTTTACTCAGGCTATAACAAGCTATATGATTTTATATGTGCAGTTTTGTCTAGAAAACATTGTAGTCATCTGCCATCTTTGGTTCTTACAATATTTCTGTTCCCTCTTCCACAATGACCCTTGAAGGATATGGTTATAGATGTTCTTTTTAGGGATGAGAATTCTGAAGTATCATATTCTTTTTACCATAACCAGTTATGAATATTTTATCACTATCTACAGCACAAAAAAACAAGGATACCATCAATGGAATGAAGAAACAGTCTAAAGAATGGGAAGAAACCTTTACCAGCAGTTCATCTGACAGTGTTGCAAGGAGACCGCTTGTTTGTCCTGGCCACCTGGCTAGTTTAGCCCTGAAATATTTACACAGAAACTGTATTAATTAAATTACTTCTTGGCTGACTAGCTCTAACTTCTTATTGTCTAACTTTTACATCTTAGTTTAACCTATTTCTAGTAATCTGTATATCATCACATGGCAGTGGCCTACTGGCAAAGATTTGGCATGTCTGATCCTGTTGGCTCCATGGCATCTCTGACTTTTCCCTTCTCCCAGCATTCAATTCTGTCTTCCCTGACTACATAAGTTCTGCCCTATCAACAGGGCAAGGCAGTTTCTTTATTTATTAACAAATAAAAGCAACACATAGACAGAAGTACCTCCCACACCATAACAGAGGGTGAGAATTACCACATGTCTTTAAAATGCATTCTAATAATGGGTCTGAGAGAAGAGATGAGACCTGCCTTGTACAGATAAAGGCATCAGTGACCATAACTTCTAACAGGAAATCTCCTCATAACCAAGGGATTGTAGGTCATCTACTTCATGTTTCATATTAAATTTCCAGAATAGAATCGTCAAACTTAGTGAAATTTCTTTTTTTCTGACAAATGTCCACAAGGGAGTGCTGGTGTGACTTATGAATGTGATGTCCTATTTTTCTTAAATGACCTCCTAGCCTCTGGTCCAACTGTTGTAAATGTATAGTTCAGGAGTGTCAAGAATAAGACTCAAAAAGATGATGTTGACAGGAAGTATTCAGGGGATGAAGTCAATCTCAGGGAGGGGGGGCAGTCACATAAGAAGCTTTAGGATAGAATATTTTATAAAGTGTTCTCAGATTCAGCTAGGATTAACTGCTGATGCCCACTGCACTGTACACTGGGAATGGGAAATGGAACAGGATACAGAATACTATTCTTTCTTCTTTATAGTCTAAGCGGATGTACCACTGAGTCCTGGACCTCCATATCCCACCAAAGAGTTGCTGTTTGGAGAACCATCTGTTACCAGCAGAGGAGAATCTTGCTATGAGAATCTTGTTAAAACATCTGACAGTTCTCTCACCTTGAACACTGGGAAAACTTGTCAGTGAGAATAGAAAGACTTCCAGATAGATTGGCAAAGGGTGTTGACTGGTAATTACCAGTTGATCCAAAATCTCTCCAAAGTCCCCCAAAGATCTCAAGATATAGATAGGAAGTACCTAGGGGTGCTCCAACTGCTCATTCTTGTGAGCCAGAATGTGGACATCTCCTGGTTTTGGGAATCTCTGTTGTCTCCAAGTCTACAATAGCTCACTGAAGGTTTGAGGCTAGGATAGATAGAGAAGAAAAGGTGAAACTCTCCAGGTCCCATGAACATCAGAATATATCTGTATATCTATGTATGCCAAGATATACAAAGATATATAGATATATGGATATCTATTTCAATCTATCTATCTATCTATCTATCTATCTATCTATCTATCTATCTATCTATCTATGTCAAGGGCAGTGAAAAAAACTCCATCCAACTCATATCAGAATAATAAAAGGTAAATTCACTGAATAAAGTTTAAGAGGTGCAGTGGGTAAGGTGAAAATAATAAGGCCAATCATTTTTAATTTTCATCATCTATTTGTTCTCTAAATAATATTATTACCATGACCACTTTTCTTATTCAAAATTGTAATGCTTTATAAGAACAATTAACTGGCTTTTGAGATAACTGCATGAAATTTCATCAATATTATGCAATTTCCTTCTAATTTCCTGCTAAATTTCTAGTAAGATTTAATAAACTACTCTAGCAGGCTCAATGTATTTCAAATGTCCCAAATTTTATTTACTTTAAAATTTAAATAGAGTTCACTGAAATTAACAACTCAACTGTCTTTAGAGCATGCATATGATCAGAAGGAGACCTCTGAAGATGTGGGATGAAAATAATTTTCTGTGATGTATCTCCCATAATCCACGTTTGTCCCTAACTTTAGTAAGACAGAATGATCCATCAATACCTGAAAATAAGATCTCCACTGTTTTTTGATAAATCATAGAACATTCCTTTATCTAGCAAAAACATGCCTGGAACATTTTTTTATGGCTGACCATATTCTCTTTACCTTGTTGTGTCAAAATTCAAAATTTAAATCTTTTATTTTTAGAAGTTATATAATTGAAAATGTATTCATTCAGTTTAATTAGTAAATATTCAAGCTCAACTTTCTATTACAAAACCAGATTTCTAGAATATAATGCATAGGAAATATGGGTCTATATGTATAGTACTTTTTCTCTACAAAATAAATTATCAAACTCCCAAGGAAGAAATCAGTTCAATACTGAATCTTATGTCTTGAAGCACACACAAAATGCCAAACTTGATGTACCCTTAGGTGATAGAAAAACATTCTATTATATTATCATTTTTTATGATTTTTGTTTCAAATATAAAAGAAATCATCAGGCAAGTAAAAATTTTCTATCAAGTGTTAATAGATATCATAAATCAGTGAAAATAAAAAATTTAACAAAAAGTAAGATACTAATAAACAAAAAACTTTATTATGAAAATTTGCAAAACATTTCCATTAAAATAAAAGAGCTAGTTAATTCTAAATTTAAAATGTCCAAGTAATGTGCACCACATGATTTATTTTTCAGTATTTTGTGTAAATCTTTACTATAAGTATGAAACAAAAACTGTTAATTCCACCAATACTGTTCATAAAATAAATCACAGCAGTAACAAAATATACATATACATAGGACACTGCAGTTTAGTCCCTTTGGAAAAATAAATAAGTTGAGTGGTTTTACTGGAATTACAGCACAAAACTAAATGTAAATGGTAAATGCAACAATTTTTTGTTGCTTCTTGTATTCCTTTATATGTTACCAGTCATGATATTAATGAATTGCTCTGGATTTACTTCTCCATCCTCATCTTTATCAGGTTTTTCTTTCATTGCCCAGGTTTCCTCATCAATCTATTTTTACCCAACTCTCTGGCATCACATCAGAAATTCCTAAAGCTTAATTTACCTGAATCATCATCACTTGGTACTTTAAATTCTTTCAGTAGCTCCTCATGAAGATCTCCTGATAACAAGTCTGTCACAACTTCATTAAAATCTTCAAAGGTGATTTTGCCTGGGGTTCTCTGCTACATCAGGTAGTTTTTAAACTTAATGTTTAAACCTAAGTCTTTCATTGCCACCTTTCATTTATCATAGTCTATGGCTTTGTCTTTGTCTGTATCAATAGCTCAAAAGCATCTTTCATCTCTTTTTTCTGTTCTTCAGAGAGCTCTTTCTTTTTTTTTCTTTCTTACATTTGTTTTGCCTACTACACAGAGCTAAACTCCTAACAGAGATTTTCCTCTTAAGGATTTCAGGAGGAACTGGTTAACAAACGACAACCTCAGCAGCAGAATTTTGTCTTATATTGACTTCCAATTCCCTGCAAATGAGGTAGCTTCAGGTTGGACATTGTTTAACTCTGAAGAGTACTGGATTTACATAGTGACAGCTCTGTGAAAGGAGGAAATGGCTAAATTTTTTATTCATTTTCAATCATGCCATTCTATTGGGGCTTTTCGACATACATGTTTCTTCCAAATAATATAATAGTATCTAAATATCATACATGTAATCAAAGCCCAGTAAATGGTTTATATAGCAAATTTTATGTTAGTCAGTATGAAATGCCATCCGTTTCATATAAAGTATTAGGGATTATGAAGAATGAAACAAAAATGTTACAAATAAGAGAGTAAAAGTTGACAGATAATTAGATACAAGTGCTACAAATAAAAATAGGAGGAAGTGAGTGAATTTGTTAAGGGTGATATTTTCCCAAGATTGCTGACATCTTTGAGAAAATAATGTGCAAATGTAATAATTGAAATGAGATAATAAAGACACATAGCAACAAACCTGAGGACTTGAAAGACAATTTGTTTCTTCTTTTCCATGTATGTTTACATGTGATGTGTATGCTCTCGTGTATGCATGTTCACATATGTGTAGACAGATATGTGTACATGAATGTTATAGACCGTAGTTGACAAGATCACCAGAATCTTCCCTCTTCATGCTTCCATCTTCTTCAAGGAGGCAGGATATCTCAATCAAAAACATAAGTCACTGTTTCAACTAGTATTCTAGATATCTTGCTCCTGGGATTCACTAAGTTTGCCTTTTGAACCTGTAATTACTGGTGGTCCTTATACACACCCAACACTTACATAGGTGGTTGGGATCTAAATTTTGATCCTACTGTTTGTGTGGAAAGAATATAGCTGCTGAGCCACCTCCACAGGTCATAAGCCACAATTTTAATACCAATTTCAGAATAAAAATGAAACAAGAATTATTGAGCATAAATCTATTGTATAGTAACAGAAATCTTGCAGTAGAAATATTAGTCTATATTAGTCACAGGGGAAATAACTTTGAAATTTTAGGAATATAGAAATTCCAAGTCCTAACTATCAAAATCCACTGTCAAGCATGCTCTTTTTCCTGTAAAAGATGACATATTATACACATTCATAAACACAAACAACAAACAGACACACCTGTGTGTATATTATACACACACACACACACAGACACACACACAGACACACACACACACACACACACACAGAATTCTAAATGTTCCTAAAAATATTTCAGTTTGGTCATAAAAAGTTGTTTGTTATTCGTGACCATTTACATAAGACTAGCAAATACTGGATGTGATATTCCCAAGTAGTGTAACTGTTCTTGGCTTTACATGACCATGGAAATCCTGAAGTTGTGATAACTATGGGAAACCTGCCTCATCATCTTTGCAACAACATGAACACAACAAAAAAGCAGACAGCCAGATCTACAGTAAATCAATGAAAGAGGGCCATGAAAGCTTGCCTCTGAGATTCAGGCCATCACTTGCTTCTGACCAGGGAGATAGAGTGTTTCTCTATAGAACATAAGAGGTTAAAAAGTGATTTCAGCTAGGGCTTTTTGAAGATCAGCCAATGGGGAAAACTGTGCACAGGTCTTTAACCCCAATAAACTTATTGATTCTAAGATGAACTTGAGAAACCTTCATTAGCATGTTGACGTCTTCCTTATTTGAGGGGAAAAGAATTTTTATCCACAATTCCTAACACACCACATGATAAAAATACAGTGTTTAAAGTCAAGAAATTAACTCCCTATCACAATGCAAATAAACTTTTAAAATGTACTTTTGTAAAATTTTACACAAGAAAATAATAAATATGTCCATCTAATGTATAGAAACTCTAACACAATTTTTGTTGTCAATAACTATATCTACATGTAGGAAAATGCTATCATCAGACATAATAAGCAAATCAATTTCAAGAAACTGATAGGAGGTTGGAAGTGGCTCCACTGTGAGTCAGAAGTTGAGTCTTGGTTTTATTCTTTAAAGTCCATTCATTTTCTTTCTTCCTGCTTTATTTATTTAATTTTTTGAAGGATTGGAAAACAAGATTTTATTAAAGACATCAGGTAAATTTATAGAGAGACACATTATAGTGACAAATGTGCTTTGGATATTATACTGATCAACTATTAATGTTTATTGCATTTTAAATTATCGGGATTTTCATGTTTCGCTAGTTTATTTTTTCACCTCTCCTTTTCTTGAAGTAGATTCTTTCTCATACAATACATCCTGATTACAGTTTCCCCTCACTCACTCCTCACAGTTCCTCCCTACTTATTCCTTTCTGTCTCTCAGAAAAATAAGCATCTATTTTATTTTGGGGTAGCTAAGAAGGTGTTTCATTATCTATATTCTTTGAATACCTTGTATTTAAATTTTAAAATATAAATACTATAAGATTATTTAAAAATAACGATAACTTTGACTCACAATGTCTTAGGTTTTTAAAATTACATTTCTTTGTGCATATAATACACATAAATACTATGTGTGAAGAGATATAATCTCAAGATATTTATGTAAGTACATATACACATTCATTATATTTCTGTACATATAATGATTCTTCCTTTGATTTGTTATTAATCCATCATATATTAATCAGTGGGATTTTCTAAACTCTTTCTTCAGTGAAGAATATTGGATCCCATTACATCTCTCTGGCATGTAATTCACATGAGTAGCACAATGTCATTACTAGGATTGAAGCTTTGGTCTTCACGTGCCTCGTGCTGCTTCCCTACATGTGCTGTATTTGCTCTGTGTCTGTTCTTACTTGTGGGCATTAGGCACACACATCACAATTAGACTTGGGAATTAATTAATCTACATAAGCTGACTACCTAGAAGATTGGCAATGAGTAACACATTGGTTATTGCTAGGGCAGAGAATTTTTTTTTCAGTACTTATGATGAAGAGACAATATGATGACTTTTTAAGAAATGCAATATACATATTAGTAGAGACACTAAGGATAAGGTAATATTCACAAATAGGCAAGATTTCTCTTTTTCTATATGATCTAAATCATGTAATAGTAAGGTATTTTATAATAGCAAACCATTGCATCCTCAAAATAATTCTCCCTTTTGATAAAATAAGGATTTCAACATTAATATATTTGGAAACTTAGAAAAATATTTATTTTATGTGTATATGTGTGTATGTAGATGAGTATATTTTGTACACTGCATATGTGCAGTACCCAAAGAAAACAGGAGTTGATGGAGCCTCTAGAACAAGGTTACAGAATGCTGTGCATTTCCATGTGGGTGCTGGGAATGGAACCATGTCCTCTGGAACAGCAGCAAGTGCTCTTAACTATTGAGTTACCATTCTACACTGGGATTTGCGAATATACAGTATTTATAGCTGCTTATAAAATTCCTCTGTTTATTAGCATTCTTTTTCATATTTCTCTGCAGTGGTGAAATAATTTGAGAGCCTCTTAATATATTGAAAATTCTTCAACACTCAGAATAGAAATTAATTTTGCTAAACCTTATATTAAAACCATTTTATGAAATATCTCTCTCCTGTTTAGTTTTTGAAAAACTCATTCTGTTTCTGGAATTATTATACACCCACTCTTATTATTAGTTAATAAATCATTCCACCTGCTATTTAATATCCTAAAGTTATAAGTTTCTTCATAATGGTTTATTGCATTTTGATTTTGAAATGAATATTTTACATTATATCTTTACATTATATTTTTAAGTGACTTTTCTGTCAGTGTTAATAGATCCTCTATTTACAGGCAAGTTTTCACATTTTGTATTCCTTTCTGGGAAATTATCTTACCTAAGTTTGCCTGCTTTAGTCATGTTATTCAATAAAATAAGATGCTTATGCTAGCAATTATTTTTTCAAGAATTGAATAAATAAATTACATGCTAACTATATTTTATTACAATTACTAATTATTTAATTTTTCATTTATTTTGTGTGATTCTTGGCTTTATTTTCTGTTTAATTCTAAAAAGCCAATTAATTATCAGCATTGCTTTAAAAATCCCTTCAGTTTTAAGAAATGTTATTCTTATTAACAATTATCAAAAATTCTTTTGAATTTGTACTTTCCAGTTTTGCTTAGTAATTTGATCCAAAGAGATTTATAAACCTCCAACTTGTTCAAATTCCTTATTCAGTTATGATTTATTCAAATTTTTTTTTTACAAATTCTGAGCAAATTTATTCCCCAGAGTAAAAATCATACTCTCTCTCCTTATAGCAGCTTAAGTAGATGTCTACTAAGTGAAGAAAAATCAGTGACAGAAGTTTTAAATCCAGGAATTTATGGCTTGGGATTTCCTCAGTGACTAAGACATTTTCAATGTTAATTTTTCAATGTACATAAATCAAGAAAATGCATTGTTTGCAGTAATTTATTGGAGGTAAGTACATTTGCATAATATATTCTGTATATGTGCTTTTGAAATATAAAAATCGGGAAGTCTTCGGAACATTTTGAACATTTCCCATCAGTCAATTCTGCCTAATTGTCTTACATTGTGTCTGTGTATTTCTACATGTATTCTCAAGGTGCCTTATCATATAATACAAGTATGTGGGTCAATGATTTCATAGGATATGAAATCGTCTTTCATATGGCAGCCAATTTTGCTTGATTTCATTGGATCTGTTGTAGCACAAATTTTTATTCAGGTGTTTAATAAGCTTATTATGAATTTTGTATTATATAAACACAACATATTTGGACATGTGCTAAATATACAATTCACATAAATATATATTGAATAATGTAAGAACTTTTAAGTTAATTGCATATTTTTCTCATAAATTACACTTTGTCTCATGTTATTTTCCTACACTACTTATTTTATATTAGCATTCCTATATGTATAATTTATTGTTATGCTTACACGTTTTTATTCTGAAGTCATCTCTCTGTGTTAGTGATTCTTGCTATTCACAATATTTTTACATTAACTACAAATTTTTAATTTTGCACATTTTACTATTGACTTGTAAATGAGAATGTTTCTCTATTACTATGAGGATTACAAAGAATAAGATCTTTCTGAGTAAACTAAAACTTTGTAAAGCGTCAATTTTTCTCAATAATGCAAAACTTCAAATCTATTGAAGTAACTCATGATCTTACTGCCACTTTATAATTTGTGCTAGGAGCCATTATTTCTATCCCCTAGGTTCTTTCTATACATCATTGTTTAGTATAAAAATAAAAGTAATCCTTTGGAGAAAAATCTTGACTCTATTATTTTCATTAACTTCTTTTAATTTTACATATATCCTATCAATTTTTATTCATATTTTATTTATTTTTTAAAGATTTATTTATTTATCTATCTATTTATTTATTTGTTATGTATACAACATTCTATCTCCATGTATGCCGGCCCGCCAGAAGAGGGCACCAGATCTCATTACAGATGATGGTGAGTCACCATGTGGTTGCTGGGAATCGAACTCAGGACCTCTGGAAGAGCAGCCAGTGCTCTTAAACACTGAGCCATCTCTCCAGCCCCTCATATTTTATTTTTAAAAGTATCAGTGTGATAGTTAGTTTTAAATGTCAGTACCAAGAGTCACCTAGGAAAGAGTGTGGGTTGGTCTGTAGACATGTACATGGAGGAAGTTTTCATTAAGTTAAATGTCAGAGATAGACCCAGCTCACTGTGAGTGGCACTTTTCCCTAAGCACAGACTCCTGAACTGCACATGAATAGAGAAAACAAGTTGAGCATAGGCCAGAAAGCATGAGCATCCATAAACTTGTTTCTCTTTGCTCATGGCTATGGAAGTGATGTGACTAGCTATGTGGTTTCTGACCTGATTCCCCCCACACAAATGATGAAGTGTTAATTTGAACAGTGAGTCGGTTAAAAGAAAGCAGAAAACATTTCCTCCTGTGTTGTTTTTGTCTGCATATTTTGATCATTTATATGACATATTTTATCATATAAGCAGAAATGAAACTATGGTAATCAACATCTTTATTACAAGAGTTATTATGAATTTACTTTCCAGGAAAGACAATATTAACTATGATGTGGCTAACCATAGAAATTGTAATTTGATTGAGTAGAAATTTATGTTTATACTCATGAACAAATACTGTTCATGCCTTTCTATACTGACAGTTTGACAAGTAAAGATGAATCAAATACATAATTTCAAAACTGTATATAATCTGTATTCTATCACACCATTTCTTATTTCTTTTTGGAAATTTAAAATCCCTTTCATTAATTCAGTATTCATTTTAGCATTAGCTAGTATCTGAAATAATTTATTTAATTTTCATTTTTTTAAGTTTTGAGGATTCCACTTATGAGTACTATATTATTTCATTCTCACCACATTCCTACCCCTCTATCACTCCCTGTTCCTCCACCTCCCTCTAAAATTTACATTCTCTTTATGTCACACGTATGTATGTGTATGTATGTGCATGTATGCATGTATGTGTTTAGGCCTTACAACTTTGAATGAGATAATGCCTCAGGGAGATTTTAACTTGAAGAAATTAATGTTTTTAAAGATTTTCCTATTTTTGTTTTATGTACATGCGGTGCTTTGTCTGTATGTATATCTGTGAACCATGTGTGTTCTTGGTCCATGGATGCTAGAAGAGCCATTCTTGAAAAACTGGAGTTACAGTTGTTAGCTAACAGGGAGATTCTGGGTATAAACTTGGGTCCTCTACAAGAGTAGCTAATTCTCTTAACTACTAATTCATCTCCCCAGATCCTTTGTTGAGAATTTTACAGGAGAATAAATAATGAATATATGTTTCCCACATAATTCATTTATTATAGATTAATCAACAATATTATCCTTCTTACAGTCCCTAATATTAATTTCAGAAGCATTCGAAAATGGAGCGTGAATTAAAATAATGACTAAATGATTTTCATAGTTTTAGACATTTATGGGTTTTAGGGTTTATTAATAATTTGAAAAATCAATTATTCCTTCTTAATATAATTGTATGTATGCCAATATTAACAACTTTGTTAATGCTAGAATTGAAAACTTTAGGCAAAATATTGTAATGCATATATCTTCTTTGACTTCCAATATGCAACTTTAGTTTATATTCTCATTTGTCCTTGATTATTCTTAGTTCATTGGAGGTGATCATTAAAACTCTGCTATTAAACAAGTTGCAACAGATGATATCTTTCAGAAGTAATTTCATTCTTGAGGTTAAACTTGTTTTATCAAAATTACCTATCAGTCATCTGCAACTTCTTTTATAAATATATCTTCTAGGCCATACTTATTACATTTTGAGATATTTTCAATTTGTTATCTATTTTTTGAGACAGGGTTTCTCTGAGCAACAGTCCTGGAGCTGTCCTGGAACTCATTTTGTACATCAGGTCTCTAACTTACAGAGAACTGCCTGCCTCTGAGATGGGCAGTGGTAACACATGTCTTTACTTTATCTTAATTGTTTTTGTATTGCACAAATTTAGGGAAAACCTATTTTTCTTCTTTGTTACTTTATTATTGACATTAAAAGACATATTAAGTAAGTTATTCATCTTTGATAACAGTAATATCATAACACACAGAATATGTTTTATTTCTATTTTGTAATAGTAAATGATGACACAATTGTCAGAAATGAGTCTCTTACCAAATATTATATGTATATCAATGCTGATTGATGTTCTCTGGGGTGTCCAATGCTGTGGCATGGACCAAAACCACAGTTAAAACCGTTTCTGTTTTTATAGCATCTGGAATTTACATAGCTATTGTTAAGACATAAAGTGTTTTACCCCACCCAGTGTTACACCAGCCATTCTTAGCACTGCCTGAAATTATCATTTGTGTACTAACAGATTATAAACCCAGCTCAACTAATCTAATCTCTGGCCTGCATACTCAGCCTGTTCTCTTTAGCCACAGTCACCAATGTTAATTATTACTAGTGGATAGGGTCATAGCCCTTTTCTCTGGTCACAGTTGCTGGGGGTGGAGAAATGTCTATGGTGAGTGAAGATATATGAAGGAACAGTCAAAAAGCTGGTTCTCAATGGGTCCTTTCTCTAGCAGACAGAATATTGACTGAAAGGCACAAGGTGTGCAATGTCTTCCTTTTACTTTCTCCCTGTAGTGAGACAGGTCACTTACTTGGATATGTGAGGACTTGAGGCTTAAACGTTGCAACGGAGCAGAGTATACATGTTCCAGAAGATTCAGTAAATGCCATGAATTTTGCTTTCTGCACACTGCAGAAGATAAACTATTGCAATACATAAGAAGTCAAAAATCAAGGCACCAGGGGTCATTTCAGAAATTATTGAATAATTATACAAGAAAAATAATTAACTAAAGGACTGAAAACTCAGTGGTCATTGGTGCATTTTCTGTGATTCTGAACATATGAAAAGTGCAGCTTTGAAAGTATTCTCTTGATTGATGACTCAATCAGTGTGCATTTTGAAGACAAAAAAGACAAAATCCTTCTCTGAACAGATTAATCAAAGAAGATTGGCTTGTCTCAAATTCTCTCCAATAAATATTGTAAATAAGAGTTGTACTGTAGAATGATTATAACACTCTTACTTATATAATCTATAAATTCATTCCATAATACATATAGATTCATATATCAAAATGTTCATCCATTAATATCAAAATCAACTATGAACAGCAGAGTGGTTAGTTAATGTAATCATATGAATGAGGCTGATTTATTTTGCTTGTAAAATTCCAGGCATACCTTAATTTTTAGTGATACTCCCATTAAATAAGACCTTCCAGTAGCTCAGAGTCCTCAAATGCCAAATCCTCCAAATCAGTTGATTATTTAAGTATAACCACTTACAGACCATGGAGATTTGCTGTGCAATATCTAATTGCTGAAACACACACATACGCACACATTATATATAATATATTATATATGTGCTAGACCCCACAGCTCTGTTATGTAAGACATTGGTTAACATAAGTATTGTTTAAAGATTTGCTTATTTTTATTTATGTGTATGCATATGTGCCTGCATGTATATATGTGTGTATTTGCATGCAATACTTAGAGGCCCAAAGACAGTATTGGATTCATAATAACTGGAATTACAGACCGTTGTGAGCTACCATATGGATGGAGGAAACTGAACCAGGGTCCTCTATTAGAACAGCAAATGGTCTTAGTCACTGAGTCAGTCCCCAGGACAATGCAATCTCAATACATGCTCCTAATTTATGGTGAACAATAGCTATTTAGACCCATAACGTTATCCCACTTGGTGGGGAAACGACATGGGCATTCTATTTGAGAAACTAGCATTTATAAACTTTAGCTGATTAGTAAAAAAAAAAAAATCAATCATGGATGTATGACAGTCTGATCACTTTTTGAATAGTTTACAGCTTGGAAGTAGGCTTATATAGAGACAAATATCTGTTCAAATAACAAATTCATATATAAAATTATTTATCATATGATATAGGCCATAATGAATATGTGTTAGATGTTAGCAATAGATTTCTCTTGGGCTCCAAACCCTTTCATCTTCAGTAAAGGATTTATCCTATAAATATTTTTATTAGCCATCAGCTCAACTTCAATCATCAGTAGGAAGAATGTTAGAAGAAATTTGAGATAAATGATGTACTTTTGATTTCTGTGTGGTGTGCTCTGGCTAGGATCCTTTATGAAAGTGTGGTGCCCAACATTCTGTGACCCAGAGTTTCCCAAGCACATCAAAATGTGAATTTCAACATGTCAGGTATAATGACATGATATCACAACTGGAATGAGTTCCATGACAATATCTCTGTGTCAGAGACTATAGCATAACATAAGCTAAGCACAAGAGACAAGCTTGTCATTTGTACCTTTGGGCCTTTCATGTACTGAATTCACATACATGAATGGGGATCAAGGGCGTAACAGTGCTCCAAATTCTTAGTGGATTCTGTAGACACAGAAGACACCCCTTCTTGGTAACCCCTGTGATGGTTAATCATTTTGCCAATTGATGAGATTTAGTGTTTATAACCTCAATGGAAACAAGTTTCTACACATGTCTGGGAGAGATTTTCTGGGTTTGATGAATGAGGTGGGAGGACCAATCCTAAATGTGGTTGACACCATTCCATGGGCTCAGGACACAGAAAGAAGAAAAATGAGCAAGTGAGCTGAGTGTAAGCATTGGTCATTTTCTGCTTTCTGACTATGGATTCAGTGTGGCCAGCTGTTCCCTCACGCTTATTTTGTCATGTCTCACGATAGACTATCACTCGCCACTGTGAGCCATACTAAACTTTTCATTCCTGAAGTTGTTTTTGTTGGGATATGTTATTGCAGTAAAATGGAAAGTAACTAATAACCCCCACACATATTGCTTTATTAATATAATACCCAAACCTTTCTATCTGGTAACAGGAAATCTGATCTGAATAATCACAGTGGAGAATCAGGTAGTTGTTTGTCTTAGGCCCATACCTTGAAGGTATGGATCTTTTGAGGAAAGTACTCATAAATCTGAATCCATTTTTTCTTACCCAGTCCTGGTGCTAGACAGTTCTATATTCTGTCAATTATATTTAAGTAAACGCTGATTGGCCAGTAGTCAGGCAGGAAATATAGGTGGGAAAACCAGACAGGAAGTAGAGATGGGGCAAGAAGAACAGGAGTATTTTGGAAAGAAGGAAGCTCTTCCCCCAGTCCTGTCTAGTCACCGAAGAAGCAGGATGTGACCTGCCCCGCTGAAAAAGGTACTGAGCCATGTGGCTAACACAGATAAGAATAATGGGTTAATGTAAGTTATAAGAGCTAATACGAAGCCTGAAGTAATGGGTCAATCAGTTTTATCATTAATATAGACCTCTACATAATTTCTTTGGGGCTTAGCGGTTGTGGGAACTGAGCAGGACAGACACCCCAACAAGCAGGCCCTCATGCTACACAGTCTTTCTACTAAAATTATGGTAGATAAAATATAAAAATGATTAAAAGATAAAACCAGTAAAAAGGTAACTTAAATGACTTTGTCAAGTAGATACAACCAGGGAAGAGACCTCAATGAAAGATCATCTAGATCTATTTGTCTCTGGACATATCCCTGGGATATTATCTTAATTAAGCTAATTGTTGCAGGAAAAGCCAGTTTGCTGTGGATGGTTCCATTCCCTAGTCAGAGGCTCTTTAACTGCCCAGTGGAGGAATCAACATATGCAGAAACAAACAAGAATGCATGCATTCATTTCTCTCTGCTCTTGACTAAAGGATCTGATTGGTCTAGCTGGACCAAGTTCCTTCCTCAGCATCTTCTCCCCAGTGATGAACTTCAACCTGGAATTTCAATTTTCAGTGAACCCCTTTCTGCCATAAGCAGCTGTTTGTCAGTATATTTTAACATAGCAATGGAAATAAAACTAGGATGTTAACAAAAAAAACCCAATAAATATCCACTTTTCAGAGGGTATTCCACAGTGGATTTAAACTGATGCTAACACACATAGCTTTAAATATGTCATTGTTCAAAAAAAGTCTGATCTATGTAGAAGTATCTCAGAATGAGAGAAGGAGAATGTTTTCATCCTACTGAACACCTACTGAAGACACGGTATGAGGAACATGACAAAAGGGCATGATGTCACAGAATACCTCTGTGTATATTAATTAGTTTCTATCCCCAGTTCTGCCAGTGCTGGCTTAAATGCAATCATGAAAAATGAAGCCACATTTTGTCAAGGTTGGAGGCCACACACTGAGTACAACATGATCTCCACTCACCAAGTCTGGCCTGAATCTCAGGACCACTGAGGGTTCACACTGCCTGCAGTAAAACTCAGCTCTTGCTCAACTGGCACGACAGCTGAAGAGTCAGCCAGTTTTCTAAATGGAGTTTGATTGCATCCGAATATTCTCCCTCCTGAAATATGCACTCATGCTTGAAACAGACTTGAGTTCACTGTGTACAGTGCCACGCCAACAAACTCACAGAGCATTCCCCGTCATACAAATTCTAGTCAAAGGATTCAATTTACACACAAGCACATCACTGGGCTCATAGATACATCGTTGATAATTTCACTAATATTCCACCTCTGTGAGGATCACAGAAGCAAATATAGGCGGATTATCTACCAACACTGTTACAGCTCCAGACAGGAGAAATATTCCATTAAGATTAATATATCTCTTATACTAGAGAGTATACATATTTTAAAGAGGTAGTATATTTTCCTTCCATAGACAGAGTACACAAATGCAGAAGACAGTGGATACTAGACATGAAGGTGATTCCAGTAATTAATATAGTCTGAGGTCCGCCAGCCAGCTCACAGACAGCTGCCTACTTGAACTCCTTAGTTCCCTAAGGCAAATAGTTTTGGCTCTAGTATTGAGAAGATATTCAGAATCCAATCATGTCTTGAATCTCCATTCCTATTATTTGGACACAAATTGAAGAAATCTTGATTAGACATCTCACTAACTGATTGTACTATACTTATTCTAATCAACATGGCAGACCCTGCTCTTAAAAGCCTCATATCATGTCTTTGATATGTTTAACACTTCCCAGTGATTCCTTATGTACACATGGAGAAAGTCTGGTCTCTTTGCCACACTGAGAAAAGCATTGTAAACACTGAAAATCAATTTTGACTTAAGTTTGTAGCAATCACATCATTTCTGTGATCTGGATACAAAAGCATCCCTGATTTTCTCAGAAAGTAAAAATTCTGTTTCCTTCTCAGAACATTTGTGCCTGCTTATTCCTCTGCCCAGTGAACTGTGTCCACTTAGCCACATAATCAATTGCTTATCATTTCTTGTCCAACATACAAGTTGTAAAAGGGACCACAGTTGAGGTATTTCTTAGATCACATTGGTCAAAGGACATATTTGTGAGGTACTATCTGGATTGTTAATTGATGTAGGAAGGCCTAGCCTAAAGTGGGAGACATCATTAGGGCAAGTGTTCTATGCTATGTAAGTCCCCACTTTCCAGGTATTTCACTCTTTCCATCTCATTTCCTCAAAATTTACTGGGCCTTGGCAAAAGAAAGAGTGTTAATAGAGAGGTGTCATTTAGAGTTAAGAACCCAAAGTCACTTATTCTCAGGAACTTGGTATGCTGTGTGTCTGTGTTGATTGCTGCCTACTTCTGGGTTATTGTATTACTTTTACAGAAAACAAAATCCAGTTCAATCTTAGGACAGTGACCTTGGCACTCTTACTTTTCTACTCCTCCAGGCTAAGATTGAATCTACTCCAGCATTAAACGTACTTTAGCTGGAAAAAAAAATATTCTTCAACTGATGGAAAAAGCATGGCTTTCTTCCTCTGTATGTAGAAAGTTCTGTTGTAGGAGGCTGCTTGTTCATTTCCTGGCCGCCTGACTCCAGAAATAACAACACAGAAACCATATTAATTAAATCACTGCTTGGCCAATCACTGTAACATATTCCTAGCAAGCTCTTACATATTAAATTAACACATTTATATTATTTTATATTTTACCATTAGGCTTGTGGCCTACTGGCAAGGTTCTAGCTGGTGGCTTGTATCTTTCCCTTCTGGCGCCTCTATAGCATCTCACTGGCTCTGCCTGCTTTCTCCTAGCATTCAATTTAGTTTTTCCTGCCTAGCTCTACTCTTCCCTATCTCAGCTCAATGCAGATTCTTTATTCATTAACTTTTAATAAAAGCACCATATATACAGAAGGACTTCCCACATCAAAGTTTTTATAACCATACTACAGCAGTTTTTTTTTTCAGTTCATCTCATCTTATTCCCTGGTGAAGGTCACAGAAAACATTGTATAGCTGTAGTATATATCTGCAGTATATATGACCAGTTTTCACTGTTAGTGGTTATTAAACATCAAAGGTAACATGGAAAAAATAAGTAAACAAGCCAACGTAGTCATTAGTTTTCACTTAACTAGAGATCATTGACCTTAAAGATAAATCTTAATCAGGGAGAATGCAGGGCATCATCAGGAAAGAATGGATTGGAACACTGTCAGGCACTGATATGACAGAGGGCAGAGCTGTTTGGTGTCAGCAAGTCTTTCCTGGAAAAAACTTAGTCTCATGTCTGTCATTTTAATTTTTAGAAAATTGTTTGAAACATTTTTAATATATTGGAATATGAAAGTAGCTTTGTCTAATCATGTTCATAAAATAGTTAAAATTATTATTACGTGCAATTGTGTTTTCCTTCTGTGTACTCACTTAAATGCACAATAGTCCTCTTCTCCAAGACGTGCCAATTTGAATCCCTGCGCTTCATTCTCTGGCTCTCACCTGTAGTGCTGGACATATTGTCCTGACTGCCCTTCATATTCTAATGCAAGATTCTAGACAATCTGACTAGTTATTCATACTTATATTCACCACTGTTATTACTATGATTACTTCCTAAGGACTTCCTAATGGGAAAATCTTCTCCCTCCTACTGGCACACAGCACTCTAAGAGCACATCCCTAAGAGCTTCCAACCCCTCTTCTCAGTACCTCAGTGTGGATTCAGCTGTGGGATAAGTAGGCTCTCTACTCATTAGAGCAGCCTACAACCATACCCTGAGGGTACCTCCCCTTTCCATACTGTGCAAAAGCTTGTAGCACAAAACAACTTTCAAACTTCTAGATCCTACTATAAAATAGACCCTCTTCATAGGATTTGGGGGTCTCATGACTGGAGTCCCAGAACTTGGGAGGCTAAGGAAGAATTGTCACATGTTTGAGATCAGAGCCTGGGCTACAGTGTGAAATTTTACCTGTAAATCGCTACCTAAGCTATTCAGATGCAAAAGTGAATATTTCTCAAGAAATCAATATATATTGAAATCTAACTATTAATAATAATAAATTATTAATGACATTTTGAAAAATAAAACTTAAAAAGGAAAACAGGAAACAGATGGATTATTGTAAGCTTTCATGGCTGGTAGTCTCTCAAAATACTATAAATTCAACTAACTAGACTATATCCAGGTCCAAAGGTTAGAACTAACTTAATTTCTAGTACACATGTGAGAATCAATGCATTCAAGAATTTCTGGGTTTTATTTTCAAAAGTTTTTGTGCTTGTATAGATTAGTGGTCCTCACTTTGCTGTGTCTGGAGATTCAAAAAAGAAATCCCTAAAGAGACACTTTCAAGAGTAGGGTTTACTTTGCCATCTTTACTGATGCCTACCTCCTCCAGATACCCACTGATATAAATAACAAATATAAAAGCAAGAAAACACTACTTTTGCAGAGAAACAAGAGAAGGGGATCATCCATGAGCATGAATGAATGTGTTTGAGTTTCTGCATCTCAATGTAAGCAACAGCAAGAGAGTAAAGCAAGAAATGTTGAGTTATAGAAATCTACCATTTTATAAGAAAAGCGTCAATATTTCCTCCTGCTCATGGTTACATGGCAACATAACTTGATGCCAGGGATAGAATCTTGTTCAGTACTAGGACTATGCTCTTAGTAAATACAGAGAAACAACTGATAGGATTGTCTCTAAGACCAAAAGTTCTATTAGTAAAGGAAAAATATTTTATTTTTATTTTTATTCTTTGACACAGGATTTTTCTGTGTAGTTCTTGCTGGCCTCAAACTCAGAGATCTGACTCACTCTGCTCCTGAGTGCTAACCTTAAATGAGTGCACGACCATTGCTGGGTGACTTGAATTTTCCTATTTAAGATTACTACAAGTAAAATCTATAGTAGAAGAGAACTGACAGAATTAAGAATTCTTATACTGTATGTCAAACACAGTCACCTGTTCAACAAAATCTACACTCATGCTTAACTTACAGAGCTGTTGCTGTCAAATGACTGTAAAGCCAATAAATGCATTTCCTTGATTTTTTATTCCATTCTAATCATGTAGACTCAGACAACTCACATTCTCAAATGAAATTTGATAAAACCTGATATATTCTAACATATATTCACATTTCTCTTTTACTTTCATACTCACATGAGAGTCCAAGGCCAGAAGTCATCTTCAGGTATTGTTTATCATGAAAATACTTGCCCTTTTTTAAGATAGGGTCTTTAAGTGGACTGGTGATAACAGAATAGGCTTGGTTTTGCTGACTAGTGAATCCTAAGGATGAATCTGTCTCCATATCCTTAGATGTAGAATTATGGATTTCTATTTGCTTATAATATTTACAATTTTTTATTGCTGTGATTAAACACAGGTCCAAAACAACTTGAGGAGGTAAGGATTTTCTGTTTTGCTGTTTAAAAATTATAGACAGTAGTTTATCATTTAAAGAAGTCAAAACAGGAACTCAAGGTAGGAGTTTGAAGTAGAAGCCAACAGTGGAACACTACTCACTTGCTGTTTGGGTTCAGCTACCTCTCTTATGCAGCCTAGAGCCACCTGCCTAGAAATGACATTCTCATGATGGTATGGGTACTTATAAATCAAATAGCAACCAAGAAGATGGACTACAGATATGTCACAGGTCAATCTGATAATAGTGGCTCCTCAATTGAGGTCCCTTCTAACCAGATTTGTCTAAATTTGTGACACGCAGCCAATAAAAACTAACTATCAAATATTGCAAGTGTGTATCATTGCACCCAGCTTTTCTATGCTGACATTGCAGGTTTAAATGAGGTCCTTCTGCTTGTATAGCAAGTACTCTTTCAATGAAGTCAACTCTTCAACACTTTATTCATTTTAACCAAATAGTTGGCAAACAGAATTTGAATCTGTTTATTGTGTACATGCTATGAAACATGTTTACATAATAAAATTATTTGCTTTATCAAATTAAAATGTGTCCTCACATAACTGTTTTTATAATTGTAGTTTAATCTATTCTCTTAACAATAGTCAGGCATATAGTATTCACAGCATATCTGTTGTGGGATAATGTTTTTGTACACTGTGAAGATGTGTCTCTCCCAAGGCAGCTTCTAATTGGTTTAATAAGGAACTGAACAGTCAATACCTAAGATGATGTGGGATTCCCCTCTGTATGCTGTGAATATGTTTTATTACCATTGGTTAATAAAGAATCTGCTTTAGCCTACGACAGGGCAGAATAGAGCCAGGCAGGAAATTCAAAAAAGATAAATAGAGAGAATAGGCAGAGTCAAGGAGATGCCATTTAGCTGTCAAAGTAGAAAAATTCTGAAATATTACCAGTCGGCCACAGCCTCATGGTGATACATAGATTAGTAGAAATGGGTTAGTTTAAGATGTAAAAGTTAGTAAATAAAAAGCCTGAGCTAATAGGCCAAACAGTGTTGTAATTAATATAGTTTCTGTGTGATTATTTAAGCTAATTTTAAATTTAAGAACTAGTTGAGAACAAGCCTAAGCAAAAGCAAAGCTTTCTTTATTGATAAAAAGGCTCTATGTCATTATTTGGAAGCTGCTGTATAAAGAAAGTCTGATTTCAACAAGCTGGTGCCTAATTTGGAGCTTAAGCCCACAATCATAGTATTAAGAATGCCATATTCTATGTTCAGAAAGCCAGGTCTAGACCAAAAAAACCTCAAAACAAGTACAGTATGCTTAAAAATGTGCTTTTATGCTGAAGAAAGTAAAGAAAATGGGCAAGGTCCGTCAGAGAAAAATAAATATTTTAATAAAGTAAAATCTTTAAAGAAACATTTAATTAATATAAGAAGAAAAAGCCATGTAAGGAATTTATTAACTTTAATTTTTAAATGCTAATGAGTAAAAACCAAGCACTTATGAAAGACATTGAATTGTGGAAAAAACTGCTGAATTAAGCCATCAAATATATTTTAAGAATGTCTAAACTCCAGAATGGAAGTTAGGAAACTTGTTGTCTTGGGGGATAGACTATGTTGTTGTTTCCACTGGAAATCAAAAGCTGTGGATTCCTTCAAATTTAATAAGGATCAGATTTGACAGGGGAGACTTCCTGAAAATCTTGACTGCAGACATAAAGAAAGAGACCAAGAAAATTTACAAAACAGGTGATATACATGCTGATCTCTACATGAGAGCAGTTCTGAGGCTGGGTGAGACATAGTCCTCATTATTATTATTATTGTTATTATTATTATTGTTATTGTTACTATATACCATCCTTTCATATGGTATGTATTAGAGATTTATATTACAATTTGGCTCTACAGTTAAAATGGAATTATAAATTTGACATATGTCTTGTATCTGCTCAAACATAGAGCAGAGAATCATCCTCAGCTATCTTGAGCACACTGCACATTCCATAATTTTTTTAATTCAGATATGTATGTTACATTTAAAAGTTTGTGTGTTTTCAGAACAAAAAGACAAGACACCAATGAAGACAAGACAAGTAATCCAGGTTATCCAGCCTTTCAAAATATCTCTGCTGCAGTTTCCTCAAAAATCTGCATACAGGATGACTTCAAAATGACTATCTGAGATAGTTCAGCCTCACAGTCTGCTCCATCCAGGACTTCAGATAAGCCCAACACTTGCCCATAACACAGAAACTTGACAACAAATGATTCATCTAGCACTCTTGTGTCTTGACTGCTATCCCAAATTTCTCAGGGTCACAGGAAGAAGTCATTGTTCCCAGACATCAGGAATTAATTTTAAAAACATGCTGTCCAAATTCCGAAGAGAAATATGGTGGGAGGTTTTGGTCATTCAGTGAGTTATGGATATTTGTTATTGTTTAGGGGGTTAGTTGCAGGTTGTTATTGGCCATGGTCAGGCAGGAAACTAAACAAAGTAGATTAACCCTTTTTCTTTCCTCTATCATTCTTTCTTTCCTATGTAGTAAAAAAATGGAGTAGTATAAGATAAAAGGGTGGTCTATTGAGTCTACTAAAAAGAAACTACTAGTCTCAAATATTTTAAATTGGTATGGATTTTTATAAATTGGTACAGAAATAAGGTTATTTTGTTTTAACTGACTGTGCATATGTTCCTACTCTTGTTTAAGTGATTTTATCCATACAGCTCATTTAAAACTGTGAATAAAGCTCTAGTCCTTGAAAGGTATTATTACAAACTGTTTGGATAATTAAGAAATGCAAGTTAGTAGTTAGTCATTGATAACAATCAAACTAGTAGTCATGTTAGGTATGTTTTCAATGTTAAACAGATAGATATTTTATATAGATAGTTGAACTTCAAATACTTCAGAGATCTACAGAATATGACATTTAAAATGTTTTAATAACATAAGGCTTTTCATGACATTGAGATATGTCTGCTTTAGGCAGCAACAATACTTCAAAGAAGATGATGGGCATCAAAGAACTTCCATAAAGAGTTTGCTTTTAATATGGAAAAGCTAACCACTGGGCCAAAAAACTACCCTTGCCTGGACTGTTGCTTGGACCAGCAGGACATAAAAGAAGGTGACTGCAAATTGTTGTCAAAACAAGGTTGGAAAATCTTTCAAAATTGCTGCTTCACAGAAAAGTCGGTCAGATAGTCTAAACCTGTGGGTTGAAGAAGGATGTCCCAACACTACCAAGGAAACTTGGGTGACTATCCAGGCAGCTAGCTGTATCTGTCATTTCTATAGTTTTGGCAGCTGCTTCCAAAGCTGCACTTCCTCTTTACTCAAGTAATATTTTATTCTTCTCAGACTTCTAAAGGTATTTAAGACTAGATAGTTATATTTTTAGTCTTGCTTATTACCAAATTTAGAAAAAGAAACTCATAAATGAGATGTAAAGAGTGTAAAGGTTGAGAAACATAAAAGCGTAAGTTATTTATCCAATAAAATGTTTTATAAGCTAAACAGAGAAACCTTGTCTTGAAAAACAAAAAAAAAGAAAGAAAAAGAAAAAAAAGAAAATGCTTTATGTTCTAAAAAGTTATCTTTAGGTTGGTAATACAAGTTGCTATAGAAAGTAATTTTATATAAAACTCTGAACACACAGATAATGGAATACTTTCTCAGAAGTTGCAAAATACAAATCATTGTGAATGTAATTCTTAACTTATAATTTTCTTACTATATATAGTTTTACTGCATTAGAATTAAAACATTTTCTTTTTATTTAGGCAAAAGGGGGAAATTTTATGGAATGATCTTTTGTATACTTTGAAGATGTGTCTCTGCCAAGGACCTTCTGATTATTTTAACAAAGAGCTAAATGTCTAGTAGCTAGGGAGGAGAGGATAAGTGAAACTTCTGAACAGATTTAGGAACTCTGGGAAAGAATCAGAGAGTGAATGAGTGAGTGAGAAAGAGATAGATAGATGATAGATAGATAGATAGATAGATAGATAGATAGATAGATAGATAGATAGACAGACAGATAGATAGGTCAGTCTCAGAGGAAGTGGAATGCACAGTATTGAGCAAAGGTAAGGAGCCATGAAGAAGAATGTAGATTAATATAAATTGGTTAATTTAAGATTTAAGAACAAATTGAGAAAAACCCTAAACTAATGCCAAGATTTCATAATTGATAAGTCTCCATGTCATTATTATTCAGTAGCTCTTGGTCTAAAGAAAGTCTGGTTGCATATATCTCCTTAACCTCCTGTCTAATGGAAATGTGTCATTTAATCAACACTGCCCCCATTTCCTCTCTATCTAGTCTATTGTTAACAACAGTTTCTCTCTCTCTCTCTGTCTCTCTCTCTGTCTCTCTCTCTGTCTTTCTCTCTCTCTTTCTCTCTTCCCCTCTCTTCTTTCCTCCCTTACTCCCTCCCTCCATTGCATGTATTAATGATGAGCAGTATCTTATTTTGTACTTAATATTTCATTTAGCATATTATATTCCCGATTCATTTAAGCTCTCACATGTAATACAACACCACTCTCATTTCAAGACTTAACAATACTTGAAAGTATATGTACCAAATATTATTTATTCTTCTATTTACAGACATGTAACTATATCCACATTTTCTTAGAGTTGATAATGCTACAACAGATATAAGGGTTTTTATATCTCTTTGGAATGCTGACTTCATTTCTACTGTTTAAATATTCAGTCACAGTATTGCTAGGTCCAATTTTAGTTCCATTTGCAATTTTATGAACAATTACCAGGTTATTTTTATAATTATCAAGAATTCTCTTTTATTCTCATTTTCCTCAATGCTCATCTTTTTGTTAGCAATAGTCACACAACAAATATGAGGTGATATTTCATTGGGATTTCAATTCACATTTATCTGATTTAGAGATATGTGTTTTGCCTTAAATATATTGGTCATCTTGGGTCATAGTCTGAAAATAGCTACTCAGATTATTTGGCCCAGTTGAAATCAAACTGTTTTTTCCTCTTCAGTAGTTGTGTTCCAGTATGACATGTTTGCAGCAAGATCTTTATCATTGAGATACGGAGACAGCCCACTTTGGCTCTTTTGGAAATGTGTATATGAACCAAAACCGTTTTTATGCTCTGTAAACTTATCAGGAAACCATTTGAGTTCCATCCTCCTCCTTTCACATTTATCTACTATAAAGATAAGCAAATCTAAGCATATATCTCATGACTACTGAGAAGATAATGTTAAATATGCATCCTTGGTCTTAAATTTGCTGTTTTCTTTTTTTAAGTAGACAGTAGCATAACTACACTAAGTCTTGGCAACAAGACCATCAAGATTCTTTGATAGACTCTATTCTCTATCATTCCTTGTACTGGCCCCATCCTTGGCTTAGATCTATCTGAATGCAGTTGGTTGTTGAACTACTGCATTTAAGATGTCCTAGGTTCTGTGAATTTTTCTGTAACATCTATCTGTCTTATTCTTAGCTGAATGATTTTGAAAACAAAAAAAAAAGAGGCTTCCTGAGCTTGGGTTTCCTCATCCGTAAAATGAGAGTTATAATAAAGCATGTTTAACAGTTCCATTATCAGTCATGTAAGATAATTCTTGGCAAAACACTAAACAAATGTTAGTTATTTTTAGCATGTCAGACTATCATTGCACATCCTGCTTTGCTACCATATACAATCGCTGAACTATTGTCAATAAATTACCTACAGCAATTCAATACAGCTCAGCAGATTCACCTGAATAGTTTTCAAATTACAAAATGCACTGAATGTTCAAAAGCGAAAAAACAAAAATACTGAATCACACAGAGACTCACTGAAGTTTAGATAAAAATGTGGATTAAAGGAAAATAAGTTGCTTAAATTATATATCTCTGGACTGTATTGTTCAATGCCTTCATTTCTAGGGTGTAATTATGACAAATTACAGTTTTTTTCTACACCATAGGCACAGCTTCTGAATTTTGAAATATGATAGAAATAGGCATCAGGGATTTATTTAAGCAACTGTTG